>NC_137077.1:104723386-105029329 GCF_951640355.1 Cnephaeus nilssonii
AATGGTATAAAAATAAAAATAGCAAATAAAAATAAAACAAAATAGAATGATGGAAAAATAATGCAAAAAGAAATAGAAAATAAAGCAACAAACAAAAAAAAAGAAAAAAGAAGAAAGAGAAAGAAAAAAAAAGAGATAACAAAATAATAATTAAAAAATAAAAATGAAAAAGTGAAGTGTTGTTCCTTTGGCTGTCTTAAGATCCCAGTCTTCTGTACTGTCTGCAGTTTCTCAGTTTCCTGTTTCTGGGACTGTAGGCCTCTCTTTAGGCCAGTCCCTGTGGACTCTTAGGGACTATTCAGATTTTTTTTTAAATCCTTTGTACCACTCAGGGTGTATTCTGGGTGTGACTGTATTGATTGCCTGGAGACTGGAGGGAGGGGTTATCTCCTCAGGAGGAAATGGCTGCCCAGGTCCTGGCTCAGATACGACTCAGCACCAGACTTGCTGCCACTTCTCCTGGACCTGCTCCTATCCCCAGCCTCTCCCCAGACTCCACAAGTCCGCACCTTCTCCTCCACCTCAGCCACGGGTGAGTGTCCGTATCCGAAAGGTCCTATGAACTAGGTTCAGTGAAGAAAAGCACAGGCCACAGAGAGGGGAAAAGACTGCGCCTCTGTGAGCTCCTCTCTGCGGTCTGGTCAGCCCTTCAGGCTGCCCACTCTGGGCTCAGGCTTTCGTGACTGTGGACCCAGATCTAGAATCCCCTGCCACCAGCAGTCCTGCGGACCTCCTTTCCACAGTCAGACACTGCCTGTCCCAAGGGACGCAGCTTGGTGCCATGCGGTTTCCCTCTGACCCTCTGGGCTCAGAGGTCTGGCAGACTGTCCTGCCCAGATCCTTGATTTTACCTTTCTCCAGGGTTCCTCTGCCCTTTCCTGCTGCAAATTGTCTCACCAGCTGAGTTTCTTTCGCCAATTTGGGTTGGATGTCATTCGTTTCAGCTGCTCATTCTATTTGCTCCCGGACAAGGCTTGGGACATGTCCATCTATCCTGTCGCCATGTTAAAGCTCTCTCTACCCTTTCTGAATATCTTTGTTTACATGGCGAGGTGACATGTTCACTTTGTATGATCCCTTTTCTCCTTTGTCAGTTGTTACTTAGTAATATTGCATCAATGTTGTTTCTACAGCCATGGTTCTGTGTACTTTTGGGCTGTAACAATTTAAATGTCTAGTCTCTTTCAGAGCTTTGAGTTATTCAAACCCATGGGAGTACATAGAAAGAACATAGAAAGAAGTGAGCTGTGCAATTTCTTGTTATCAGGTCAGTTATGCTTAGGCAAAATCTTACAAGTGTCTTCATTTTTAAAAAGGAGGATAAATATTCTGATAGTTGAAACACTATGTCCAATGTCAGATATCTCATACTCAATATTATTAAATTTCTAAGACTTTCTGATTTGAAAACTCTCCACTTCCTCTGGGGAACTCATCATCGGTGTGCAAATTACTTGTGACAGGAAGCTTGATGGGAGGGTGAGGTTTCCTACCAACCACTGAATTTTTCTGCCTACAAATTCCAATATATGCATTTGCATAGAATCATCCTGAGCTGTGTACTGGAGCAAAAAATACAGTCACAGATTGCATTACCATTCACTAACGGGCCCATTGGACATACCAGCAGAGACATTTCCTTTAATCATCTTGAAGCTAAGGTGCCTCTCAGAGCAGAAACTCATGGGGAGAATTTTGTTCCCCTTCAATCTCTTTACTGTTGCTAAGTGCAGAATACCATCTCCTGCTGATCTCTGCTTTTTGAGCTGGCATTTGATGCACATGTTTCAAATGTACATGTTATTTGAAAAATGACCCTTCATTTTAACAAGCTTCTGAGATCTAATTCCATAGGCTGCACAAAAGCCAGGGATATAACACAGACCTGGGTGGCATAGGAAGAGAACAGATGGTCTTGGGAATCAAATTTGCCAATGGGTGTGTCCAAATGCCAAAGTGACTTTGCTTTTGCTTTACTTTCCTTAGGCCATTACATGATATCCTACAATTAATGGAACAATTCTCCCAACTCATGACTTCCTGCATCTGAGTTGTACACATTTGTGAAATTAAAACATTTGGAAGTTAATTATTTGCATGTCAAAGTCCTCTAATTTTTATAACATTAACAGACAAGAAATTTTCCATAGTAATTTATAAATATATTGAGTTCTTCACATTAACTTTTTTAGAATGTCCTGATTTTAAAATGAAAATGATTATGTCAGAAATACCATGTTCACTTCTCTCAGAGCAGTATGAATGATGCTTCGTGTACATCAGCACCGTACAGCTAATAAATGAAACATATGGTAAAGGACATTAGGTAACAAAAGATCCACTTTCCTTTGTTGTCATTCTTATTTAACAGTCCCCTTCCTGCATTACCTTAGGGTCTCAACTGAATGAAACTCTCATGATTGACAAGGTGTCTTCATTGGACTATTGTTTATTTAACCCCTTTACTAATGAGTGTAGAAGGGAGACTAGAAAATAACGCTCTAGAGCAGTGGTTCTCAACCTTTCTAATGCCGCAACCCTTTAATACAGTTCCTCATGTTGTGGTGACCCCCAACCATAAAATTATTTTCGTTGCTACTTCATAACTGTAATTTTGCTACTGTAGCGACCCACAGATTGAGAACCGCTAGCAGGGTCGCCTAAGACCATCGGAAAACACATATATTTACATTATGATTCATAACAGTAGCAAAAAATAATTTTATGGTTGGGGGTCACCACAACATGAGGAACTGTACTAAAGGGTCGCGGCATTAGAAAGGTTGAGAACCACTGCTCTAGAGGGAAGTTTTGAATTTTTTCTTTAACACAGATATTTTTAGTATACTTAAATCTCTTGCATTTTACTTCCCTCTATCCTTCCTTTAGTCCTTTCTTTTATTTCCTCACTTCAAAGATGTTTGTGTAGGAAGCAAAAGTACAAAACATTTTTCAAGGTGATAATATTAGTAATGTCAGGCCAATCAAAAAGCAGGGCCTAAATTAGTGATTAGAGTGAGCCTCATGCTGCCAGTACAGGGCTGGGGTCTGTCTTTCTTTAAAATCTAGACATTTTTTTCATTATGCATTTTGAAATTAATTAAGCTTTTTAAAAATATTGCATTAAAATATTATATTCCTTGATTACTGAGTTTATTGTCACCCCTTAACTTTTGTGCTACAGTGAATGTCTCCCTTGTCTCACTCTAGGACTCTTCAGATACAAAGTAGGTAGGTAAAAAAGTTTTAAGAAAACCTTTACTCAGAAATTAAACTCACAAGGCATTTGTAAGAAACTACCAGAGACAAGGAAATATGAAACCAAATTCTACAAAACTCACCTAGAGTGTGGAAGAGTGGTGGATGCAGCTCTGCAGCTAACACCTTAACAAAATAATTACATTTGTGTTCATCTGCTACTTTTCAAAAAGTTCTATAGCCATTCTGCTTCTGTGCTCTTCAATGAGAAAATAATGTTTATCCTGTGGTAACATGTTAATTCAAATTAATTTTCCATTTAAAAGGTTCTTTTGAAATGTGGGATTTATGTTTTTTATCAAAAACATCTTCATTCTATACACATTTTCCCTTTAGTATTTTCAAGTGCCTCATTACCTTTCAGAATAAAAATTTGACTTCTATTAGTCACATTTGTTTTAGAAATATCTGTGATTTATCTAAAGCTTTTTTCTTGTTAGCTGTGCAAAGTTTGAGAAATAAATAGTATTATTCTTCTCTATTCTGCTTAGGTAGTTATCAGAGCCTTTTCATTGTGTGTTTTTATAACTCTCCACAGCGGGTTTAGTTGGTGCTATGATTACTAGGCTGAGGAGTTTTTAAACATTTCCAAGTATACATCACACCAAACATAACACCATGTACCAGCTATCACAATTACACACATCAGAAAGGAGGGTTTCTTGAAGCATAAGTCTCTATGTAACCGTAGTTTGTCTCATTTCTGTGAGACCACTCAAGTGTGTCTTAGTAAAGAAGATATTCACTTGATCAAACAATCAGTCCCTTACCCCTATCAATTTATACTACTCATATTTATTGTATCTTTTTCTGCTGAGGAATTCAGAGAACTTCCAGCATAATTAAATATTCTCATGATCCCAGTGCTACGACCGAGGACAATTGGAAGAAACAGCTGCAGATGAGTTCATGGTTCTTTTGTTGTTTCTGTTAATCCTCACCCGAGGATATTTTTTCCATTGCTTTACAGAGAGAGTGGAATCAAGGGAGAGTGGGGAAAAGAGACAGAGGAGATGAGAGAGAGAGAGAGAGAGAGAGAGAGAGAGAGAAAGAGAGAGAGAGAGAGAGAGAAACATCCATGTGAGAGAGAACATTGATTCATTGCCTTTTGCACACATCCCTACTGGTTCCAGGAATTTAATCTGCAATCCATGAATGTGCCCTTGACTGGGAATTGAACCCTCCACCCTTCGGTGTGCAGGCCAATGCTCTAACCACTGAACAACATTAGCCATGGGGCATTTGTGTTTCTTTTATTTTTTATTATTTTTTATTGATTAAGGTGTTACATATGTTTCCTTATTCCCCCATTACCCCCTATCCCCCTCACTCATGCCCACACCCCCCTGTTGTCTGTGTCCATTGGTTAGGCTTATATGCATGCATATAAGTCCTTTGGTTGATCTCTCCCCTTTACCCCAACCCTCCCCTACCTTCCCTCTGAGGTTTGATGGTCTGATCGATGTTTCTCTGTCTCTGGATCTGTTTTTGTTCATCAGTTTATGTTGTTCATTATATTCCATAAATGAGTGAGATAATGTGATATTTATCTTTCTCGGATTGACTTATTTCACTTAGCATAATGCTCTCCAGTTCCATCCATGCTATTGCAAATGGTAAGAACTCCTTTTTAAACACAGCATAGTATTTCATTGTGTAGATGTACCATAGTTATTTAATCCACACATCTGCTGATGGGCACTTAGGCTGTTTCCAAATATTAGCTATTGTAAATTGTGCCACTATGAACATAGGGGTGCATATATCCTTTCTAATTGGTGTTTCTAGTTTCTTGGGATATATTCCTAGAAGTGGGATTACTGGGTCAAATGGGAGTTCCATTTTTAGTTTTTTGAGGAAACTCCATACTGTTCTCCACAGTGGCTGCACCAGTCTGCATTCCCACCAGCAGTGCATGAGGGTTCCTTTTTCTCCGCATCCTCGCCAGCACTTGTGTGTTGATTTGTGGATGATAGCCATTATGACATGTTGGTGCCCCTCGTTCAGGTGTCCTAATGCCAGGGTTCTTTTCCCAGCCTTACAAAGGGTTCAGCATTCTGGAGAAAGGGCCTGAGCGTAGATTATTAAGAAGTTTGGAGACGAAAGATAATTTTGAAAGGCATTGGGGATCAGAGGATCTTCAGCTAAAGGAGCTAAAGACTCTTTCCTAGTCTATGACCCCATGCTTTTATTATAACACAATTTGTTCTTAGGCAAGGTGGAGATATGCACTTTAAAGGGTAAGGTATCAAAGGGTACAGAAGCATTGTCAGTTTGGGGAATAGCCTACACCTGTTCAGGTGTTTGGCCAACAGGAGGCAATAAAATGCCCTGAGCTGTCTGGCAGCAGACAATCCTATTCAGGTTTGGGGGAAGTGCCGTTTAGCTGTTTACAACATATGTGGCTCATCCTTGTTGAGCCGCCCAAGCTTCACCAAACTTTTGGTGAAACTCTTGTAATTATTACATGCTGGAATTGGTTCCTGGCATTGACAGGTGTGAGATGGTACCACATTGTCATTTTGATTTGCATCTCTCGGATGATTAGTGACTTTGAGCATGTTTTCATATGCCTTTTGGCCTTCTTTCTGTCTTCTTTCAAAAAGTATCTATTTAAGTCCCTTACCCCTTTTGTAATTGGGTTGTTTATCTTCCTTTTGTTAATTTGTATGAGTTCCCTGTAAATGTTGGAGATTAAACCCTTATCGGTGATATCATGGGCAAATATGTTCTCCCATGCAGTGGGCTTTCTTATTGTTTTGTTGATGGTTCCTTTTGCTATGAAAAAGCTTTTTATTTTGAAGTAGTCCCATTTGTTTATTTTCTCTTTAGTTTCCATTGCCCTAGGAGCAGTATCAGTGAAAAAGTTGCTTTGGCATATGTCTGATATTTTGCTGCCTGTGGATTCCTCTAGTATTGTTATGGTTTCCCATCTTATGTGGATTAAATAAGTCCATGTATTTTGAGTTTATTTTTGTGTAAGGTGTAAGTTGGTGGTCTAGTTTCATTTTTTTAATGTATCTGTCCAATTTTCCTAACACCATTTATTGAAGAGACTGTCTTGACTCCATTGTATGTTCATGCTTTCTTTGTTGAATATTAATTGAGAGTAGGGGCTTGGGTCAATTTCTGGGTTCTCTATTCTATTCCATTGATCTATATGTCTGTTCTTGTGCCAGTACCAGGCTGTTTTGAGAACAGTGGCATTGTAATAAAGCTTGGTATCTGGTATTGAGATCCCAACTACTTTGTTCTTCTTTCTCAGGATTGCTGTAGCTATTCATAGTCATTTTTTATTCCAGATGAATTTTTGGAAAGTTCATTCCAAGTCTGTAATATGCCGTTGGTATTTTAATGGGGAGTGCATTGAATCTATAGATTGCTTTGGTAGTATGGACATTTTGATGATATTGATTCTACCAATCCATGAGCACAGTATGTTCTTCCATTTGTTTCTGTCTTCCTCTATCTCTTTTTTCAGTGCCCTGTAGTTTTCCGCATATAGGTCTTTTACCTTTTTAGTTAAGTATATTCTTAGATATCTTAATTTTTTTTGGTGTGATGGTAAATGGGATTGCGTTTTTAGTCTCTCTTTCTGTAAGTTCATTATTGGTATATAGAAATTCCATAGATTTATTGGTGTTAAGTTTGTATCCTGCTACATTGCTGAATTCATTTATTAGTTTTAATAATTTTTGATGGAGTCTTTAGGGTATTCTATGTACTGTATCATGTCATCTGCGAATAAGGACAGTTTTACTTCTTCTTTTCCAATTGGGATGCCTTTTATTTCATCTTCTTGTCTGATCGCAATGGCTAGTACTTCCAGTACTATGTTGAATAGGAATGGTGAGAGTGGTCATTCCTGTATTACTCCTGTTTTTAGGGGAAATGGTTTTAGTTTTTGCGCATTGAGTATGATGTTAGTTGTGGGTTTGTCATATATGGTTTTTATAATGTTGAGATATGATCCTTCTACTCCCACTTTGCTGAGACTTTTTGTCAAGAAAGGGTGTTGGAATTTGTCAAATGCTTTTTCTGCATCAATTGATATGACTATGTGATTTTTATCTCTCAATTTGTTTATGTGATGTATCACATTCATTGATTTGCGGATATTGTACCATTCTTGCCTACTTGGGATAAATTCTACTTGGTCATGGTGTATGATCTTTCAAATGTAATACTGGATCAAATTTGCTAGAATTTTGTTGAGGATTTTGGCATCTATGTTCATAAGGGATATTGGTCTGTAATTCTCTGTCATTGTGTTGTCTTTATCTGGTTTTGGTATGAGGGTAATCCTGGCTTCATAGAATGAACTTGAAAGTGTTCCTTCCTCTTGAATTTTTTGGAATAATCTGAGGAGGATAGGTTTTAGTTCTTCCTGGAATGTTTGGTAAAACTCACCTGTGATGCTGTCTGGCCGAGGGTTTTTGTTTGCTGGAAGATTTTTGATGACTGCCTCAATTTCTTCCATAGTTATCAGCCTATTGAGATTTTTAGATTCTTCCTGATTGAGTTTTGGAAGGTTGTATTTTTCTAGGAATATGTCCATTTTATCCATGTTGTCTAGTTTGTTGGAATAGAGTTGTTCATAGTATTTTTAAACAATCCTTTGTATTTCTGTGGGTCTGTTGTTATTTCACCACTTTCATTTCTGATTTTATTTATTTGGGCCTCTCTCTTTGCTTCTTGGTGAGCCTGGCTAGAGGTTCTCAATCTTGTTTATCCTTTCAAAGAACTGGCTCTTGGTTTCATTGATATTTTGTATTGTTGGTTTTGTTTGTTTGTTTTGGTCTTTATGTCATTTATTTCTGATCTGATCTTTATTATATCCTTCCTTCTGCTCACTTTGGGCTTTTCTTATTGCTCCCTTTCTAATTCTTTGAGTTGTAGTGTTAGATGATTTGCTACAATTTTTTTCTTGTTTTTTGAGGTAGGCTTGTAGAACTATAAACTTCCCTCTCAGGACGGCTTTCATTGTGTCCGATAGATTTTGGATTGTTTTGTTTTTATTGTCATTAGTTTCCAGGATGTTTTTAATTTCTTCTTTAATCTCTTTGGTAAACCAATCACTGATTAGTAGCATGCAGTTCAGCTTCCAAGTGTTGAATGTTTTTTGGTCTGTTTTTATTGTAGTTTTTTTCTAATATTATGCCATTGTTGTCTGAGAAAATTCTTGACATGACTTCAATCTTCTTGAATTTGGGGAGACTTTGCTTGTGACCCAATATGTGGTCTATTTTTGAAAATGTCCCAGGTGCACTTGAGAAGAACTTATATTACGTGGCTTTTTGGTGAAATGTTCTGAAGATGTCAATTAAATCCATGTGATCTAGTGAGTCATTTAGGAATGCTGTTTCTTTGCTGATTTTTTTTTTTTTTTTGTCTAGAGGATTTATCCAGAGATGTCAGTGGTGTATTAAAGTCCCCTACTATGATTTTATTGTTGTCGATATCTCCCTTTATATCTTCCAGGAGTTTTTTTTTTTAATGTATTTGGGTGCTCCTGCATTGGGTGCATATATGTTCATCCGGGTTATATCCTCTTGTTGTATCAATCCCTTTAGTATTATTAAATGGCCTTCCTTATCTCTTGTTATGGCCTTCACTTTGAGGTCTGTTCTTTCATATATAAGCATTGCTACCCCAGGTTTTTATTTTTTAATTTCCATTTGCCTGAAAGATATTTTTCCATCCCTTCACTTTCAGTCTATTTGAGTCCCTTGTTCTGAGATGGGTCTCTTGTAGACAGCATATATATGGGTCATGTTTTCTTATCCATTCAGCCACTCGATGTCTTTTTATTGGGGCATTTAGTCCATTTAAGTTTAAAGTTGTTATTGAAAGCTACTTGTTTGTAGCCACATTTATTTTTTGTGCCTGTGTTCTTTCTTACCTTTTTATTTCTTCTTTTTATACTAGTCCCTTTAGCATTTCTTGCATTGCTGGCTTGGTAGTAATAAACTTCCTTAGCTTTTTTTGGTCAGTGAAGCTCCTTATTTCACATTCAATTTTGAATGATAGCCTTGCTGGATAGAGTATTTTTGGATTCAGTCCCTTGCTTTGCATCACTGTAAATTTCCTTACATTTTTTTCTGGCCTGATCTGTTTCTGTTGAGAAATCATTTGATAATTTAATGGGAGCTCCCTTGTATGTAACTTTCTGTCTCTCTTTTATAGCCTTTAATATCCTCTCTTTGGCCTGAACATTTGCCAACATGATTATAATGTGTCTTGGTGTGGGTCTTTTCAGGTTTCATCTTGTTTGGGACTCTCTGTACTTGTGTGACTTTTTTCTTCCCCAAATCAGGGAAGTTTTCTGACATTATTTCTTCAAATAGGTTTTCTAACCCTTGTTCCTCTTCCTGTTGTTCTGGCTCCCCTATTATTCGTATGTTGCTTTGTTTCATATTGTCCCATAGCTCCCTTAGGCTCTCCTCCTGTCTTTTAATTTTTTTCTCCCATTGCAGTTCAGTTTGGGTGTGTTTTGCTTCCCTGTTTTCTAATTCGCTAATTCGGTCCTGTGCTTCTCCTAGTACTGTTGAAACTTTTCATGGTGTTTTTTATGGCAGCTATATCACTCTCATTTCTTCTTGATTCTTACATAAGTTATTGATTTTTCATCCATTTCTTCTTGATTCTTACATAAGTTGTTGATTTTTTTCCTCCATCTGGTTTATGAACTGTATGACCCTTATTCTGAATTCTTTTTCTGACATATTGCATGCCTCTGGTTCACTTAGCTGCTTTCCTGGCGTTTCCTCCTTTTCTTTCCTTTGGGGCTTTCTTTGTCTACCCATTTTTGGTCTCACCACCTGATGTAGATGTGGAGTCATGCAGGGACTTTTCCTTGGGTGGCAGTTGCTCCTCAGGTGGTCGCCGAAGCGGCAGCTCCTCAGTTGGCAATGGCTCCTCTGGTGGGAGCTGTTTGCAACAGTGGTGTCTCCTCTGGAGGGAGCTGTTTGCAGCAGTGGTGTCTCCTCTGGCTGGTGGGGGAAGGTGCTTGCACAGCTGCTGCTTCTCAGATGGGGGCAGGCTGCACACAGCTGCTGCTCATTGGACAGAGGTGGACTGCTCACTTGGCTGCTGTTCCTTGGGCCAGGGCGGACAGCTCATGTGGCTGCTGCTCCTTTTATCGAGGCTGGCTGCATGTTGCTGCTGTTCATTAGATGGCATTTGTGTTTTGTTTTCATTAAATTATTCAAGGTATCTATTTTTCTTCAGGGTCTATGGTTTTTTGTTGGTTTCCCACTGTTTGAAATTTAATGTCAAGAAGTTCCTCCCTTGTGGGATAAGGGCATGCAACAAGAGGTAGGGGAGGCTGGGGGAAGGTCAATGGGGGAAAAAAAGGAGATATATGTACTACCACTTGTAATAATTTAAACAATAATAAAACAGAAGTCTCTCCCTAACCAGTTTGGCTCAGTGCATAGAGCATTAGCCTGCAGACTTAAGGGTCCTGGATTCAATTCCAGTCAAGGGCATGTTCCTTGGTTGCAGATTCCTCCCCAGCTAAGGCCCTGGTTGAGGTGTGTGCAAGGGGTTGCCAATTGATGTTTCTCTCTCACATTGATATTTCTCTCTGTCTTTCCCTCTCTCTCTCTTCCACTCTCTTTAAAAATCAATGGGAAAATATCCTCGGGTGAGGATTTAAAAAAATAAATATAAATAAATAAGTCCATCTTGGAAATTTTCAGAGGAATGAGTCTAAATTGCCTTCTTCCCAGAAAGGAGTAAACATCTTTTTGTGATATAGCCAATAATTAGATCAGCTAAGGCAGAAAACGGAATAAGGTGAGACTTGATAAATTGAAAGTAAAATTGAGGTTTTGAATGAAAGAATGGAGAAGAATAGCCACAATTAGGTGAAAATTAATGCTGAGGGACAGAGGTTTACACACCCCAGGTTCCTTTCTCATGGTCTATCCAAGAATGTTCACAGAGTCTGTCTCCATTCATCACACCTGCCCTGGCAACTCCACTTAGAGCCTCAGATCACAAATGCATGTCGCCTTCATGGACAAATGTCTGCATCTGTAGGTCCCCTGGATGAGTGGAGGGCACATCAACTACCTAGGTGTGTTTGCTCTGGCCAGGATACTGCACAAAAGATCAGGGGGAAGAGGGATGCTGGCTCATTTTCCAAACTGGTGTGCCTTCTGTAATAAACCTGAAGAATGTCTAAACCTGGAATTGTCCAAAAGAAAATTGTTTTGTTGGAATGTCTGGGACTTAATTCACTTTACCTAAGATTCCATTTCTGAAACTTTATGTTTTATGAATAAACTAGAGGCCTGGTGCACGAAATTCATGCATGGGGGGTGGTGTCCCTCAGCCCAGCCTGCACCCTCTCCAATCTGGGAACCCTCAAGTGATGTCCGACTGCCTGTTTAGGCCCAATCCCGGTAGGATTAGGCCTAAACGAGCAGTCGGACATCCCTCTCACAATCAAGGACTGCTGATTCCCAACTGCTCACCTGCCTGCCTTCCTGATTGCCCCTAACAGCTTCTGCCTGCCAGCCTGATCACCCCCTAACCACTCCCCTGCCAGCCTAATTGATGCCTAACTTCTCCCCTGCCAGCCTGTTTGCCCCTAACTGCCCTCCCCTACAGGCCTGGGTCCTCCTCAACTGCCCTTGCCTGCAGGCCCGGTCGCCCTCAACTTCCCTCCTCTGCCAGTCTGGTCCCTCCCAACTGCCCTCCCCTGCTGGTCATCTTGTGGTGGACATCTTGTGTCCACATGGGGGCAGTCATCTTTAACCACATGGGGGCAGCCATCTTGTGTGTTGGAATGACGATCAATTTGCATATTATTCTTTTACTAGAGGCCTGGTGCACAAAATTCGTGCACGGGGGTGTAGGGTGTCCCTCAGCCCAGCCTGCACCCTCTTCAATCTGTGACCTCTCGAGGTATGTCCGACTGCCTGTTTAGGACCAATCCTTGTGGGATTGGGCCTAAATGGGCAGTCAGACATCCCTCTCACAATCCAGGACTGCTGGCTCTCAACTGCTCACCTGCCTGCCTTCCTGATTGCCCCTAACCGCTTCTGCCTGCCAGCCTGATCACCCCCTAACCACTCTGCTGCCAGCCTGTTTGCCCCCAACTTCCCTCCTCTGCCGGCCTGGTCAACCCTAACTGCCCTCTCCTGCAGGATTGATCACCTCCAACTGCCCTCCCTTGCAGGCCTGGTCCTTCTCAACTGCCCTCCCTTGCAGGCCGGGTGCCTCACAACTGCCCTCTCCTGCTGGCCATCTTGTGGTGGCCATCTTGTGTCCACATGGGGGCAGGATCTTTGACCACATGGGGGCAGCTATATTGTGTGTTGCAGTGATGATCAATCTGCATAGTACTATTTTATTAGATAGAATAGAGGCCTGGTGCATGGGTGGGGGCCAGCTGGTTTGCCCTGAGGGGTGTCTTGGATCAGGGAGGGGGTTCCCTTGGGGCGTGGGGCGGCCTGCGTGAGAGGCCTGTGGTGGTTTGCAGGCCAACTACGCCCCCCAGCAACCCAAGCAGAGGCCCTGGTATCTGGGGTTTATTTATCTTCTACAATTGAAACTTTGTAGCTTGGAGTGGAGCCAAGCTTCCTGCTCATTCTGTGGCTGCAGCCATTTTTGTTGGAATTTATTTATCTTCTGTAATTGAAACTTTGTAGCCTTAAGCGGAGGCCTGGGCCAGCAAGGGCAGGCAGAAATTTGGCTTCCTCCATCACTGGGGAAACCCAAGCCTCCCTCCTGCTCTCTCTCTGGCTGCAGCCATATTGGTTGGGTTTATTTGCATACTTGCTCATGATGGGCTGGTGGGCGTGTTTGGTGGGCATGTCTTATGGGTGTAGCGGAGGTATGGTCAATTTGCATATTACTCTTTTATGAGATAGGATATATATATATATATATATATATATATATATATATATATATATATACTGAGTCGCCAGATTATTATAATCTCTGAATGCATAATTATCTGGCAACTAATAAATATATTAGAGGCCCAGTGCATGAATTCATGCATAGGTGGGGTCCAGCCAGCCAGGCCAGGAGGAGGGCACTTGGGCAGTTGGCTGGCCTGCCTGCTGGTTGAACTCCTGGTCGAGGGGACAATTTGCATATTAGCCTTTTATTATATAGGCTATACACTGATTGGCCAGATTATTATGTGTTCAGAGATCATAATAATCTGGCCCCTCAGTGTGTGTGTGTGTGTGTGTGTGTGTGTGTGTGTGTGTGTGTGTGTATACACACACACACACACACACACACTAGAGGAGAGGCCTGGTGCATGAAATTTGTGCACGTGGGGGGTGTTTGTCCTCAGCCCAGCCTGCACCCTCTCCAATCTGTAAATCCCTCTCACAATCCAGGTCTACTGGCTTCTAACCACTTGCCTGCCTGCCTGCCTGATTGCCCTTAACCACTTCTGCCTGCCAGCCTGGTCACCCCCTACCCACTGCCCTGCCAGCCTGATCAATGCCAAACTGCCCTCCTCTGCCAACCTAATTGCGCCTAACTGCCCTCCCGTGCTGGCCAGGTTACCCCCAACTGCCCTCCCCTGCAGGCCTGGTCTCCCCCAACTGCCATCCTCTGCTGGCCCAGTCACCCCTAACTGCCCTCCCCTGCTGTCCTGTTCACCGCCAACTGCCCTCCCTTGCAGGCCTGGTCACCCCCAACTGCCATCCTCTGCTTGCCCAGTCACACCTAACTTCCCTCCCCTGCAGGCCTGATCACCCCCAACTGCCCTCCCCTGCCAGCCATCTTGTGACAGCCATGTTGTTTCTACATGGGGGCGGCCATCTTGACCACATGGGGGCAGCCATCTTGTGTGTTGGAGTGATGGTCAATTTGCAATTACTCTATAATTAGATGGGATACACTAGAGGCCCAGTGCATGAAATTCATGCATGGTAGGGGGGTTACCTCAGCCCGGGCTGCACCCTCTCCAATCCAGGACCCCTCAGGGGATGTCTGATTGCTGGTTTAGGCCTGATCCCTGGGATCAAACCTAAACTGGCAGTCAGACATCCCTCTCACAATCCTGAACTGCTGGCTCCTAATTGCTCACCTGCTTGCCTGCCTGGTCGCCCCTAGCTTCCCCCCCTGCCAGCCTGATTGCCCCTCACTGCCTCTGTGTGCCAGCCTGGTCTCCCCTAACTGCTCCCCCTGCCAGCCTGGTTGACTCCAATGCCCCCCCCCCCCCGCAGGCCTAGTTGCCCCTCACTGCCCCCCTGCCAGCCTAATCGCCCCCAACTGCCCCCCCCTGCTGGTCTGGTTGCTCCCAACTTCATGACCCCTCTGGCCTTGTCACCCCTAACTGCACCCCCTGCCAGCCTGGTTGCCTCTTACTTCTCCCTCCACCAGCCTGGTTGCCTCTTACTGCCCCCTCACCAGCCTGGTTGCCCCTCACGGCCCCCCGCCGGCCTGGTCACCCCACACAGCCTGCTGTTCAGTCATTTGGTTGTCCCTCACTAAACGCCCCACCAGCCTGATTGCCCCACACAGCCTGCTATTGAGTCGTTTGGTCATCCCTCACTAACCCACCCCCGCCAGCCTGGTTGCCCCATGTAGCCTGCTGTTCAGTTGTTTGGTCATCCCTCACTAACCTCCCTGCTGACCTGGTTGTCCCACTCAGCCTGCTTTTTCAGTCGTTTGGTTGTCCCTCACTAACCCTGCCTGCTGGCCTGGTCATAGGCAACCATCTTGTGAGGGCGTGAGGGTTAATTTGCATATTATCTCTTTACTATATATAATTTCCCCTTTCTTTAATTTATCTATTATGTATTCATCTATTTTTTGAAAAGGAGAATAGAGTAGAGAGTAGATAAGCCTGAGTTTGGTGAGTGAAACTAACTAAGCTATTAATAGAAGAAGAGAATAAGCTATGAGAGGAAGAACAAAAGCATAAAATAAAAAACAAAAAGAAAAACAAACAAACTATCAAACAAGCAACAACAACAAGAAGAAAAAATTGTTTAGCAAAGAAAAAGAAAAGAGAAGGGTGTTTGGGCTTGGAGCAGAAGAGAGGAAATTAGATATATGAGTAAGCCAATAGAGACTACTGTAATAGTAATGCTTCAATAAAGCAGATAAAGAAGATCAATTTTTAGCAAGTAGTAAAAAGAAAGAAGGGAGAAAAACTAAAGTAGGAACAAAAGAGAAATAGGATGAAAAAGGAGGAAGTGAGGAAGAAAGGGTTGGCATAAAGGAAAAAATGAGATAAAGTAATGATAAAAAATAAAATAAAATAAAAATAGAATGTAGAACACTAATCCAAAAAACAAAGACAAAACAAACAAAAAATGTTTTTTAAATAAAATAAAATAAAGAAAAAATTTTAGTTTCTTAAGTAAAAGATTAAAAAAAAAAAAGGTGAAGTAGTGAAGTTTGTTCACTTCAGCTGAGTATTTAATGTCCCATTGGGGCTAGTCTAAGATCCCTCTCCTTTGTTCTGTCTGTCATGTCTCAGCTTCCTGCTAGATAGTCAGCACCATGTTGAAGCTTCCAGCAATCCACCACTGCTCTGTGTCAGATGCCACAGCCTTGGTGTCAGCCAGGCAGGACCACTCTGCCTGCTTTGTCTGCCTGCTTTTAGTTATATTTACACAGGTGTCTATTTCTGACACTGTTTTTAGGTGGCGGTGTTTCTGTATTAGTTTCTGGGACCAAATGACCCCTCAGCTCAGTCCCCAAGGGCTCCCTGGGGGTGTTTCAAATCTTTGTTTCCCTGCTGAGCTCAAGACTGGGTGTGGCTGTGCTGCTAGGAGGGGCCTGGTCTTCTGGAGAAAAATATTTGTTCAGGGTTAGAGGGACCAGACTGTCCCAGAGCTGGCCTCCTAATTGCCTCTCCCTATTTTGTTCCCCAGCTTCCACAAAACCACATTTCCCTGCACTGCAGCCATGGAGAGTGTTTGTAATTAAAATATCCTATGTACTGGGTTTAGCAAGTAAAAGCAAGGAGATTATAAAGCCAGAGACACTGCAATGCTACATGTTTCTCTCCCCCTGGCACTGTGTGGCCAGTGCAAAACTTCAGGCTGCCTTCCTGGGCGCAGCCTCCCATGGCTGTGGACTAGGATCTAGATTCCCTGGCTTCCAGCAGCCCTGTGGACACCCTTCCACAGTGGAGCACTACATTTGTCCCCAAGGGACGTGGTGTTGGTTCAGCGCAGTACAGGCTGCGTGAATTTCTCCCTCCAGCCCAGATACCCAATCCCACTGGTTTCCAGGCTAGCTCTGACCTTTCTGTCCATGGATTGCCTCTCAAGCTGTGTTTAATTCACCAATTCTGGGTGGATGTTATTCAATTCAGCTGTTTCTTCTATCTGCTCCATGAGAAGGCACCGGACCTGTCCGCCTATTCAGCCACCATTTTGTCTCCCCCTGGACAAACTTTTTCCCGCCAGGGATTAAAAATTCTTGGCAGCTGCTGGGACATTCCTGAAATCCCTGCTATGTGTCAGCCCACCACAAGTAGCTGGGGCCTCCAGCAAAGTGAAATATGCCTTATATTTACAAATTAAACCAAACAACAAAGATATGTAAAAGAATAATCAACAGATGCATATAACACAGAGACAAGACTTAATAAATCAGAGTTCTTTTCATGGATATTTCAAATGTTTTATATTGTCTGGGACTTACAGCCAGAATAAGCCCAGAGGGTTCCCACGTGGGGTGGCCAGTGAACACCCCCAAACAGCCTGTTGTTCACAGGTCTCATATTCTGCTCTCCATAGCAAATATTGACTGGCATCTAAAGTTGTTTTAGCCAAAATCTGCCAGTCCCAAGGCATCATATGGTAATTTTCAGACAAAGTATTAATGAGTCCTTTTGTAAACAGACTGTTAGCCCCATTTTCTCTAGTTGATGAGCCTTCCCACACTGGGGTTGAAGATCAGGGGCCTTTTATTGGAATTTATATCTTTTGATACAATCAGTAGGGTGAGTAATCTTGAGAGGACACACATGTTTACATTGTCCTCTAGGCAAGGGCATTTAGGGATTAAGCATAAGGATTCCAGTAAACACCCGGGGGTCTGCACATGCACAGGCTTGTTTGGAAAGGTCAAGGAATAACTAGGGGAGCTGCCTTCGACACTCCCCTAAGTCTCCCCTAAGTCAGAATTCTGATAAACAGGGCAGGAGGCCTCCCACACACTTCTCTTTTCTCAAAATGTCCTCCTCACAAACTTTCCAGCCAAGTCTCATGCTTCCCAACAGAGTGTCCACTAATGATAAAGCTGGGAGGAGGGGGGTAAAGGTGGGGATAATGTAGGACATCTGTTATACTGTCAACAGTAAAATAAATGAATAAATAAATAAATAAACAGAAAAAAATAATAATATTAAATAAAAGATGAAATCCCCCCCCCCCCCAAAAAAAAAATATATAAACAAAACACAGTGAAATAATCATCTCTCCAATGGAATTCTGAAAGAGTGAAACCACAAAGAAAAGTTTTGGATTAATAACATACATTTGCAAATCAAATGCCCCATTTCACTTGAACCAATCACCAGGGTTCTGTTGTCATTTAATTTTAAAACAAAGATTATTTTAAGGTTTTGATTAATGTTCACATTTTTTAAAAAAATGTATATGCCAACCCAGAACATGATAGAAAATAATACAATTTGTATAATGTTCCTACAAATACATCTTTGGAGGAAGAGAAAAAAGGCCCTGGTGAAAGTCATTGTATAGTTTCTGGAATCTACACTAATAAAAGAGAAAGATGAAACTTGACCATACCTTTGCAATGCCTACCAGCCAATCAGGAGTGAGTATGCAAATTAAATCAACAAAGATGGTGGGTTAATTTGCATATACAGGCGCTGAGTGGCCGGGATGCTTATGTCATCGCCATGGCGACGACGCAGGCGTTCCACACCATTCCACACCGTCCCAGCCACTCTGGGCCTCTAGGCAGCGTGGGAAGGCAGAAAGGCAACTCTGGGCTAAAGCAAAGGCAGAAAGGTGGCTTCCACCAGAGCAAAGGCGGTGCCGGCAGCCAGGGGAAGGAAGGCCCATTCTTTCACGAATCTTCGTGCATCGCGCCTCTAGTACAATACTAATAATTAAAAAAAACTGCTGTGTTCATACATTTCATCACATCAGATAATTTTAAAAACTATTAAAACAACTGATTCTATCTCACATTAAGTGAAATCATCTTTAAATATCACTTTGGTTCTCAAGTAAAATGTAAAATGGTTATTCATATTTGCAATTTGAAATAGGAGTTTTGATGGCAAAAAGTGATATGACTATACTGCCATTGGTCACTATTGCACAGGAGCCGTTCTGGAGGAAGATAGAGAGGGTGAGGATGAAGGTCCATGTTGCTGGTTTCTTTTGAACTCTCAGGCTTTGAGTGGGTGGCAATGGTAAGACTCAGAGTGTGAGCCCCCCATTAAAATACACACAATAGGCTTGTTCCTCTATTTTTTTCATATGCCCCTAAGAGCTTTGAGGCTGGGAAACCATTTGGTCCCTGCCCCAGCCACCTAACATTATGGTGAAAAAGTTTTTAAGGATGCTTATGAGTTACAAATACATGTCTAAGTGACATTTTTCAGAGTATTCTATTAATAACATATCACTGAGATATAACAATTCAGTGGTGTATTTGCTCACTTGCTCATTTATTTATTCACTAATGTCCATCAATTATTTACAGTGTGCCAGGCACTGTTTTACAGAAAACTGGACATATGCCTGAGTTCTGCTTTCCACATTTCATGACGCAAAAATAAGAAGAGATTATTTAAATATATCGGCCATCTTCACAGGAAGCTGTGGAAGTCAGTAGCTAACTCAGTCTACACTTGGGACAAAAGATTCATAAAATAAATCCTTCTTGAGGACATGTTAGTTGAGCAGTCTTCATATTATGGTTTGATTCATGAAACTATTGAGGACCAATTCATGAAACCTCTACACATTGCCTTGCCAAGCCAGATGTGGGTACTGATTAGTAAATATATTGTAGCTACCAGGTCATTGGCCCATATACTTTCCACCCACCTGTGGACGAAAGGGGCCACATGCTAACCTGACAAGCTCAGGGAAGGCCTGCATGGCAGTCTTGCAAACTCAAAGACCTAAAGTAACCACAAAGGATGGTCTGAAATTAAACTTTAACTAAAAGCAGTTATGGTAGGTAGTCACCTCCCAGGCCAGCAACTTCCCTGACAAGGTCTTCCCTGACAAGGTCAGTCTTTACCTTAACTGAGCTTATTGTCTTTTTGCATCTACAATAACATGTCATTGAAATGTCAGGGTAACTTGTAACTTCGCCGCCCCCCCCCCCGCTTTCCCCCCCCCCCCCGACTCCTCAGGGCACAACCAAATGCCCTGAACCAGGACAAATTACCACAAATTCCTTCATTATTATTGTTATCCTGTTAATTGTTGACTGTTAACTATCCTGTATCCACCTAAGTAAAAGAAGTATGTGTCTATCATTTTACTTTTTACACAATCCCAGTGGATCCCTCCCCTCCCGCTTTGCTTTCTCCCGCTTCTCTAATCTATCACCAATGGATTTCATATAACCCACATACGTCTCCTCCTTTGATTGCAATGTATAAAAATATATGAAAAACCGCCATTCTCAAGAGCATTATCCTAATCTGTTGAGATTCTGCTTCCTGGCAATTGTCGACAGTTTGGCTCAAATAAACTCACAAAAAGTCTTTACAGGTTTGAATGTTTTTACCATAACACACCCCATGTCACTCCCTTTAAGGTGGAGGATATTTGATAGCTATTTTGGGCATATAATGGAGAAGATAATAAAAAGTGACCCTGAAAATGTGAATACCTGAATATGTTTCTTACTCTGTCAGCTGAGAGGCCTAAAAGCAATTAAACTCCAGGAGCAGTGAGCACACATGATGCCAAGATCCTGGTTTCTAACACTATTCTCTAGTGAAAAGAACCTGAGCTCTTCAAAGAAACAGCTGATTTCATGGCTGAGCCAGAAAATATCAAAGATAAGCATGGTCATCTGTAGTTCCAGTACATAAGGTAGTGCTTACAAAATCCACATGACAATGATGGAGTTATGTCCAAGGGACACATAAAGCAATTGAAAGTGCTCCAATGGTCAAATTAGTGCAATCTGAACAACTAACATCTAACACAATATCAAATCATAACTCAATTCTTCAAATAAATATCCATATTGATATCTGTAGGTTAATGATTAATTGCATAAACAACTAAATGTAAAAAGAATAGCTAAATCTTTGCAGAGTGTTTTTATATCGTTTATGAAACTATGGTTCATTGAGTTAGAGCATATCTCCTCATCCCTTTAGTGTGGGCTATGCACAGTAGTGTTATTCTAAGGAGTGATGTGAGGAAAGATTAGGGAAAATATATGTATAGTGGAGAATCTGGACAAACATGACCTCAGCCACATCAATAGTGTGAAGTTATATTGATACCATGCATCCTTGGCATGATGTGAAGAGAAGGGCAGGTCACTTCTGTTGTCTCCCCTCCAAAACTGTAATGTCAATTTAACCATGAAAAAACTAAAGACAAATACAAATTGAGAGTTTTTCTACAAAACTCCTGACAAGTACCCCTCAAAACTGTCAAGATCATTGAAAACACCTGACAAGTACCTCCTTGAAACTGTCAAGGAATTTAAACACCTGACAAGTACTTATCAAAACTGTCAAGGTCGGGGGGAAAAAAGATGGCGACCGGCAGGAAGGTAGGGAGGGAGAGAATGTGAGAGAGTGAGGAATCCATAGAAGAGAGTATAAACGTGTGTAGTGTGTGTGTGTATGAGCTAGGGTCAGTTAGATTCTGCAGGTCTTCCAAGGGGCTGCCAAACCGGGCAGTCTTTGACAGCGGAGCCCCACGCACAAAGCGGACATTTCTCGGCAGCTGATGCGGGCACGGAGACCATGCCATCTTGTGAAACAGAGCTGCCTGAGACTAGGATCCTGGCTTCAGACACAAACCAGGACCCTGCAGCCACTGGGGACAGAGAACTGCTATCACAGCTTCAGACCAACAGACAACAAGAATCCAGACTTCCCGGCAGCAGATTTCCGTGAGTCAAAGAGCCTATCCTCCTCCCCGCAGGCTGGCGGATAGCACCATAGTAACTGATAGACCCGCCCATTGCCCAAGCTGCAGAGCGCCCACACACGGAGATGCTCCCCTTCAGGGAATTTAGTGCGTAGGACAAAGCTCCCCTTCGGGGAATCTGAGAGCACACATGTAAGACTCCCCTTCAGGGGATTTGGCGCGCAGGACAGACGCAGCTCCCCTTTGGGGAATCTGAGAGCTCGATGCACGGAGGCAGCTCCCCTTTAGGAATTTGAGAGTGTGCGAAGCACTAGCTGGTTTGGCTCAGTAGAAAGAGCACACACAGGACGAAGCTCCACTTCAGGGAATTTGGCACACTGGACATAGCTGCCTGGGATCCCTGACTCACAGTGCATTCACACTAAGAGCCAGTGACTCCAATTGTTGGTGCATGCACACACAGGGACCCTGATTCTCAACGAGAAGCCTCATGAGGCAACAAAGACTCTGACACTCGATTCTTGGTGAAGACACAGGGAAACTCTGACTCCTGGCACATGCTAAGGAACTCATTTTCGGCAACAGTGTGGTGCAGAAAGAGCCCCTGATTCTAAGTGTGCACACGAGACCACACGGAACACCGGGGACACTGACCCTGGGCAAGCCTGGTTCCCACCAACCAATGGCAGCCACATGTCCTAGTGTCAGAGCACTTCAGTGAAACTCGGGTGGTGCGAAGTTCCCACAGCACATGGCCCAGGTCCATGCAAATTGAAGCTTGAGCTTTCTGGTGATAGTCAGAATGGGGAAACGAAACAATTCACAGAGGAAAGAAAATGTGGAGTCACCAAGAAAGGAAATTAGTGAAACTGAAGCATGCAACATGACCGAAAAAGAGTTCAGAGTAATGGTCATGGAATTTGTACATCGGATGGATGAGAAAATCAACAACTTATGCAAGAATCAGGAAGAAATGAAAAGTGATATAGCTACAATCAAAAACACCATGGAAAGTTTCTACAGTAGAAGAAGCAGAGGACCGAATTAGTGAGTTAGAAGATCAGGTACAGAAACAAGCTCAATCTGAACAGCAATTGGAGAAAAAAATTAAAAAGCAGGAGGAGAGCCTAAGGGAGCTTCGGGACAACATGAAACGAAGTAACATGCGTATAATAGGGCTGCCAGAAGGACAAGAAGAGCAGCAGGATTAGAAAATCTATTTGAAGAAATAATGACAGAAAACTTCCCGGATATGGGAAAGATAAAAGTTACGCAAGTACAGAGAGTCCCAAGCAGGATCAACCCCAAAAGACCCACACCAAGACATGTCATAATTCCATTGGCAAATATAAATGACAAAGAGAGAATCTTAAAGGCGGCAAGAGAAAGACAGAGAGTTACCTACAAAGGAACACCCATCAGATTGTCAAATGATTACTCAACAGAAACACATCAAGCTAGAAGAGAATGGAAGGAGGTATACAAAGTGTTGCAAAGCAAAGGACTGAATCCAAGAATACTCTATCCAGCAAGGCTATCAATCAAAATTGAAGGGGAAATCAGGGACTTCGAAGACAAAAAAAGGCTAAGGGAGTTTATCACCACCAAACAAGCAATGCAAGAAATGCTAAAGGGAATACTGTAAAAAGAAGAAATAAACAGGTAAGAAGGAACACAGACACAAAAATAGATATGACTACAAACAAATACCTTTCAGTAATAACTTTAAATGTAAACGAACTCAATGCTCCAATCAAAAGACATGGAGTGGCTGAATGGATAAAAAAAAAACAAAAACAGGACCCACATATATGCTGTCCACAAGAGACCCACCTCAGAACAAGAGACTCACACAGATTGAAAGTGAAGGGATGGAAAAATATTTCAGGCAAATGGAAATGAAAAAAAAAAGCTGGGTTAGCAACACTTATATCTGACAAAATAGACCTCAAAGTAAATGCCATAACAAGAGATAAGGAAGGCCACTTCATAATACTAAAGGGAGCAATCCAACAAGAAGAAATAATTCTGGTAAACATATATGCACCCAATATAGGAGAAACCAAGTACATAAAAAAAAACTCCAGGAGGATATCGAGGAGAGATTAATAGCAATACAATCATAGTAGGAGACTTCAATACCCCACTATCACCATTGGACAAATCCTCTAAACAAAAAATCAGCAAAGAAACATCAATCCTAAATGACTCACTAGACAAGATGGAATTAATTGACATCTTCAGAACATTTCACCCCAAAGCCACAGAATATACATTCTTCTCAAGTGCACATGGGTCATTTTCAAAGATAGACCATATGCTGGGACATAGGCAAAGTCTCTTCAAATTCAAGAAGATAGAAATTATAACAAGCATAATCAGATCACAGTAGCATAAAACTGGAAATCAACTACAACAAATACAATCCAAAGAAATCAAACACATGGAGACTAACTAGCATGCTATTAAACAATGACTGGGTCACCAGAGAGATCAAGGAAGAAATAAAAAACATCATGGCAAGAAACGACAATGAAAATATAACAATGCAAAATCTATGGGACACAGCGAAATCAGTCTTGAGAGGGAAGTTCATAGCTCTACAAGCCTATGGCAAAAAAACAAGAAACAATGGTAATAAACTACCTAACCCTACAACTCAAAGAGTTAGAAAAAGAGCAGCAAGAAAAGCCCAGTGTAAGCAGAAGGAAGGAAATAATAAAGATCAGAGCGGAGATAAATCACATAGAGAACAAATAAACAATACAAAAGATCAACAAAACCAAGAGCTGGTTCTTTGAAAAGATTAACAAGATTGATGAACCTCTAGCCAAGCTCACCAAGAACCAAAGAGAGAGGACCCAAATAAACAAAATCAGAAATGAAAGAGGTGAAATAACAACAGACCCTGCCAAAATACAAAGGATTGTTACAAAATACTACGAACAACTCTATTCCAACAAACTGTACAACCTGGAGGAAATGGACATACTCCTAGAAAAATATAATCTTCCAAAATTCAATCAGCAAGAATCAAAACAGATCAATAGGCCAGTAACTATGGAAGAAATTGAAGCAGTCATCAAAAAGCTTCGGGTAAACAAAAGCCTAGGGCCTGACGGCTTCACAGGAGAGTTTTACCAAACTTTCAAGGAAGAACTAAAACCTATCCTCCTCAGACTATTCCAAAAAAAATTCAAGAGGAAGGAACACTTCCAGGCTCCTTCTATGAAGCCAACATCACCCTAATACCAAAACCAGATAAAGACAACACAATGAAAGAGAATTACAGACCAATATCCCTCATGAACATAGATGCCAAAATCCTCAACAAAATTCTAGCAAATTGGATCCAGCAGTACATCAGAAAGATCATACACCATGACCAAGTAGGATTTATCCCACGAATGCAAGGATGGTACAATATCCGCAAATCAATAAACATGATACATCACATAAACAAATTGAGAGATAGAAATCACATAGTCACATCAATTGATGCAGAAAAAGCATTTGACAAAATCCAACACCCTTTCTTGATAAAAACTCTCAACAAGGGGGGAATAGAAGGCTCATACCTCAACATAATAAAAGCCATATATGACAAACCCACAGCCAACATCATACTCAATGGACAAAAACTAAAAACATTTCCCCTAAGAACAGGAACAAGACATGGATGCCCACTCTCTCCACTCCTTTTTGACATAGTACTGGAAGTATTAGCCATTGCAATTAGACAAGAAGAAGAAATAAGAGACATCCAAATTGGAAAAGAACAAGTAAAGCTGTCTTTATTTGCAGATGACATGATATTGTACATAAAAAATCTGAAAGACAGCATCAAAAAACTAATAGACTTAATAAATGAATTCAGCAATGTAGCAGGATACAAAATTAATGCCAAGAAATCTATGGCCTTTCTGTACACCAATAGTGAACATACAGAAAGAGAGACTAAAAAGTAAATCCCATTTACCATCAAACCAAAAAAATTAAGATACCTAGGAATAAACTTAACTAAGGAGGTAAAAGACCTATACACGGAAAACTACAGGACACTGAAAAAAGAGATAGAGGAAGACGTAAACAGATGGAAGAACATACCATGTTCATGGATTGGTAGAATCAACATCATTAAAATGTCCATACTACCCAAAGCAATCTATAGATTCAATTCACTTCCCATTAAAATACCAATGGCATATTTCACAGACCTAGAAAGAACTCTCCAAAAATTCATCTGGAATAAAAAAAGACCCTAAATAGCCACAACAATCCTGAGAAAGAAGAATAAAGTAGGAGGGATCTCAATACCAGATTTCAAGCTGTATTACAATGCCACTGTTCTCAAAACAGCCTGTTACTGGAACAAGAACAGACATATAGATCAATGGAATAGAATAGAGAATCCAGATATTGACCGAAACCACTATGCTCAATTAATATTTGACAAAGGAGGCATGAACATACAATGGAATCAAGACAGTCTTTTCAATAAATGGTGTTGGGAAAATTGGACAGATACATGCAAAAAAATGAAACTAGATCACCAACTTACACCATACACAAAAATAAATTCGAAATGGATACAAGACTTAAACATAAGACGGGAAACCATAAAAATACTAGAGGAATCCACAGGCAGCAAAATCTCAGACATATGCCAAAAGAACTTCTTCACTGATACTGCTCCTAGGGCAATGGAAGCTAAAGAGAAAATTAACAAATGGGACTACATCAAAATAAAAAGCTTTTTTACAGCAAAAGAAACTATCAACAAAATAACAAGAAAGCCCACTGTATGGGAGAACATATTTGCAAATGGTATCACTGACAAAGGTTTAATCTCCAACATCTACAGGCAGCTTATACAACTTAATAAAATGAAGATAAATGATCCAATAAAAAAATGGGCAATGGACCTAAATAGAATCTTTTCAAAAGAAGACAGAAGGAAGGCCAAGAGACACATGAAAACATGCTCAACATCACTAATTTTCCGAGAGATTCAAATCAAAATGACAATGCGGTACCATCTCACACCTGTCTGAATGGCTATCATCAACAAATCAACAAACAACAAGTGTTGGCGAGGATGCGGAGAAAAAGGAACACTCGTGCACTGCTGGTGGGAATGCAGACTGGTGCAGCCACTGTGGAGAACAGTATGGAGTTCACTCAAAAAACTGAAAATGGAACTCCCATTTGACCCAGTAATCCCACTCCTAGGAATATATCCTAATAAACTGGAAACACCAATAAGAAAACATATATGCACCCCTATGTTCATAGCAGCACAATTTACAATAGCTAAGATATGGAAACAGCCTAGGTGCCCATCAGCAGATGACTGGATCAGAAAACTGTGGTACATCTACAATGGAATACTATGCTGCCATAAAAAGAAGGAATTCTTACCATTTGCAGCAACCTGGATGGAATTGGAGAACATTATGCTGAGTGAAATAAGCCAGTCAATGAAATAAAAATACCACATGATCTCACTCATTTATGGATAATAAAGAACATTATAAACTGTGGAACAAAAAGGTAGATACAGAGGCAGTAAAGCATCAAACAGATTGTCAAATTACAGCAGGAAGGTTAGGGAGAGGTGCTGCAGATAGATCAAATGAAGGACTTGTATGCATGCATATAAGCATAACCAATGGACGCAAAACTCTGGGGGGTGAGGGCATGTATGGGAGTGAGGTGTGGGTGGGGCAATGGTAAGATATGTACACATATAATACCTTAATAAATAACTTTGGCATTCTCACTAAAAATCAAAAAAACTGTCAAGGTCATTGACAACAAACTAGTCTGAGAAACTGTAATAGCATAACTATTAATGTAATGTAGTTTCCTGGGTGAAATTCTGGAATAAAAAACCACAAAACTTTAGGTAAAAATTTAAATAACCTGAATAAGGTATGAAGTTTATTTAATAATAATGTATCAATATTGAGTCAGTGGCTATGACAAATACGTATATTCCAGTAATATATATGTTAACAATAAGAGGAACTGGGTTTGGGGTCTGGGAACTCTATATCTTTGCAAGTGTAAATCTATAACTTCTTAAATATTTATTTTTAAAAGAGATGCAAGTTGAGATTTCAAAACAGTGGCAGAGTAAGCGGAAGCTACACTGACACTCTCACAGGATCAAACTGGAAATAAAACTACAATACAGAAAAAACACCCTGAAAAATCAACCAAAGACTGGCAGGAGAGAACTCCGACAACCAAGGATAGAAAGCGGAGAACTCATAGAGAATGGTAGGAAGGGTGGAGGCGCAAAAAGTTTTGGCCAGGTTCCTACAGACAGCAGCTGAAGCTCTGGAGGGATATCTCAACTTTGGGGGCGAGGGGGTTCCACTGAGAAATTTTGGGTCTAAACCCCAAGCTTGGATCCCCAGACCAAAGTACCAGAACTGAGAAAGGTTCCCACAGAACACCTGGCTGTGGAAAGCACCAGGGTTGCTGTCTGCTACTGAGAGATTGATAAAAATGCAGGCACCATCTTAAAGGGTCGATGCACAAATTTTTGTATGCACCTATTCACCTTGGCCTCTGGAAAAGGGAGGGAAGAGTGGACTGGAGCTGTGTGAGAGTCCAGGGTTGGGGGCTTTTCCAATGGAGCTCAAAGGGCAGCCACCCTTGTTTCCTATGATAAGTCATTCCATCATGCAGCAGAAGACATATTTCTCTGGTGAACCTTTGCTATCCAGGTGGTTTTCCCTGGAGGGAAAGCAGTTGCCCCACCTTGTAGGAAGACCACTTGCCCACCCTGTGGTACATACCCTGAGGCTAATCAAGACTGAGTGTCAATTGGACTTCAGGCAGAGACAGATCTCTGGGGGCTTTGAGGCTTTGCCTGGTCTCCCTTTGGGACAGGGGCTATGAAAAGCTGACCATGGTGCACATCTTGGTCCTTTTCAAAGGCACTCCATCCTATGGCAGAGGGAGCCATAACCTGTGCATTGCTGATAGCTCCAAACAGGGTACTAAGGGCCAGTCACACACAGCGTCAGACATTGTCCTGCACTAGAGATTGGGAGTCATAGCACATTTACCTAATACATAGACACAAACCCAAACAGGCAGCCAAAATGGGGAGACTAAAACAAAACAAAACAAAAATGAAAGAATAAGAGAATTCTCCAGAAGAAGAGCTAAATAAAATGGAGATAAGAAATTTATCAGGTATTGAATTCAGGATAATGATGGTAAAGATGTTCAACAGTAAGAGAAAGATATCACAACTATGAAAAATGACATGCCACTAATAAAGAACACATTGGAAGGAATACAAAGTAGATTAGGGGAAGCCAAGGTTCAGGTCACTGAAATAGAAGACAGAGTAGAAAAAAAGCAATCAATTAGAGACCCACCAAAAAAAAAATAATTTAAAAACAGAACAGTTTAAGGGAGATGTGGGACAACATAAAAAGGAACAGTATTCACATAATAGGAGTGCCAGAAGTGGAAGAAAGTGGGAAAAGGATAGAGAATGTTTTGAAGAAAAAAAGGCAAAGAACTTCCCTAACCTCCTGAAAGAAAAGGTCACACAAGTTCAGAAGGCACAAAGAGTCCCAATCAAGAACAACCCAAACAGGCATCATAATTAAACTGCCAAAAATTAAAGATAAAGAGAGATTCTTAAAGGCAGCAAGAGAAAAACAATTTGTCACCTACACAGGAGCTCCCATGTGCTGTCAGCTGATTTCTCATCAGAAACACTGCAGGCCAGAAGGGCATGACATGAAGTATTCAAGGAAATGTGAAGCAGTTATCTGAAACCAATATTACTATAACCATTAAAGATATCATGAAAAATAGATGGTGAAATAAAGAGCTTCCCAGATCAACAAAAAACAAAACAAAAACACAAACAAACAAACAAACAAACAAAAAAAACCAAAAGGGAATGCTGTAATGAGAAGAAGAAATATATAGAGGGAGAAACATTGGCATAAAGAATTAAAATTACTCCCTACCTGGTTGGTCTCTGAATAGAGCAGCAGCCTGCAAAGTGAAAGGTCCCAGGTTTGATTCCGGTCAAGGGCACATGCCTAGGCTGTGGGCTCAATCCCCAGTGGGGGACTTGCAGGAGGCAGCTGATCCATGATTCTCTCTCATCATGGATGTTTCTATCTCTCTCTCCCTCTTCCTTCCTCTCTGAAATCAATAAAAATATATTTAAAAAGAATGAAAATGACAATAAATAAGTACCTATCAATAATAACCTTAAATGTAAATGGATTAAATGCTCCAATCAAAAGTAATAGGGTATCTGAATGGATACAAAAAACATGACCCAACTATATGTTATCTACAAGGGGCCCACCTGAGAACAAAAGACTCACACAGTATGAGAGTGAAGGGACAGAAAAACAATTTTCCATGCAAATGCAAATGAAAAAAAAAGATGGTGTGGCAATACTCATATCTGACAAAATATACTTCACATTGAAGGCATTCACAAGATACAATAAAGGTCTCTACATAATACTAAAGGGATCAATCCAACAAGAGAATATAACCCTGGTAAACATATATGCACCCAATATAGGAGTACTTAAATATATATTTTTAAAAACTCCTGGAAGACTTTAAGGAGAGATCGACTAAAATACAGTCACCAGAGGGGACTTTTACACCCCCACTGACTTCACTGGATAGATATTCTAGGTAAAATCTTAGCAAGGAAACAGTGACTCTAAATGACACACTGGATCAAATAGATTTAATTGACATTTGTCGAACATTTCACCACAAAGTTGGAGAATATATATTGTTCTCAAGTGCACATGGATAATAAAAAAAAATAGACCAAATGTTAGAATACAAAACAAGTCTCTAATGTTCAAGAATATTGAAATCATATCAAGCATCTTATTGGATCACAATAGACTGAAATTAGAAATCAACTACAGTAAAACCACTCAAAAACATTCAAACACATGGAGGCTAAATAGAATGTCATTAAACAATAATTGGGTTACCATGACATTAAGAAAGAAATAAAAAACCTCCTGGAAACAAATGAAACTGAACATACAGCAACTTCAAATCTATGGGACACAGTAAAGCAGTCCTGAGAGGGAAATTCATAGCACTATAAGCCTACCTCAAAAAAAAAAAAAAAACACAAGAAAAATTATTAATAAACTATTTAACCCTAAAACTTATAGAACTAGAAAGAGAATAATAATAAAAGACCCGAGTAAGTAGAAGGAAGGAAATAATAAAGATCAGAGCAGAAATAAATGACATAGAGACTAAAAAAAAAATGCAATAATTCAATGAAACCAAGAGCTGGTACTTTGAAAATATAAACAAGATTGATGAACTTTTAGCCAGACTAATCAAGAAAAAAACAGAGAGGACTAAAATAAATGAAATAAAAAATGAAAACGGAGAAGTAACAACTAATATCACAGAATTACAAAGGATTTTAAGATAATGGGCTATGAACAACTATATGCCAACAAGCTGGACAATATGGATGAAATGGACAAATGTCTAGAATAATAGAATCTCCCAAAACTGAATCAGGAAGAATCATAAAACTTGAATAGGATACAACTGACGAAATAGAAGCAGTAATCAAAAACTCCCAGCAAACCAAAGCCCTGGTCTGGATGGCTTCTCATGGGAGATTTATCAAACATTTAAAGAATAACTAATACCTATACTCCTCAAACTATTCCAAAAAATCTACGAGGAGGCCAGCATTATCTTAATTCCAAAAAACAGATAAAGATACTACAAGGAAAGAGAATTATAGGCCAATATCCCTGATGAACATACATGCTAAAATTCTCAAAATATTAGCAAATCAGATCCAGCAATTTATATAACAGATCATACACAAGGACCGAGTGGAATTTATTCCAGGGATGCAAGGCTGGTACAATATTTGCAAAAAAAATAAAAATAAAAAATGAGATACATCACATAAACAAATTGAAAGACAAAAACCATGTGATCATATCAATTGATACAGAAAAAGCATTCAACAAAATCTGACACCCATCTATACTAATAAAGGGGTAGCATACTACTTAAAACAGACATCCTTCCAGACAAAGCCACGGTGGCGGAGACCAAGGCAGAAGTGGATAGGGGCAATCAGGCCAGCAGGGGAGGGCAGTTAGGGCAGATCAGGATGGCAGGGGAGGGGAGTTAGGGGCGATCAGGATGACAGGGGAGTGCAGTTAGGGGCATTTAGGCTGGCAGGGAAGGGCAGTTATCGGTGATCAGGTTGGCAGGGGAGGGCAGTTAGGGGCAATAGGGCCAGTGGGGGCCAGTTAGGGTGCAATCAGGCTGGCAGGGGGTAGTTAGGGGGCAATCAGGCTGGAAGGGGGCAGTTAGGGAGCTATTAGGCTGGTGGGGGGGCAGTTAGGGGACGATCAGCCAGCGGGGGATAATGGGATAGTTAGGGGGTGATCAGGCCAGTGGGGGGGGGGTGCAGTTAGAGGGCAATCAGGCTGGCAGGGACAGCTTTTAGGGGGTGATCAGACTGGTGGGGGCAGTTAAGGGGTGATCAGGCTGGTGGCGGGGGGCAGTTAAGGGGCAATCAGGCCAGTGGGGGGCAGTTAGGGGGTGATCAGGCTGGCAGGCAGAGGGGATTAGGGGCATCAGGCCAGCAGGCAGAGGAGGTTAGGAGTGATCAGGCAGGCAGGCAGGCTAGCGGTTAGGAGACAGCAGTCCCAAATTGTGAGAAGGATGTCTAACTGCTGCCGGTTTAGGCCCAATCCCACAGGAACATCTCCTGAGGGGTTCTGGATTGGAGAGGCTGCAGGCTTGGCTGAGGACCCGCCTCCCCTGTGCATGAATTTCATGCACCAGGCCTCTAGTCCTATATAATAGAAGCCTAATATGCTAAGTTTCTGGTCATCTAGTGACTGGTAAACCAAAGTGTAAAATGCTAATGATATGCTAAGGCCACTCAACTGCTCAATATGACGTGTACTGACTACCAGGGGAAGACACTCTGACTGGTAGGTTAGCTTGCTGCTGGGGTCTGGCCAATTGGGACTGAGCGAGATTGGCCGGACATGCCCTGGAGCCCTCCTGCAGTCCCTCTCTTGCTGGCCAACCTCCTGTGTCCTTCCCCAGCCGGCCAGCCCCAATTAGCACTGGGCAAGATGTGGCTGGACATGCCCTGGAGTCCTCCCGCAGTCCCTCCCAGGCCCAATCATGCACCGGTGGGGTGGTGCCTGGCCTGTGTGCTCTCACAATCCGGGATCCCTCAGGGGATGTTGGAGAGCCAGTTTCAGCCCAATCCCACAAGCCACTCCCCTCAGGAGGGCGCCAGATGCAGGGCTCATAGCTAGCAAGCACTGCTGTGTCAGTGCAAGCCTCTCCCAATCTGGATTGATTGGGTGCAAGCCCACGGCAGGCAGGGTGGGGCCAGGATGAGCAGGAGCAGCAGGTAGGAGCTGCAGGCAGTGTTCAACTGTGGGTTTTGGCCCAATTCCCACAGGCAACACAGAGGGGCCCTACCCGTGCACGAATTTGTGCACAGGGCCTCTATTTTTTTTTTTTTTATAAAAGCTCTCAGCAAAGTGGGGATGGAGGGATCATACCTCATCATAATAAAGGCCATATTTGACACACCTATAGCCAACATCATACTTAATGGGCAAAAACTAAAACCATTTCCCCTAAGAACAGGAATAAGGCAAAGAAGTCTGCTTTCACCACTCTTATTCAAAAGAGTACTGAAAGTCCTAACCACAGCAAACTGACAAGAAGAAAACATAAAAGACATCCAAATTGGAAAGGAGGAAATAAAACTCTCATTATTCACAGACGATGTGATATTTTACATAGAAAACCCTAAAGACTCTACAAAAGCTATTATATTTAATAAATGAATTTAGCAATGTAAAAGGATACAAAATTAAAACCCAGAAATTGATGGCATTTTTATACACCCATAATGAATTCTCAAAAAGAGAAATCAAACAATCCCATTTATAATTGCAACAAAAAATTAAGATATTCTATATAATAAAACCCCAGAGACCAAAATGGTAGAATGACCAGAATGACCAGAGACCAGAATGACAGAGGCCTCTCACCCCAGCAGGCCCTGCCTCCCACCCCAGCAGGCCCTGCCTCCCAGCAGGGACCCCCACCCCGATTGGGGGCATGGCCAGCCTGTACATCCCCCATGACCTCTCATCCTGGCCAGCCCCACCCCCCAGCAGGGACCCCTCCACCCCAACTGGGAGCATGGCCAGCCTGCAAACCGCCAGCAGCTTCTTGCCCCAGCCAGCCACACCCCACAGCAGGGACCCCCACCCCAATCGGGGGCATGGCTGGCCATCAAACTACCCACAGCCCCTTGCCCTGGCAAGCCCCGCCCCTCAGTGGGGACCCACACCCTGATTGGGGGTGTGGTCAGCCTGCAAACTGCCCAGTGGTCCCTCGCCCAAGCCATTCCGCCCCCTAGTGGGGACCCCAACCCCAATCCAGGGCCCCCATCAGGGCAGGATTGCCAGCCCTCACCTGTGCACTGGGTCTCTATCCTATAAAATAAAAGTGTAATATGCATGCATGCATACAAGTTAATCTATCTTTAATTGACCCTAATGTCAGAATGACCAGAATGACCACTTGACCAATCATTATGAGGTGCACTGACCACCTCTCGGTCCCTTTCCCTGGCTGGCAGGTTCCAATTGCCCGATGGTGAATGGGGAACTGGGGGTAGGTGCTGGGGGACACTGGTGGCACAAGGCCAAGGCCCCTACCCCACCATTCGCCCCACAGATATAGGGCAACCTGTGGTGAGGGTGGGGCTGATGAACACATGGGAATGGCCAACCTTTGGTCCCTTCCCCCGCTGTCAGGCTCTGATTGCCTGATGGCGAATGAAGAACCAAGGTGGGGAGCAGGGCCCTGATCACAGTCGGGGAAGATGGCCCTGATGGCAGGCTAGGCCTGGGGACTGTACTCGTGCACAAATTTTGTGAGCCGGGCCTCTAGTTTAGGAATAAACTTAACCAAGATGGTCAAAAGACTTGTACTTAAAAAACTACAGGACGTTGGACAAAGAGATAGAGGAAGTTATAATCAAGTTGAGGAATATACTGTGTTCATGGATTGGTAGAATTAACATCATTAAATGTCCATACTACCCAAAGCAACCTATAGATTAAATGCAATCCCTATTAAAATATCAGTAGCATATTTCACAGATCTAGAACAAATACTCCAACAATTTATATGAACAATAAAAGACCCTGAATAGCTGCAGCAATCTTAATAAAGAAGAACGAATTTGAAGGAATCACAATACCAGATATCAAGTTAGTCACTGTACACAAAACAGACTGGTACTGGCACAAGAACAGGCATCTAGATCAATAGAACAGAACAGGGAACCCAGAAATTGACCCAAGCCATTACACTCTATTAATACTTGACAAAGGAGGCAAGAACATACAATGGAGTCAAAACAGTCTCTTCAATAAATGATGTTGGGAAAATTGGACAGATATATGCAAAAATAAAAAATAAAACTAGACCACTAACTTACACCACACATAAGAATAAACTCAAAATTATAAATGTAAGTTTATAAAAATCTTAGAAGAAACCACAGCCATTATGGAAACCAGTATGCTATTTCTTCAAAAAATTAAATAAGCCACTGCAAGTTGATTCAATGATCCCACTTCTAGGAGTATATCCTAAGAAAATTGAAAAACCAATCAGAAAAATGTATGCACCCCTATGTTCAGAGCAGCATAGTTTACAATAGCTAAGATCTAGAAACAACCCAAGTGTCCATCAGTAGATGAATGAATCCTATCTAATAAAAGAGTAATATGCAGATTGACCATCACTCCAACACACAAGATGGCTGTCCCCATGTGGTCAAAGATCCTGCCCCGATGTGGACACAAGATGGCCACCACAAGATGGCCAGCAGTGGAGGGCAGTTGGGAGGGACCAGGCCGGCAGAGGAGGGAAGTTGGGAGTGACCGTGCCTGCAGGGAAGGGCAGTTAGGGGTGACCATGCCTGCAGGGGACGGCAGTTAGGGGCAATCAGGCTGGCAGGGGAGCAGTTAGGCATCAATCAGACTGGCAGGGGAGTGGTTAGGGGGTGATCAAGCTGGCAGGCAGAAGTGCTTAGGGGCAATCAGGAAGGCAGGCAGGCGAGCAGTTGGGAGCCAGCAGTCCTGGATGATGAGAGGGATGTTCGACTGCCCGTTTAGGCCCGATCCCAGATCTGGAATTGGGCCTAAACAGGCAGTGAGACATCCCTCGAGGGGTCCCAGATTGGAGAGGGTGCAGGCTGGGCTGAGGGACACCACCCCTGTGCATGAATTTCGTGCAGCGGGCCTCTAGTAAAATATAAGAAAAAAAAACAACTGTGGTACATTTACACCATGGAATACAATGCAGCAATAAAAAAGAAGGGTGAATCTATAACTATCCCTTGAGACAGCCTGGAGTAACCTGGAGAGTATTATGTTAAGGAAATAAGACAGTCAGAGAAAGACAAGTATATGATCTCACTCATATGTGGAATCTAATGAATGAAATAAACTGATGAACAAAATAGATCCAGAGACATAGAAGCATGGAACAGTCTGTGGAATCTCAGAGGGAAGGCAGGGGAGGATAGGTGGGTTGGAAGAAATCAACCACAGAACTTGTAGGCATACATGCATAACCCATGGACACAGACAATATGGTGGTGAAAGCCTGTGGCAGGTGGCAAGGTGGGCTAGAAGAGGTCAAGGTGAGGGAGGGGGACATATGTAATACTTTCAACAACAAAAAAATTTAATAAAATAAAATATCTAAATTTAATATTAACAAAGGAGTTGCAAGTTTATAATTCCAGGGAAGGGCTCCTTTTGGTGACAAGAGTGATGTGATTGTGATCTCTCATCCCCTCTCTCTTAGAGCTTTTCCCTCCTTTCCCCCTTTAGAGGCAAGAGGGGCTTCTTATGTCAAAGGGGCCTCTGTCCGATGGGCCCCTCACTCTGGGATAGATGTGGATATTCTGAAAGGGTGAAGCCTCAAAAGGGGAACAAGCTGTCACTATCCCAGAATAGAATTAAATATATATACCCTCTCCGAAGAAAGGATACTTTTTTGTGAGACTTATTTTTAAATCACCCTTTGTTCTTTGAGTACACAGTTAACATCATGTTTATAGTCGTAAAATATATAGCACAAGTAGGAAAGATAGATCATCTTTTGTCCTCACTTAGACAAACAATGAACATTTAGAAAATTTTAGGTTGCTTCTGTAAAGTCCCAACGCCACTATATGAGCTATGGCAACCCGAAGCTGTGGTTCCAACTCTAAGATGGGTATACTGAAGTTTTATGCCGAGATAAAACAGTTTTAAAGAAAACAATATGCAGACTATTTATCAAGAAATATGATACCTTATCCGAATTAATATTATGCCATCAATGAGATTGTCACTGATTTTAAAACTCTTTAATCCATTATACAGATGCATTAAACATTCATTCTTTCATTTATGCTTCTTCCTAAGTATATTTTTAAATATACTCTTTTTCTTCATTCTCTTTTATTGGATTTTAATACCTCAGCTATTATGATTACTTTTTTCCTCTTTTTTTAATAAGTGGAAATTTTTAAAAAGTCATCTTTAATCTGTCTTTAAGAATAAATATATTTTTTATTAAATTAAATTATTAAATTACACAAGAATCTCTATCAACCTAAGGTGACATTATCTGAACTTTAAAGGAGAAACTAATTTAGGGGTCTATGGGAGGCAACCAATCAATGTTTCTCTCTCACATAGATCTCTCTCTCTTTCTCTCTCTCTCTCTCTCCATCTTCTCTCTCTCTCTCTCTAAAAGTCAATAAAAAATCCTTGAGTGAGGATTAAAAAGTTATTTATTTTTAAATTTCACCATGTAATGAAAACTGTGCCATTACTACACTAGGAGCTACTGAATCTAAACACACCAAGTTACTGGGATGATTGTCATATTTCATGTCACATGTAGAAGGCCTGATCCTTCTTCCCACTATTAGAGAAGAGGGGAAGCCCCCACAAAAATAGGCAGATGACAGACTGAGGAATCTCAGAGGAAAAGCAGGAGTGGGGGAATGGGGGGTGGGAAGGAAGAGTTTAACCAAAGAGCTCATATGCATGTAAGCATAACCCATGGACACAGACAATAGTGCAGTGAAGGCCTGGGAAGAAGGGGCAGGGAGGAGGGGGTCAATGGGAGAAAAAGCAGGGATATTTGTAATACTTTCAACAATAAACATAAATTTTAAAATGAGGAGAGGCAGATGAAATATACCTGAAAAAACCCTTTTTCAAAAAGACACTTCTTTTGAGGATGATTCTGGGGGAAATGATGGATTCTTCACAGGGACTTAAAATTTCCTATTCAGTGTGAGAGATTCTGGCTCAATGTAAACTTTACTTGGTAGACCACGTGCTCTCAGATAATCATCATATTAGTCACAGAAAGATTTTATTGATATACTAGAGGCCCGGTACATGAAATTCATGCATGTGGGGGGGGTGTCCCTCAGCCTGACCTGCACCCTACCCAATCCGGGAGCCCTCAGGGGATGTCCTACTGATGGCTTAGGCCTGCTCCCCATGGTTCTCTGCTCTCTGTGGGGCCTGCCTGCTCCCCACCATGGCAACTGCCAAGCAGGCCGTGCTGGGTGCTGCCTCCTCCCTGCTGTCAGTCTCCATGGAGGCAATGCGGTTAATCTGCATACTCACTCCTGATTGGCTGGTGGGTATCACGAAGTGACGGTCAATTTGCATATTTCTCTTTTATTAGTGTAGATTTTTTTCACTTGTGTATAAAAGATTCCAGAATATCATGCCATGCACTGGTCACAAGGCACAGTCATTTACTGAATGCACCATATAATAAATGTTCTTGTCATTCACTGGTCCTCCTTTAGAAGTAAAATAAATTGACTTAATAAATTTATCCTTTGGGGATAATATTTACAATGTGTAATGAGGGTACTTTCTAGAGTAAACTGAAGTAGGAGTTATAGAAGTGGTAGCAGAGCTGAGTGAAATGTTAGTAATTTCCTCTTATCTGACTACACCTCTGCTGTGTGTCTGGGAGGGTAGAATTCTACATTGTACATGGAGTCATAGTTAATTTTTAACTTTATATGTGTACCTTGCAGATTATTGTTTCACAGTAAGCCTGGATTACTTGTTTGATTAGGAATAAAGAAAAAATAACAAAAGAAACACACAAGTTAGAAAACAAAAATAAAACAGTTGTATTGGGAGGGAAATTAGGTTTAGAAGATGGTAGGAATAATCTGTGCCTGTGTGTAACTTGCATGATTTTTTTTGTGACCACAAGTATAAAATGAGTCAAAAGTATGATGTAGCAGCCAAAATCTACATACTATATAATAAAGAGTGAATATGCAAATTGACCATCACTCCGCCACAAAGATGGCGGTGCCCATAGCTGAGGTGGGAGGTGGGGGTTTCTGTAACACAAGATGGCAGCTCCCACAGCGGAGGCTGAGTTCCCATAACGAGCTTTAACGAGCAATCAGCAGGGACCTGAGGCTGCACCCCCTACCCTGCCACATGAGGCTTGACAGGGGAACCTCAGGCCATGACCCCCACCCTGGCACCAGGCTGGGGGACCTCAGGCCATGCCCTCTGCGTTGGTGCCAGGCTGGGGAACCTCAGGCCACACCTCCCACCCAGCAGGGCTTGATGGGGACCTCAGGCCACACCCCCCACCCTGGCGCCAAGCCGGGGGACCTCAAGCCGCGCCTATGGCCCTGACGCCAGGCCGGGGTGACATCAGGTCACAACCCCTGCCTGGCGGGGCTTGACGGGGGACCTGAGGATGCACCCCCCTCCAGCGGGGCTTGACTGGGGACCTCAAGGTGCGCCCCCCAACCCCAGTGCTGGGCCAGGAGACCTAAGGCTGCACCCCCTGCCCAGTGGGGCTTGACAGGGGACCTCAAGGTGTGCCCCCCACCCCAGTGCTGGGCCAGGAGACCTGAGGCTGCACCCCCTGCCTGGCGGGGCTTGACAGGGAACCTCAAGGCATGCCCCCTGCCCAGCAGGGCTTGATGAGGGACCTCAAGATGTGACCCCCACCCAGGCCTGGGTTGGGGAACCTCAGGCTGCGCCCCCTGCCCCAGCGCTGGGCCAGGGGACCTGAGGCTGTGCCCCCTCCGCCCAGCAGGTCTTGACAAGGGTGGGACCAGCTGGGTCTGGATCTAGCCCAATGGGGGGGGGGGCGGCTAGGACTGGGTCTCACGTGATTTTGAAGTGCACGTGGGTGGGTGGGGACTTGACTCTGGGTCCCATGGTGCACCCCAGACTCTGACAGGAGGAAGATTTTCATATACATTTTACTAATTTTCTTTCATCTCTGACACATTTTTTGTAAAGAAAGGGCAAATAGCAATATTAAAATGTTTCCTCTAATTAATCCCCTTTTAATGTGCATGAATTTTGTATACCAGGCCATTAGTATAAATATAATACGAACTTAGATGTGTTTTTTTGTTTGTTTGCTTGTTTGTTTTTGTTTGATTTTTTTAATAGAAGAACACTGTCGTGACCAAGGGTGTTAATAATTCCAATGTTCTTTACTCAGGTCAGGCCACTTGAAGTATTAATTCCTTATTACTACACTAGAGGCTTGGTGCACAAATTTATTCATGAGTGGGGTCCCTCGGCCTGGCCGGTGATCAGGGCTGATCAGTGCCATCTTACCCAGGCCCTATCAGGGCCAATCTGGGTTGGCCAGCAGGGGGGGACCGTGGGAGGTTGGCTTTGGGAGTTCACTGACCACCAGGGGTAAGCTCCTGCATTGAGCATCTTCCCCCTGGTGGTCAGTGTGCATCATAGTGACCAGTTGATCAGTCGTTTGGTCACTTAGGCATATATATATATATATATATAATGAACTCAGGCAATAACTGGTATATTCCAGTGACAGTGGGGATACTGGGGAAGGATTTATGAATTTGGAAAGAGACATTTTAAGACTTTGTGGATTATTTTTAGGATTCTAGAGTTCTCCAATTTTGTATGTTGCTTTTGGACATTAAAAAATTACACACACACACACACACACACACACACACACACACACACACGCCAAGGAACAGAGAAGGCAGTGACATACTCAAGGCCATATAATTTATTAATGCACCATTTTGTCAAGAAGATCCATTATAGCCCACACTTTAAAGAAATAGAGACAGACTTCCATGTGTTTAGAGAACAGTGACATGAATAATTGTTTCCAAGGAACTCCTTTAAAGAACAAGAAAACTGTGAAGATGAGAGTATATAATAGTGTTGTCAAATACAGATATTCACAAGAAGAATGCCACTTGCAATTAATTGAAATGAGTCAAACCCTATAGAGAATTGAAGATTTTCCTTTTTCCATTTAAATTATTTATTGTTTAAAGTATTACATGAGTCTCCTTCCCCCCCCCCCCCCCGCCATTGACCTCTCCCTCTCCCCCGCCCAGAACATGTCCTCAACCCCCTAGTGTCTGTGTCCAATGGTGATGCTCATATGCATGCATACAAGTCCTTTGATTGATCTCTTACCCCAACACCCTCCACATTTCCTCATTGGTTGGATAGTCTGTTTGATGCTTCTAAGTCTCAAGTTCTATTTTTGTTCATCAGTTTATGTTGTTCATTATATTCCATAAATGAGTGAAATCATGTGATATTTATCTTTCTCTGACTGACTTATTTCACTTATCATAATGCTCTCCAGTTCCATTCATGTTGTTGTAAATGGTAAGAATTCCTTCTTTTTTAACAGCAGCGTAGTATTTAATTGTGTAGATGTACCACAGTTTTCTAATCCATTTGTCTGCTGATGGTCACTTAGGCTGTTTCCAAATCTTAGCTATGGTAAATTGTGCTGCTATGAACATAGGGGTGCATATATCCTTCCTGATTGGTGCTTCTGGTTTCTTGAGATATAGTCCTAGAAGTTGGAATACTGGGGCAAATGGAAGTTCCATTTTTAATTTTTGAGGAAACTCCATGCTGTTTTCCACAGGGGCTGCACCAGTTTGCATTCCCATCAGCAGTGCAAAAGGGTTCCGTTTTCTCCGCATATCCTCTCCAGCACTTGTCGTTTGTTGATTTTTTGATTAAAGCCATTTTGACAGGTGTGAGATAGTACCTAATTGTCATTGTCATTTGCATCTCTCGGATGATTAGTGACTTTGAGCATGTTTTCTTATGTCTCTTGGCCTTCTGTATGTCCTCTTTCAAAAAGTGTCTATTTAGCTCCTTTGCCCATTTTTTTATTGGATTGTTTATCTTCCTTTTGTTAAGTTGTATGAGTTCCCTATAAATTTTACAGATTAAACCCTTCTCAGAGATAACATTGGCAAATATGTTCTCCCATGCAGTGGGCTTTCTTATTTTTTTGTTAATGGTTTCTTTTGCTGTGCAGAAGCTTTTTATTTTGATGTAGTCCCATTTTTTTTATTTTCTCCTTAGTTTCCATTGTCAGGGGAGCTGTATCAGTAAAGATATTGCTATGACATATGTCTGCTATTTTGTTGTCTATGGAGTATTTTAAAAATTTTATGTTTTCCCATCTTTTGTTTAAGTCCTTTATCCATTTTGAATTTATTTTTGTGAATTTTATAAGTTGGTGATCTAGTTTCTTTTCTTCCTTCCTTTCTTTTTTTTTTTTTTTTTGCATTTATCTGTCCAATTTTCCCAACACCATTTATTGAAGAGACTGTCTTGACTCCATTGTATGCTCTTGGGTCCTTTGTCAAGTATTTAGAATAATGGCTTCAGTCAATTCCTGGGTTCTCTGTTCTATTTTTTTAAATAAAATCTTCATTGTTGACAGTATTACATAGGTCATCCTTTTTCCCCTATTAACCTCTTCCAGCCTGCTCTTGTCCTCCCTGCCCCAAGGCCCTCACCATCCCATTATCTGTGTCCATGGCTTATGCATATATGCATACAATTCATTGGTTTTTCTCTTCCCACCCATCTTCCCCTGCCTTCTGCTGAGGACCAGCAGTCTGTTCAAGCTTCTATGACACTGGGTCTATTGTTGATTATCAGTTTATTTGGTTCATTAGATTCCATATATGAGTGAGATCATGTGATACTTATCTTTCTCTGACTGTCTTATTTCACTCAGCATAATACTTTCCAGGTCCATCCATGCTGTTGCAAATGGTAAGAGCTCTTTATTTATTTTTATTTTTTCTTTAATCTTTATTGTTCAGATTATTACAGATGTTCCTATTTTTCCCCCCATAGTTCCCTTCCATCAGGTCCCCACCCCACTCCAGGCCTTCCCCCCTCCACCTTGTCCATAGGTGTAAGCTCTTTGTCCAATCTCTTCCTGCACACCCACAACCCCTTCCCCCCTGAGAATTGTCAGTTTGCTCCCTTTCCATGCCCCTAATTCTATTACATTCACCAGTCTGTTCTGTTCATCAGGTTTTTTATTCATTTGATTTTTAGGTTCACTTGTTGATAGACATATATTTGTTGTCACTTTGTTGTTCATAGTTTTTTATCTTTACCTTTTTCTTCTTCTTCCTCTTCTTAGAGAATACCCTTTAGCATTTCATGTAATACTGGTTTGGTGGTGATGAACTCCTTTAGCTTTTTCTTGTCTGTGAAGCTCTTTATCTGACCTTCAATACTAAATGATAGCTTTGCTGGGTAGAGTAATCTTGGTTGTAGGTTCTTGCTGTTCATTACTTTGAATATTTCTTGCCACTCCCTTCTGGCCTGCATAGTTTCTGTTGAGAAATCAGCTGACAGTCATATGGGTACTCCCTTGTAGGTAACTAACTGTTTTTCTCTTGCTGCTTTTAAGATTCTCTGTCTTTTGCCCTTGGCATTTTAATTATGATGTGTCTTGGTGTGGTCCTCTTTAGTTTCCTCTTGTTTGGTGTTCTCTGCACTTCCTGGACTTGCAAGTCTATTTCTTTTCCCAGGTAGTGGAAGTTTTCTGTCATTATTTCTTCAAATAGGTTTTCAATATCTTGCTCTCTCTTCTTCTGGCACTCCCATAATTTGGATGTTGGTATGTTTGACGTTGTCCCAGAGGCTCCTTACACTATCTTCATATTTTTGGATTGTTTTTTCTTTTTGCTTTTCTGGTTGGGTGTTTTTTGCTTCTTCGTATTTCAAATCTTTGACTTGATTCTTGGGATCCTCTAGTCTGCTGTTGAATCTCTGTATATTAATCTTTATTTCAGTCAATGTATGCTTAATTTCTGATTGGTCCTTTTTCATATCATTCAGGGTCTCACTAAATTTCTTGGAGGTTTCTCAAAGATTCTTGAGTCATCTTATAACTATGGTTTCGAACTCTACATCCAGTATTTTGCTTTCATCCATTTCTTTCATTTGTGACTTATTTCTTTGTCTCTGCATTTTGGCTGCTTCCCTGTGTTTGTTTCTATGTACTGGGTAGCTACTAAGTCTCCTTGAGTTGGTAGAGAGGCCTTGTGTGATAGGTGTCCTATAAGGCCCAGTGGCTCAGCCTCCCCAGTCACCTGAGGTGGGCGCTCTTGGTGCACCCCTTTGTGGGCTGTTTGCAGTCTTGTTGTAGTTAACCCTTGATTGCTGTTGGTATTACTGGGAGGAATTGATCTCCAGGCCAATTGGCTGTGATGACCAGCTGTGTCTACACTGGAAGATCTGTTGTGCAGGTGACACCCTTATGGGGCAGGACTTGCTTCAGTGGGGCTTTGGTGCTCACTGAGTCTGCCCCTTGAGTGTGTCCCATATGGTCTCACACTGACCACTGGGTACACTGGCTCTTGGGTCTCCAAGGAGGTGCAAAGTCAGACACTGACTGGGGCCGCCCAGCAGGAGCTACAGAGACATCTACAGATTCCTCTTCTTTTTATGGGATTTGGTAGTGCCTAGATGAGGTCCAGCTGTGAAGCAAGGCCAGCTTCTGCTGCTGAGCCTTGGGCCTTCTTTTGGAAGCTCTGGGGCTCTCTAACGCAGCTGTAGTTTGACAGGTTTTAGGCAGAAAAAGGACAGGTAATTCATATGCTAAAACCTATGCACACAGCTTGTGTGGGATTGTAAATTAGGTGGGGTGCAGTCTCTTGGAATCACTAGGGCGGAGTAAACAGCAATGGCTGTCAGTCAGCCCTCCACTGGAGTGGTCCCCAGGTCTCCGCATCCTGTGCCCCTGTGCAGGAACAATGATCACTGTGAGCACCTCTGAGCGAAAGCCGCCCTTGCATTTCTGTCCCGATGCCAGACAGTTGAGTTTCTGCCCATATGTGTCTGGAACCCCCAGAGTCTCTTCCAGAACTGGAGTTCAAAGCAAGTGAGAGCTTGTATCTCCCTATGGATTAAAAGAGCAGCACATCCAGGTGCCAGCACTTTCCGCGCCTCCGCACCTTTTACCAATCTCAATGTGCTTTCTTCACCTCTCTAGTTGTGGAACTTCCACTCAGCCAGCTTTCCCGTGGTTCTGGGTGGTAGTTGTTCTGCCTTTTAGTTGTAATTTTGATGTAGTTGTGAGAAGCAGCAAGTATAGGTGTTTACCTATGCCGCCATCTTTGGGTTCTCTATTTTTATCCATTGGTTCATATGTCTGTTCTTTTGCTGGTACCAGGCAGTATTGATAACAGTGGCTTTGTAATATAGCTTTATATCTGGTATTGTGATCCATCCAACATTGTTCTTCTTTCTGAAGATTGCTTCAGCTATTTGGGATCTTTTGTTTTTATTCCAGATGGATTTTTGGACATTTTGTTCTTCTAGGTAATTGAAATATGCCCTTGGTATTTTAATAGGGAATGTGTTGAATATATAGATTATTTTGGGTAGTATGGACATTTTGATGATGTTGATTCCAGCAATCCATGAACAAGGTATATTCTTTCATTTGTTTATGTCTTCCTCTATCTCTCTCTCTTTTTTTTTAGCATGTTGTAATTTTCTGAGTACAGGTCCTTTACCTTCTTGGTTAAATTTATTCCAAGGTGTTTTAATTTTTTTGGTGCAATGGTAAATGGGATTATTTTTTCGTTTCTCTTTAAGTGAGTTCATTATTGGTGCATAAAAAAGCCATAGATTTCTGGGTGTTAATTTTGTATCCTGCTATATTGCCAAATTTATTTATTAAGTCTAGTAGTTTTTGTTGTTGGAGTCTTTAGGGTTTTCAATGTACAATATCATGTCATCAGATAATAATGCCAATTTTACTTTTTCTTTTCCCATTTGGATGCCTTTTTTTTATTTCTTCTTCTTCTCTGATTGCTATGGATAGCACTTACAGTACTATGTATACCAGGAGTGGTGAAAGTGGGCATCCCTGTTTTGTTCCTGTTCTTTAGATTTTGCCCATTGAGTATGATGTTGGCTGTAGGTTTGTAATATAAGGCTTTAGTTATGCTAGGGTATGACCCTTCTATTCACACTTTGCTGAGAGTTTTTATCAGGAAAGGGTGTTGGATTTTCTCAAATGCCTTTTCTGCATTAATTGATATGATTATGTGATTTTCTTCTCTCAATTTGTTTATGAGATGTATCATATTTATTGATTTGTGGATATTGTACCAGCCATTCATTCCTGGAAGTAATCCCACTTGGTCATTGTGTATGATCTTTCTAATGTAATGCTGGAACTGATTTGATAGAATTTTGTTGAGGATTTTAACATCTATATTAGTCAGGGATATTTATCTATAATTCTCTTTCTTTCTACTTCCTTTATCTGGTTTCGGGAATAGGGTAATGCTGGCTTCATAGAATGTACTTAAAAATATGCCTTCCTCTTGAATTTTTTGTAATAGTCTGAGGAGGATAGGTTTTAGTTATTCTTTGAATGTTTGGTAAATGTCCCCTGTGAAGCCATCTGGTACAGGGCTTTTGTTTGCTAAGAGTTGTGTTTCTTTTTTATTACTGTTTCACTTTCATCAGTAGTTATCAGCCTATTCAGGTTTTTATGTTCTCCCTGGTTGGATTTTGGAAGCCTATATTTTTCTAGGAATATGTCTGTTTTGTTGAGGTTGTCCTGTTTGTTGGAGAAGAGTTGTTTATAGTATTTTTTTTCACAATCCTTTGTATGTCTGTTGGGTCAGTTGTTACTTCACCTCTTTCATTTCTGATTTTGTTTATTTTGGTCCTCTTTTTGTTTCTTGTTGAGCCTGGCTAGAGGTTCATCAATCTAGCTTATTCTTTCAAAGAACCAGCTCTTGGTTTCATTGATATTTTGTATTACTGTGTGTGTGGTTTTTTTTTTTTTTATTGTTTGAAGTATTACAAATAGTAGTACATATGTCTCCTTTTTTCCCCCCTTGACCTCCCCAAGCCTCCCCTAGCCCCCCCCCCCCCGACAGCATATGCCTTCACCTGCCCTCCTCCCCAGTGTCTTGTATCCATTGGTTATGTTTATATGCATATCAGTTGATCTCTTACAGCCCCCCCAAACCTCCCCAGCCTTCCCGCTATAGTTTGACAGTCTGTTCAATGGTTCTTTACCTCTATATCTATTTTCCCCATTTCTTTTCTTTAAAAAATCTTGCATCTGCAGACTAGAAATAAACATATAATAACAAAAAATGTTTGAGTCCCAATTTCAATGTCCAACAGTTCTGAGACCCAGTTTCAATGTCAAATAGTTCCTTATGTGTACATGTCAGCAATGATATCTGGATGATGGACAGATGGTGGCAATGCAGGTCTGACCCTCTCTGGTTTGGTCCTGGGCAACCTGTATCGATGCACAGCTGCTGACTGCTGGTATGGCAAGGCGTCGTCAGCGTCTTCCATCTCTGGACTGTTTCTCCTCTTATCTTTGTGGTTGGGGCAGACCTGACAACTCCTCTCTGTTGCAGGAATCCCCATGGTCTTGGAGTAGTTTTCTGAAAATATACAAACATATTCTCGACCAAAAGTTAATAAAGGAATCTTTTCTATAAAATTGACATGGGATCCTTTTTATTTTTGCCCAAATGATTTTCCTTTGGCTTATTTTGACACCATGTGTGATTTTCATGGGTGTATTGCTATTAACATTACAAATGAAAATTAATTTTCTACAGTAAAAATTTTCTAGATTTGATTTACTTACAGGATATTTTTCCTTACATGATATTAACCTACTATTTGTTTGTTTCTTGGTCTCTAGGTTGTTTATTCTACTCGGATCTTTATTATTCCCTTCCTTTTGTTTACTCTGGGATTTTCTTGTTACTCTCTAATTCTGTAAGTAGTACAGTTAGATAGTTTATTACCTTTTTTCTTGTTTTTGAGGTAAGCCTGTAGAGCTATGAACTTCCCTCTTAGGACTGCTTTCACTGTGTCCCACAGATTTTGGATTGTTGTGTTTTCATTGTCATTTGTTTCCAGGATGCTTTTTATTTCTCTTTGGTAACCCAATTATTGTTTAATAGCATGCTCTTTAGCCTCCAAGTGTTTGATTTTTTATCATTGTTTTTATTGTAGTTGATTTCTAATTTTATGCTATTGTGATCTGGGAAGATGCTTGATATCATTTCTATCTTTTCGAATTTGAAGAAACTTTGCCTGTGTCCTAATATGTGGTCTATCTTTGACAATATCCTGTGTGCACTTGAGAAGAATGTATATTCTGTAGCTTTGGGGTGAAATAATCTGGATGTCAATTAATTCCATCTGATCTAGTGAGTCACTTAGTATTGCTGTTTCTTTGCTGACTTTTTGTTTAGAGGATTTTTCCAGTGGTGTCAATGGGGTATTAAAGTCCCCTACTATGATTGTATTGTTGTCAATCTCACCCTTTGATATCTTCCAGAAGTTTTTTGTTGTTTTTTTTTTAAATGTATTTGGGTGCTCCTGTATTGAGTGCATATCTTTACCAGAGTTATATCCTCTTGTTGAATTGCTCTCTTTACTATTATGAAGTGGCCCTCCTTATCTCTTGTTATGGCCTTCAATTTGAGGTCTATTTTGGCAGATATAAGTATTGCTACCCCAGCTTTTTTTTCATTTCCATTTGCCTGAGAAAATATTTTTCATCCCTTCACTATCAGTCTGTGAGTCCTTTGTTCTGAGGTGGTCTCCTGTAGACAGCAAATATATGGGCCATGTTTTATTTTCCATTCAGCTACCCAATGTCTTTTGATTGGAGCATTTAATCCATTTATGTTTAAGGTTAGTATTGATAGGTACTTGTTAGTCGCCATTTTTATTCTTTATGCCTGTGTTCCCTCTTCCCCTTCTATTTATTCTTGTTACAGAAGTCTCTTCAGCATTTTTTTTGCATTGCTGGCTTGGTGGTAATAAACTCTCTTAGCCATTTTTTGTCTGAGAAGCTCCTAATTTCACCTTCACTTTTGAATGATAGCCTTGCTGCATAGGGTATTCTTGAATTCAGTCGCTTGCTTTGCATCACTTTGTATATTTCATTCCATTGCCTTCTGGCCTAATGTTTTTCTGTTGAGAAGTCAGTTGCTAGTCTAATGGGAGATCCCTTGTTGGTAACTTTCTGCCTCTCTTTGGCAGCCTTTAGGATTCTTACTTTGTCCATTGGTGTTAGCCAATTTAATTATGATGTGTCTTTGGGTTCATCTTGTTTGGGACTCTATGTGCTTCTGGGACTTGTGTGGCTTTTTTATTCCCAACATCAAGGACGTTTTCTGTCATTATTTCTTCAAGCAGGTTTTTTATTCCTTGCTCCACTTCCTCTCCTTCTGGAACCCCTTTTTTTTGTTATTTCAAAGCTCCCTTAGGCTCTACTCCTGCTTTTTAAATTTTCTTTCTAGTTGCTGCTGTGGTGTGTTTTTTTCTACCTTGCCTTCTAATTTGCTGATGCAGTCCTCTGCTTCTTCTAGTCTACCGTTGAAGCCTTCCATTGTGTTCTTTATTGCAGCTATGTCATTCTTCATTTCCTCTTGATTCCTTTGCATGTTGGTGACATTCTCATTCAACTCCTTATAATGAAGATTTTCCCTCTCAGAAAATTATATTCTAGGACTAAAGCCAGGTTACAGTAACTTAGGAGAAAGGGAAGGTACAGATATTTCTAATTGGTCTTGGTATTTCTTATTTCCTTTCTTGTTACTAGAACACCAAGGTGTTGAGCTAGGTGCCTGGCTTCCCCAATGAAGATTACATTGTCTGACCCCCTGACAGTAAGTGGGGAGTTATGCTTTTTTCTTTTTACAAACTTGCTAAAGGTAGGTAACTATACCTATAGTGAATCTAATTTTCACATGTTTCAGGGAATCTATAATTTGGAATGCAGGAGCCTGAAAGCACTGCGTGGGCTTCACTTTTTATTTGCTCATCACTCAGAGGTAGGACAATGTCTGCTGTTCAGTTGTTAGAAGGTCAGATGATTGCTGAAACTCATCACTGAGGGGCTTAGGAAGAACAAGAGAAAAATGCAAGTGTGTATAACCTAAAGTCACACAGTAATTGTTAGAGGAATTAAAAAAGAGTTGGCACTTTTTTGGGGGGGATTTAGGTACATTAAACCTTCATCTGCCATCAGATGAAGTGAATGGGTAATGGGTAAAATTGCTTCAGCAAGAATGATAAACAAAAACCTCGTAATTTTAGAAAAGTGGAGATCACCTCCAGAAGAAATTGCCAACAAAGTTAATAGTAACCCTTACCTCTTTAAAAGTGGTACTAGGCAAGCTGTGCAGAAGGCAGGGCATTCTTGCTCTTAATTTTAGCACTCAGTATCATTTTATTTCTAAATATGAGCACACTTTAGTAAAAATGAACACACACATGACTCTGGCTCTGTTTCTGAGTGACACCAAATGATTTTTCAATGTGGGCAAAGTCTGCAAAACACTGTGCAGAGAAAGCCCAAATATATACTGGACGGGTTTCCACCCAGAGGCTAGACTGTTTATAATTTTCAGAAAATCGTGCCTTCTTTGGTATGTTCCATCTCTGCTTGTCACAGGAGGGAAAGTACTCTTCTTTAACCCAGCTCTTGATCTGACTTTTACCAAAGTAATTAGTTAGCATTCTGTTTTCTTGTTTCCTCAGAAAGAATTATTGGAGCTTTCAGAATATTAGAACATGATTTTTCTTCTGTTGTATAAATATTTAGCTGGACATGATTTTTTTTAAGGATATGTATTTTTTTATTTGAAAATGTTCTTTCAGTATGGCATTTTACTCCAAAAGATGTAGCTTGTTGGATGTTAAAAAATAAAACAAAACAAAACCCTCGTTAATAACAGTGCTAGACCACAGAAGAATTAACTGCTAGCATCTCATGTGAAAATCTTTTACTATGAGTATCTGGTGTTTTCCTGTAGATTTTATTAAAATTGAAAGTCACAGGAAAATAAATACATTTCCCCTTTAACTGCACAAGACCTCTTGCTCACCTTACACAAGTTAGTTAAGTACATCAGTATATCACATCTTTAAAATAATTTTCTTTAATATTCCTCTTTTTATATTACATGAGTCACAAATCAACCTTTTTTTAAATCTCAGAATTATAGTTTTTCTTCTATTATTTCCAAATTGAAGGTAACATTTTTTTACACCAAGCTCTCTGAAGGGTAGAAGGTAATGTGCTTCAAGCTCCAGAAGGTGCTTGTCCCATGGAAGTGAACTTCAGAGCACTCCCAGGTGCAGCCAGAACTCATCTGAGGAATGCCAGGTCTCAAAGACACTTGGCAGTATTGCCACTGCAGATGTTCAAGTCAGAAGGCCTCGTCTTGGCTCCTCTTCAAGGAGAGTGAGGTCTTTGTTAAACTCTAATGGGAACTGGCAGAGTTCTTTGATAGTTGTTAAGGTTTTAAGGGAATGAGATAGTGACATTAAATTTGCAACAGTTATTTTGAAAAACCTTCAAATACATAGAAATAGCCCTATTTCTGCTATTAAATGACTTTTGGACAAGTAATGTATTACCTTCACATTACTTTTATGTTTTTGCACTTGTATGTGTTTTTTTCCATTTTTTTTCTACAAGCTGAGTTTCTAGTTTTTGTTTGGGTTCAATTTTAGGTTGTCAGAATAGGTTAAGTTCTCTTGAATATGGAGCTTTTCTTTATAACCTTCATCAACAATACTCTAACATTACATCTAAAATCTGGGAATTTCTTTTTCACACATCTATAAATAAAGAAATTTCAAATATCATATTTAGTGTGTTTTCTTGCAAACAGGAATCCTATATTATGGAATTATGAAGAAAGGTATGGGCTTTATTTTTATATTCTAAGGTTTAATCTGTCTAAGTCCAAAATGTTAGTGTTAGTAATTTCCACAGCTCTGTGAAGGCTCCTCCTAAATCTATTCTGTGCCAAGATAATACAACCCATTTTATCCCCTAAGGGAAACTGGAATACTTTCTCAATCCACATTTTCTATGCTACTTGACTCTTCCATCTGCCTCCAGCTAGGACTCTGCCTAACACATTGCTGCCACATTTCCAAAAACAATTCACTGTGTCTGAAAATATAGATGCCATCGATTTCTATGCCCTGTCTGTGGATTCACCAGTTGTTGGAATAAATGCTGTCCACAACAGCACTAGCTCTTACAGCCTGATAAAACCATCAACAGCCTGCTGATTTGGCATCCCAGCTATTCTGTATGAACTAAGCTCTAGAAGGAATTTTCACAGAAGGTTAGTGGTGGTAGAATGCACCCACAGCAATAGCATAGATTGCATCATTACATATTTACGGTCTTCTGTGAGCCTGCAGCAAAGTTTTTGCTACATTCTAATCACTTTGAATAAAGGTAATGATGCAACATTAGCAACACTATTTTCTCTTGTTCTAGAGTATTTTTGAAGTTTTCTTTACAACTTGAAGTCTTAATTATGCATATACCCTGTATTATAGTATGTTTGATGCACCGAGACTCTGAAAGTCTATTGAGATATAAGGTGTTTTAGGCTATTTCTCCTAAAACTAAAAGGATGGGCACACTAAACCTTTTGAAAATTGTCTAAATTTTATATTTTTCTTTTTGTATCCCATCTATAATTTCTACAATTTTAGATCTCTAATTTGTTACAGTCAATCTCCTCCTGTGGATATAGAAACTATCAAAGCTTTCTAGAATTATTACTAAAGTAAGAAAAGGTTCCAATCAAGATATTTTCTAATGGACTCTGCAATGTCCATTTTGGCTTGCTTGGAGTCCCCCTTCCCTTTTATTTTGTATATTTCCCTTTCTTTACTAGATTCTAAGTCTAGTAAGATTTGTAAGTCATGTTCCAGGATTCCATAGAGGTGCTGGAAAGCACCACAGATGGGAACTAGACCCCAGGTTTCTTCTTGCCTAAGAAAGTTCATGTTGGCAAAAAGGTTGAAAAAACCACAGCTCTGGATGAATGAGGTTATTTAACAAATTACATATAGGTAAGTGAGTAGGTAAAGTCCATGAAGATATAAAGAGTAGATATATTGAATTCTTCCATTGACAGATGTATTATCTATTGGTACAATTATAATAAAAACAAGACCACCCAAACTACAAAACTCTTTAAATAAAGAAAAATAGGGAAAGATGAAAGGTTACAGAGTATTCTAGTTGGTCTTTAAAAATTGGGATTGGCTAATCTTTGGGGGTTGTACTTAAAGACTTCTCCCTTGATATTAAACCCCTGTGAATGTCAAAGAAAATTTAATCCATATGTTTTTGATTCAATTAGTCTTAACTCATTAAATGTTTTTTTAAAAGCTATTTGAAATTTGAGACGCTTTTTTATGAGCTTTAGTAATCCTTTGTTCTTTGAATTATAAAGGAGAATTTTTCCAAGAGTTAATGGTACTTGAACCTCAATACACTTACAGACATTCTAAACTGAGAAAAAAACCCAGTATTCTGTCACAACCAATGACTTGGGTACTTGAAAATTCACTGCCACTTGATACCCTTCACAGGCCTGATGGTGCTGGATTGTTTCTTTTACATGTGACTATGGATTTGCCTATAAAATAGTTATTGCTGCTCAACTATGGTAATATCTATGAATGGAAAACAAATTCAAGTTCCAACCAGTCTTTTAGGAAAGTGTATTAAATAAAAATCTAATATTCTGGGAAGCAGAAGTCACTATTCTTCTTTACTTTGTTTCTTATTATTACAGGTCAGAATATATAAATTGGTTAAGTTAAACTCAGGAGTCAGCATATAACAGTTGAACCAAAGGAGTGAAAATTTTTCCATTTAAGAGGCACTAAACATTCAAATACAATATTTTCAGGATTCCTCAGAACAATATCTGAAAAGAAACCGTGTTTGCAGAGAACACAGGTTTGCTGAATCATATTGGTGGCTTGTGTTCTATTAAGGTTTATCCGAAGTAGATTTTCAAGACTCGAGCTCTGTGTTGGACTTGGTGATGATGATGCAAACAGCCATGAAGAAATATTCTCTCTGGCTTAAGAGTAAGAATTTGTTTTCTGTTAGTTTTCTGTTTGTTTTAATAGGTTGAATGATGAAAACTACTCCTAGAAAGAAAGAAAAAGTATTTAAGACATGTAGAAGCCATATTTTATAACCATCAGGTATTGAGTATGGAATTTGAAGAAGCAGTGTATTAAAAATTCCTTTATAGCCAGAGACATGGCTCATGTAGATCCAAGTTTCAAACAGCTCATGTGACAAACAGAGAAGGCAGCATTATAGAGAAGCGGTAGTGATAGCTATTATAATTAAATCCAAGAAAGAAGATGCTACTAGCAAATGATGTAATCATGTAAGCATCTGTAATATCAACATTATTTTCCCCTGTAAAAGATTACATAACACAGAGATGGATGACATTGTAAATCCCCCTGGGTGAGGAGGAGGAAATCCATCTGATGAGACCTGGTTTTTTGTTTGTTTGTTTTTTGCCTTTTAAAAACTTATTGTTATTGTTTAAAATATATTTTATTCATTTTTTTTAAAGAGAGGAAGGGAGAGGGATAGATAGTTAGAAACATCGATGAGAGAGAAACATCGATCAGCTGCCTCCTACACACCTCCTACTGGGGATGTGCCCGCAACCCAGGTACATGCCCTTGACCGGAATCGAACCCGGGATCCTTTGGTCCGCAGGCCGACGTTCTATCCCAGTTAGGGTGAGAACTTATTATTTTTTAATTAAAATTCTTTATTATTTAAATTATTACATGAGTCTCCTTCCCCCGCCACCCCTTTTGACCTCTCCCTAGCTGTTCCAATCCCCAGCACATGCCCTCACCCCTCTACTGTCTGTGTCCATTGGTTATGCTCACATGTATGCATACAAGTCCTTTGATTGATCGCTTACCCCTCAATCCCCAGCCTTCCCTCATAGGTTGAATAGTCTGTTTGATGCCTCTATGTCTCTGGTTCTATATTTGTTCATCAGTTTATGTTGTTCATTATATTCCATAAATGAGCGAGATCATGTGATATTTATATTTCTCCGACTGACTTATTTCACTTAGCATAATGCTCTCTAGTTCCATCCATGCTGTTACAAATGGTAAGAATTCCTTCTTTTTTACATCAGCATAGTATTCCATCATGTAGATGTACCACAGTTTTCTAATCCACTCATCTGCTGATGAGCACTTAGGCTGTTTCCCAATCTTAGCTATGGTGAATTGTACTGCTATGAACATAGGGGTGCATATATCCTTTCTGATTTGTGTTTCTAGTTTCTTGGGATATATTTCTAGAAGTGGGAATACTGGGTCAAATGGGAGTTCCATTTTTAATTTTTTGAGGAAACTCCATACTGTTTTCCACAGTGGTTGCACCAGTCTGCATTCCCACCAGCAGTGCAAGAGGGTGCTTTTTTCTAGGCATCCTCTCCAGCACTTGTCCTTTGTTAATTTGTTGATGATAACCATTCTGACAGGTGTGAGATGGTATCTCATTGATGTTTTGATTTACATCTCTCGGGTGATTAGTGATTTTGAGCATGTTTCCCTATGCCTTTTGGCCTTCTGTATGTCCTCTTTCTAAAAGTGTCTATTTAGCTCCTTTGCCCATTTTTTTTGATTGGGTTGTTTATCTTTTGTAAGTTGTATGAGTTCCCTGTAAATTTTGGGGATTAAACCCTTATAAGAGATAACATTGACAAATATGTTCCCCCATGCAGTGGGCTTTCTTGTTGTTTTGTTGATGGTTTCTTTTGCTGTGCAGTATCTTTTTCTTTTGAAGTAGTCCCATTTGTTTATTTTCTCCTTAGTTTTCATTGCCCTAGGAGCTGTATCAATAAAGATATTGCTACAACATATTTCTGTTATTTGCTGCCTCTGGATTCTTCTAAGATTTTTATGGTTTCCAGTCTTATGTTTATGTACTTTATCCATTTTGAGTTTATTAGAGAGCAACAAGAAAAGCCCAGAGTAAGCAGAAGGAAGGAAATAATAAATATCAGAGTGGAAATAAACGACATAGAGACAAAAAAAAAAAAAAACAATAGAAAAGATGGATAAAACTTGGTATGTTTTTTCTACCAGGGCTGATTGGGAAGGTTGATGTGTAAACATAGCAGTATTATGTTCACTATTGTGACTCAGGGCTTTTAAGTGATGCAGAGTGACTACAAAGATCAGGTGTCTGAAATTGCAGCAGTAAACATATGATGTCTTAGTTCCATTGGCTTCCAGATAAACACACATTTCATAGTGCATTGATAATGTTTATTTTTATTTTATTTTTATTTCATTTTATTTTATTTGTCTGGTAATTGTAGAGGAAGGTCAAGGATTGCTTTTGAATGGAGGAAATAATTGTCAGCACAATATAAGCCTTTATTTATATAGAAAAACATGCTTTCAAATAAAATTTCCTATAAAAATTAACTTTGATTAAGGGTAGGGTATGTAAAAGTTTTGTTAAAATTTCAAAAAACCTCATATCCCATGGAATAAACCCATAACAAAATGTATCCAATGCTCTGTAATCACACTATGCTAAAATGCTGGTGGCAGGAGTTTATATGAGGACACATGGTCTCTCCCCATATGATTAGTTCTACCCATATAGGCCCATTCAATTTCTTATCTTCAAACCTTGCAAAAAAGAGGAAAATTACGCTTGAAAAATTTTTTAAATTAATAAAATTATATGCACAAATGAGGCATTTATAGAGTCAGAATTTTTTATTTTTTTCAATTTATTGGGGTGACATTGATTAGTATGATTATATAGGTTTCAAGTGTATATTTTTATCATACAAAATCTGTATATTGCTTTGTGTACCCACCATCCAAAGTCAAATCATCTTCCATCACCATATATTAGGCCCCAGAATTTTTTTTAAAAGATAAAACAATACCTGGCATATATTAAGTCTTTTTGTCAGCACTATAATTTATATATATGTAATATGTTTTTTTAAAAAGGTCCACTCACAATTTTATTTGTTTGATCTCTTATCCCTTTTGCAGTCTTAGCCATGATAGACAGTGCAGTAGAATCCCCACTAAGCTACCTGAGGTCAGATGCACAACTGCCTCAGCCCAGGTTAGTAATGTGAGAAAGAGTAATGAGAATCTTCCAAAAACAAACAAAAGCTATATTTATTTTTGTGGTTATTTAAAAAAAATAATATCCAATTTTTCATGTCTGTTTAATGAAATTCTGAGTCACGTTATTTTTCTTCACTTCTTCTTAAATGTAGGAGTCATATGAGGTATGTGAGGTATTAGGAAAATAATCCTGTGTGCAGTAGAGACTAAGATGGTTTCTGTGTTTCATGATTTTCCTCTCTCTTTTTATTTTTATTGTGTTTTTTTTAAAAACAGTTTTTTAATTTGCAGTTGTCACCCTTTGCTGACCAACACAAGTTTTGGGTCCTATGGGAACTGGGTCCTAAAGACCAGAGCAATGGTGTGCAGGATCTGGTTCCTTGAGGCAAAATTAAAATCACTGCCATCTGGGGAGAGACACTGAGGCTCCTCGCTTCATTTGAATCAAGAGGCAAACAGACTTTGGATTCTCTATCTCTGGCAATGGTTTTAATTCATTACTTATTAAGAAACCTCAGCTTACCTCAAAGAATTAAGATGAGATTATCTTTATGTTTGCTTATATATATTATTTTAAATAAATTGTGGGAACTCTAATCAGAGTACGCTGGATGTTCAAGGCCAATTTGAGTGTGGGGGCCCTGTCTAGAGTATGCCAGATCTTCAAGGCCAATCTGATCAAGGACACAGCACTCTTACTGTACACACTGCACAGGCATACCTTTTTATAACCCAAATATAGATGTCACTATTTGGCAAGAAGCTCTTTTATCTGGGTTGGTATAAGTGTGTTACTAACCAGCTGATGCAAGGCTGCTTGGTCGGGCTACTTTGTTAGTAATGGCTGCTATGTTTTCGTGGCTGCTTTATGAGGCTACTTTGAAGAACTCTTTTGTCTGATGGCTCCTTGTTAGCAATGGCTACCTGTTCTGCAATAAAGACTCTCCTATAGGCCTATGACTTCTCATGTTTTCTTCATCTACTAGCAAGCATCCACAATTCCTGGCAGAGAAGGACCTGTGCTTCCAACATAAATTCTTCGAAAAGACCATGAGGTGGAAAAAACAAACAAACAAACAAACAAAACCCAAAGACAGAAAACTTTGATATCTTCTTGATTTATTTTAAGAAGATAAATAAAACTTCTTTCTTGTTTGGACACATACTGAACTTACTCCAATTGTTATTACCTGTCTGGCAATAATTCTCAGAGCTATCTAATTTAGGTACAACACTCCATCCCCAAACCTCAGCCAGCCTTTATTGCTAATGTCCATTTAGTTTGTCAGTGAGAAGCTGAGATTCATGTGGAGTGATGAAAGGGGGTAAAATCATATGATGTGGTTTATGACAATTTAATAGATTTACGGGTTTTGGTTCATTACTTCTCAGCCAAATGTGTCTGCACCATGAAGAGTAAAAGAGGATTAAGGAGTAAAGGGCACTGGTGCTGATCTGGAGACTTGTAGTAAGCAGACCCAGTCAGGCACCAGGTGTGATTGATTTTGGGCACTTGTGGGACCCTAATAACTATGAGCAGAAATAAGAGCCCTCCTTGGCAGAAGGGGATGGTCAGGAAAGTCATTCCAGAGAAAGTGTCACTGAAACCCATAAACATTTCTCTCCTATGGCTCCCATTGTCCATCCCCCATCCACTTTTTCTTTAGGATTTATTCTAAGACCTCGGATTGTACTTTTGCTCCACATAATTAAGAATGCATTTGGGCTTGTATGAAGGAAAGTGTACAGACAGAGTAAATCATTGGAAGTAGAATCTGAAAAGGAAGAAAAAGTAAGAATTTAGTCCTGACAACATTAAAATGCATCTTTGGGGCACTGCTTTCACATTCATGATCAGAGTGGCTAGACTAGTGAACCTGCCCCAGGAGTCTGTGCCCTTTTATCCCCAGGTTCATAGGTTTGGGCTAAGGCATCAGAAATTGGAAAAAGAAGGGACAAGCTAACTTGTATGTGCTGCTGTCACCACAGGATGGCACACAGTAGGGGTGATGGCAAGTGTATAACTTAAGCCTAGAGCCCAATTATGATTCCAAACTTACATTTGTGTGAGTGTGTGTGTGTGTGTGTGTGTGTGTGTGTGTGTGTGTGTGTGTGAAAGAGAGAGAGAGAGAGAGAGAGAGAGAGAGAGAGAGAGAGAGAGAGAGATCAGGGAAGAAATTGGGAAGTTGGGGCTTTAAGGAGGGATAGTAATGCTGGAGGTCAGGCAGAGTGCTGAGAATCTACTGTTGTTTTTCTCATCGTGCCTAATTTGGGCTCATCTTGTGAGTCAAGAAGACTGGGAGATATATCAACCCTAACAGCCCTGTCTTTGTCTATTGTTTCCTGTCTCTCACTTTCTCAGCCTTAGAGCATTGCTAGCCAGAAGAACAGAACAAAGAATGAGGCCACGCCTGTACTTCCAGCTTCTTTAAGGTGCTCCTTAATGGACCCAGAGCAAAAATGTCCAATTTCGTTTCTCTGACATCTTGGCCATGTATTTTCTCTATTTTAGAGATCTTTCTCTTTCAATGTATTCCAAGACATGAAGTCTGGTTCCATTTCTCAGTGGTGTCTGGGAATCCCAAGATGGATGCACAGCCTTGATTAGGTACTGGAGATAACCGTTCTTAAGTAATCTCCCTGTGTTCTATTGGAGATTTTATGAACTGGTGTCTCTCTCTCTCTGGACTTGAGAACTGGGAGGTGGGCCTTGAGTGCAATCCATAACCCCCCACACTCAGAGAGGAGGTAGTACAAGAAGCACAGAGGAGAGAAATTCATGTAAAGTTGAATGGGGCAGGTGTGATGAGTAAAGCTTCCTGTGATTTCATCAGGCAAACATTTATATTTTAGAGATAGGCTGTCCAGTACAGTATCCACTAGCTGTATATAACCATAAAAATTAAACTGAAGTAACATAAAATTAAATTACACATTTAGTTTTTCAATTAAGTATCACATGTGGCTGAGGCAACTATCATTGGTAGCATGCAGAACACCTTTATCATTTCAGACAGTTATGTTGGTAACTGCCTCCTAGGGAGTTCCCAATGAAAGTGACTATGGAATGTGGCTTTGGTTATGGGGTTGTCTTCCAGAACCCTGAGTCCAATTAAGAAACCATCCTTTTATATTAAAAAAATCTTCTATATTTTATTTGGATAAAAGTTTTCTTTTCTTGACTTGATGGTAAGATGAGAGGAGGCTATTTTTAAAATCTGCTTCTGTTCTTGGAATTCCTTTGACCTTTAAAATTATGGTGTCACAATGATTGTCTTTGGTGGTTCGAATGTTTAGTTCTCTTAGGACACCTGCTTCATGAGCAGTTGCAGTCTGTGCCTACTACAATGAGCTGTCACTGTCTGCACTTTTCTATTGAGACAAATGAGACTAGCAATATTTTTACAGCATGCAATTAGCAATAAGTTAATGACACTTTACATTCAAACAAAATATTTCATCTATTCTAGTTTTTCTAAAGCTTTAAATTAATGTAGTTTCTTTTTTAGCAAAAAATTGTTTTTATAATTTTTAAAAATTCTTTATTGTTTAAAATATTACATATGTCTCCTTTTCCCCCATTGAGTTCTCCCCAGCTGTTCCCATCCTCCCAACATATGCCCTCACCCCCATATTGTCTGTGTCTATGGGTTATGTTTATATCATCTATTCTAGTTTTGACAGAGTTAAAATTGTGCCCTACATGTTAACATTAAGTAATGTGTATATAAAAATTTCAGAGAAAATACAATTTCTTCAGCTTAGTGCTAAAAGTCCACCAGAAGAGAATCTAGGAAGTAGGACACATTGACATTCCACCTAGAATAGCTCCTGCAGGAGCAATCCTATATAATAAAGAGGTAATATGCAAATTGACCGTCACTCCAACACACAAGATGGCCACCCCCAGGTGATCAAAGATGGCCGCCCCCATGTGGACACAATATGGCCACCAGAAGATGGCCAGCAGGGGAGGGCAGTTGTGGGTGATCAGGCCAGCAGGGGAGGGTAGTTGGGGATGACTCAGGCCATCAGGGGAGGGCAGTTAAGGGCAACCAGGCCAGCAGGGAGCAGTTAGGCATTGATCAGGCTGGAAGGGGAGTGGTTAGGGGGTTATCAGGCTGGCAGGCAGAAGCAGTTAGGGGTAATCAGGCAGGCAGACAGGTGAACGGTTGGGAGCCAGTAGTCCTGGATTGTGAGAGGGATGTCCAACTGCCTGTTTAGGCCTGATCCCAGAGGGTGGGATTGGGCCTAAATGGGCAGTCGGACATTCATCAAGGGGTTCCAGATTGGAGAGGGTGCAGGCTGGGCTGAGGGACACACCGCCCCACTCCACCCCCACCCCCGTGCATGAATTTCGTGCACCGGACCTATAGTAGGTATGATAATAGGTGTCTATAAAGGCAAGAAACTCTGAGTGTGGAGCCAGTAGCATTTGAGTATGTTTTGAAATGACTTCATTTCCTTGTAAATAAAACCTTATATACAACTAATAATATATCTGAATGACACAGTGATTAAGAGGCATGGCTTTGGACATAGACACACCTAAGATCACATTGTGAATGTTCCTAAAAGCAGGTGACCACTGAATTAACAAGTGTCAGTTTTTTTCTACTCTATAAACTCTGAATAACACTTGAATGTACCTCATTTTGTTAGAGGATCCAACAAGTTAAGAGTTTAACATGCCAGTTTTGTACTAAAAGTTATCTTTTATCTTTTTAAAGAACCACCTCTTGATTTAGCACTAAATTCTTAGTACATAGCTGGCATGTTGTAAGTGCTCAATGATGATGATGATTTTATTTAAAAATAGAGGCCCGGTGCACGAAATTCGTGCACAGGGGCGGGGGGGTGTCCCTCAGCCCAGCCTGCACCCTCTCCAATGTGGGACCCTCGAGCGATGTCCAACTGCTCGTTTAGGCCCCTGGGATCGGGCCTAAATGGGCAGTTGGACATCCCTCTCACAATCCAGGACTGCTGGCTCCCAACTGCTCGCCTGCCTGCCTTCCTGATTGCCCCTAACCGCTTCTGCCTGCCAGCTTGATCACCCCTAACCACTCCCACGCCAGCCTGATTGATGTCTAACTGCTCCCCTGCCAGCCTGTTTGCCCCCAACTTCCCTCCTCTGCTGGCCTGGTCACCCCTAACTGCCCTGCACTGCAGGGTTGATCGCCTCCAACTGCCCTCCCTTGCAGGCCTGGTCCCTCCCAACTGCCCTCCCCTGCTGGCCATCTTATGGTGGCCATCTTGTGTCCACATGGGGGCAGGATCTTTGACCACATGGGGGAAACTATATTGTGTGTTGGAGTGATGGTCAATCTGCATATTACTCTTTTATTAGATAGGATAGAGGCCTGGTGCATGGGTGGGGGCCAGCTGGTTTGCCCTGAAGGGTGTCCCGGATCAGGGTGGGGGTTCCAACAATAGAAATTTTTAGTCTCAGAAAAGCTACCTGAGAGCAGTTGAAATTTCATTGTCTTTCTGACATATGTTGCCTCCCTTTATGAATTAGGAGTGTGTCTGTAGGCAGTGTGAAATCTCTCTGAAACACCCACATATGTCTTATTTCAACAGTGGCCTTTGTTTCTTATGTGACTTGTCACTCCAACTTTCAGGTTTGAAAACAGTGTCGCTAAAATATGACCAGTAAATGAGTAAACTAATCACGTTAGTTTTAACAAGAAACTACAAAGAAGTGTGAATGTATTTTTAGAAACAGTAAGTGTAGAAAACATGTAAATGAATGAGTTCCTCAAGAAAGTTTATTCTCCCTGTTCAAAATGTTATCAATACAATTCTTATGATGTATTTAATAATCTTTCTTAGAAGAGAAATATGATGATCATTAAGAATCATGACAGTCAAAATAACAAAAGTCAAACAAAAACAAAAAAACACATCTGAAATCATTTAAGCACTAAAATATGATGCTTAAAAATTTAGTGTCAAATTGTATTAATTTAAAAGAACATAATGAGCCTAATTAAGTGTTTGTCAATATTGTTCATTTTTTTAAAGAACCAGCTCTTGATTTAATTGATCTTCTGTATTGCTTTTTTAGACTTTATTTTGCGTATTTCTTCTCTGATCTTTATTATTTATTTTCTCCTACTCCCTTTGGGCTTTGTTTGTTGTTATTTTTTCAAGTTTCTTTAAGTATAGAGTTAGATTGTTTATCTGAGATTGTTCTTGTTTCCTGAGATAGAACTGTAAAGCTATGAATTTCCCTCTTAGGGCTGCTTTAACAGTGTGCCATAGATTTAGGGTTGTTGTATTATTTTCATTTATGTCAAGGCATCTTTCTTTTCCTTACTTGATCTCTTTGTTAACCCATTCATTATTTAGTAATTTATTTAGCATCCATGACTTAGTGTGTTTTTCAGTTTTTTTTCTTGTGATTGATTTCTAGTTTTATTTCATTATGATTAGAGAAAATGCTTGATATAATTTTAATCTTCTTAAATTTATTGAGGCTTGTGTTGTGTCCTAACATGTGGTCTAGCTTCAAAAATGTTCCATGTGCACTTGAAAAGAATGTATATTCTGCTGGTTTGGGATGAAATGCTTTGAAAATACCAATGGAATCTATAGAGTTAACAAAATTCCTATCAAGATACCCTTCTCCATACCTTGATCAAAAAAATAAAATAAAATTTCTGCTCTGCTTTACCAAACTCAGTCTCTCTCTACTGGGACAAATGCCACTGTAAAAAGGACATTGGTTTGGCTCCCTGACCCAAGAGGTTGGAAACACATTCAACCTCTACTTGTTTCTTTTTCATTGAAAAAATAGAAAAGTGGAAAAGAAAATATGTAGTATCTTGAGTTTTGCCAGTTTAAAAATAAAAAGATTGTTTCCAATTTAAAAAGAAATGTATTTTTAAACCTATGTAATCTTATTAAGCAATTTCACAGTAATAAATTAAATTTTAAAATAAAATATATCTAATGAAACCAAAGCATGATCATAACCGAATAAAATGATAAATTTGACTTCCAAAAATTAAAAGTATATGCCCTACCCCTGGGTCCGGGTGAGGCCATGCGCCCCTGGGTCCGGGTGAAGCTGGATCCCGGGTCCAGGTGAGGCCATGTCCCCCTGGATCCGGGTGAGGCTGGGTCCCGGGTCCGGAGGAAGCCACGCGCACCTGGGTCCAGATGAGGCCACGCACCCCCTGGGTCCGGGTGAGGCCACATGCCCCTGGGTCTGGCCGAGACCCAACCAGAGGGAATCGAACCTGCATTACCACCATTTGTCCACCATCCAGAGCTGAGGGGTCAGTGCCGACATGTACACATAAGGAACTGATGGACATTGATATTGGGTCTCAAAAGAACTGTTGGTCCAGAAAGAAACTCACTACAGACTGATTCATTTGCCTGTCAGCATAACTATTATTGCTCATCTCACATTCAGTTCATATAAGTATTCTCTAGTGACACATGATCTCGCTCATCTAGGGGAAATGATGAACAACATAGACTGATGAACAAGAACAGAACCAGAAACAAGGAGGCATCGATTGGACTATCGGGCCTCAGAGGGAGGATAGGAGATGGTGGGGGGAGGGGGGAGAGATCAACCAAAGGACTTGTGTGCATGCATATGAGCCTAACCAATGGTTAAGTTCAACAGGGGGTTGGGGCATCCATGGGGAGGGGTGTGGGATGGGAATGGGGGGATGAGGACAAATATGTGACACCTTAATCAATAAAGAAATTAAAATAAATAAATAAATAAAATTAAAAAAATAAAAGTATATGCCCTATAAAATATATTATAAGATGGATAAAAAGATAAACTACAGAATGGGGAACAATATTTGTAAAACATATAGCCAACAAAACACTTGCATATAGAGTAAAGAGCTATCAACACTCAATATTCAAAAAAATTAAAGTAGGACTGTTCCACCAAGCCCATGGCTTCAGCCACAGGCCCCATGCTATCTGGAACCTGGGCCCACCAATGAGTCCTGGAGTGGCAAACCTCCCAGAAAACCTGACACTTCAGCCACAGGCTTCACACTACCCGGTGCCTGGACCCTCCAGTGAGTCTCAGAGTGCATAACCTTCCCACCAAGCCTGTTGCTTCAGGCTCATGCGACTCGGTGCCTGGATACTTTGGTGAGAGCAAAATGGGGAGACAAAGAAACAATCACCAAAGGAAAGAAAGGAGGCATCACTACAAAAGGAACTAAATGAACTAGAGGCATGAAATATGTCAGTGAAAGAATTCAGAGTCAGGGTCATACAGTTCCTAACCTGGATGGATGAGAAAATAAAAATCTTATGTAAGAACCACAGGGAAATAAAAAATGATATACCTACAATAAAAAACACAATGGAAGGTCTCAACAGTAGACTATAAGAAGCAGAGGACCAAAATAGCAAGTTAGAAGACAGGGAAGAAGAAAGACATCCAATCTGAATAGAAATTGGAGAAAAAATATTAGAAAGTAGGAGTAGAGTCTAAGGGAGCTTTGGGACAACACACAATTAAGTAAATATGGGTCCCAGAAGGACAGGTGATTTGGGGAAGAAAAAGTCACAAAAGCACAGAGAGTCCCAAAAAAGATGAACCCAAAAAGACCCACATCAAGACACATTGTAATTACAATGGAAAACATTAACAGCAAAACAAGAATCGTAAAGCTGCAAGAGAGAGACTGAGAGTTGTCTACAAAGGATCGCGCATTAGATTTTCAAATGATTTCTCAACATAAATACAAAAGGATAGAATTGAATAAAATGAAGTAGACAAAGTGATAAAAAGGGACTGAATCCAAGAATACTCTATCCAGAAAGGCTATCATTCAAAATTGAAGGGGAAAGAAGGAGCTTCACAGAGTAAGGCTAAGGGAGTTTATCACTACCAAGCCACCAATGCAAGAACTGTTAAAGGGACTGTTGTAAAAAGAATAAATAGAAAGGAAAGAAGGAACACAGGCATAAAGAATAAAAATGGCTACAAACAAGTACCTCTCAATAATAACCTTAAACGTAAATGGCTTAAATGTTCTAATAAAAAGACACAGAGTGGCTGAATAGATAAGAAAACATGTCCCATATATATGCTGTCTACAAGAGACCCACCTCAGAACAAGGGACTCACACAGACTGAAAGTGAAGGGATGGAAAAATATTTTTCATGCAAATGGCAATGAAACAAAAGCTGGGCTAGCAAACTTATATCTGAAAAAATAGATCACAATGTGAAGGTCATAACAAGAGATAAGGAAGGCTACTTCATAATACTAAAGGGATCGATACAACAAGAGGATATAACTCTGGTGAACATATATGCACCCAATGCAGGAGCACCCCAATACAGAAAAAAACTTCCAAAAGACATCAAGGGAGATATTGACAGCAGTATAATCATAGTAGGGGTCTTTAATACCCCATTGACATCACTGGATAGATCCTATAGACAAAAAATCAACAAAGAAACAGCAATCCTAAATGACTCACTAGATCAGAGGAACTTACTTAACATCTTCAGAACATTTCACCCCAAGCTATACATCCTTCTCAAGTGCACATGAGACATTTTCAAAGATAAACCACATTTTTGGACACAGGCAAAGTCTCTTCAGATTCAAGAAGATTGAAATCATATCAAGCATCTTCTCAGATTACAATGGCATAATATTATAAATCAACTAGAATAAAAACAATAAAAAAAATTCAAACACTTGGAGACTAAATAGCGTGTCATTAAACAATGATTGGGTTGCCAAAGAGATCAAAGAAGAAATTTTAAAAAAACACATCCTGGTAACAAATGACAATGAAAACACAACAATCCAAAATCTATGGGACACTGTGAAAGCAGTCCTGAGAGGGAAAGTCATAGCATTACAGGCCCACCCCCTGAAAAAAAACAAAAAAACTGGTAATAAAATTTTCTAACTCTACAACTTAAATTAGAAAGAGAGCAACAATAAAATATCAGAGTGAGCAGAAGGAAGGAAATATAAAGTTCAGAATGGAAATAAAGGACATAGAGACCAAAAAAAATAAATAAATACAAAAGATCAATGAAACCCAGAGCTGGGCCTTTGAAAGGATGAACAAGATTGATGAACCTCCAGCCAGGCTCAACAAGAAGCAAGAGAATACAAATAAAATCAGAAATGAAAGAGGCAAAATAACAACAGATCCCCCTCCTCCTCAAAATACAAAGGATTCTAAAACAAAACAAAACAAAAAAAACTACTATGAATAACTCTATTCCAACAAACCTAGAAGAAAATGATATATTCCTAAAAATATATGACCTTCCAAAATTTAATCAGTATGAATAACAAAATTTAAATAGGCTTATAACTATGAAAGAAATTGAAGCAGTAATAAAAAAAAAAAAAAAACTTCCAGCAAAACAAAGCCTTGGGCTGGATGGCTTCTCAGGTGAGTTTTACCAAATATTCAAAGAAGACCTCAAACCCACCCTCCTCAGACTATTCTTAAAAATTCAAGAGGAAGGCATACTTCCAACCTCTTTCTTATGAAGCCAAGATTACCCTAATCCCCAAACCAGATAAAGACACTACAATAACAGAAAATTACAGGCCAATATCCCTGATGAACATAGATGTTAATATCCTCAAGAAAATTCTAGCAAATCAGATGCAACATTACATGAGAAAGATCATACACCATGACCAAGTGGGATTTCTTCCAGGGATGCAAGACTGGTACAATATGCGCAAATCAATAAATATGATGCATCTCATAAACAAATTGAGAGAAGAAAACCACATAATCATATCAATTGATGCACAAAAAGCATTTGACAAAATCCAACACCCTTTCTTGATAAAAGCTTTCAGCAAAGTGGGAGTAGAGGGATCATACCTCAACATAACAAAAGCTTTATATGACAACCCTACAGCCAAGATCATACTCAATGCACAAAAACTAAAACCATTTCCCCTAAGAACAGGAACGAAACAGGGATGCCCACTTTCACCACTCCTGTTCGACATAGTACTGAAAGTCCTAGCCATAATGATCAGATAAGAAGGGGAAATAAAAGGCACCAAAATTGGAAAAGAAGAAGTAAAACTATCATTATTCACAGATAACATGATATTGTACATAGAAAACCCTAAAGATTCCATCAAAACACTACTAGACTAAATAAATGAATTTGGCAATATATTGGGATACAAAATTAACAGCCAGAAATCTATGGCATTTTTATACACCAATAATGAACTCACAGAAAGAGAAACTAAAAACACAATCCCATTTACCATTGCAACAAAAAACTTAAGATATCTAGAAATACACTTAACTAAGGAGATAAAAGACCTGTACTTGAAAAATTATAGGGCATTGAAAGAAGAGATAAAGGACGACATAAACAAATGGAAGAATATACGGTGTTCATGGATTGGTAGGATCAACATCATTAAAATGTCCATACCACCAAAAGCAATCTATAGATTAAATGCAATCCCTATTAAAATCCTGAGAAAGAAGAACAAAGTTGGAGGGATCACAATACCAGACATCAACCTATATGACAAAGCCATTGTTCTCAAAATTGCCTTGTACTGGCACAAGAACAGACATATAGACCAATGGAACAGAACAGAGAACCCAGAAATCGACCAAAGCCATTATGCTCAATTAACATTTGACAAAGCAGGCAAGAGCATAAAATAGAATCAAGAAAGTCTCTTTAATAAATGGTGTTGGGAAAATTGGACAGATACATTGAAAAAAATGAAACTAGACCACCAACTTACACCATACACAAGAATAAATCAAAATGTATAAAGAACTTAAAGGTAAGATGTGAAACTATATAATTCTTAGAAGAATCCATAAGCAGCAACATATCAGACATATATCGTAGTAATATATTTACCGATACAGCTCCTAGGCAATGGAAATTATAGAGAAAATAAACAAATGGGACTACATCAAAATAAAAAGCTTCTGCAACACAGAAGAAACCATCAACAAAACAACAAGAAAGCTCACTGCATGGGAGAGCATATTTAGCAATGTTATATTTGATAAGGGCCTAATCTTCAAAATTTATAGGGAACTCACACAGCTTAATGAAAGGAAGATAAACAATCCAATCAAAATATGGGTAAAGGACCTAAATAGATACTTTTAGAAAGTGGACATACAAAAGGCCAAGAGACCTAAGAAAACATGCTCAAAATCACTAATCACCCGAAAGATATAAATCTAAACATCAATGAGATACCATCTCACGCCTGTCAGAATGGCTATCATCAACAAATCAACAAAGGAAAAGTGCTGGCCAGGATGTGAAGAAAAAGGAACCCTTGTGCATTGCTGGTGGGTGTGCAGACTGGTGCAGCCACTGTGGAAAACAGTATGGCGTTTCCTCAAAAAATTAAAAATGGAACTCCCATTTGACCTAATAATCTCACTTCTAGAAATATAACTCAAGAAATCAGAAACACCAATCTGAAATGATATATTCACCCCTGTATTCATAGAAGCACCATTTACAATAGCTAAGACTTGGAAACAGCCTAAATGCCCATCAGCAGATGAGTGGATTAAAAATGGTGGTGCATCAACACCATGGAATAGTATACTGCTGCAAAAAAGAAGGAACTCTTACCATTTGCAACAACATGGATCGACATGGAGAGCATTATGCTAAGGGAAATAAGCCAGTAGGACAAATATAAATATCACATGGTCTCACTCATTTGTGGAATATAATGAACAACATGAACAAAAATAGAGCCAGAACCATAGAAGCATTGAACAGACCGTCAAACCTCAGAGGGATGGCAGGGGAGGGTTGGGGGGCAGGGTAAGAGATCAACCAAAGGACTTGTATGCATGCATATGAGCATAACCAAGGGACACAGATGCTAGGGGCGTGAGTCCATGTGCTGGGGAGTGGGAGTGACTGCAGAGAGGTAAATGAGGGTAAAAGGTGACATATGTAATAATTAAAACAATAAATAATTTTAAAAATTGAAGTAGAAAATGGGCAAATGATACATTTTACTGAAGAAATATACATAAGACAAATAACCACATGAAGATCAAAACCATAATCAAATATTACTATTGCTATCAGTTACCCATTAAAACGGCTAATATTAAAGACAGTGATATCATCAAATTCTTGGAAAGATGTGGAAAACTTGGTGTTTCATGTGTTGCCAGCAGGATAGTGAAGTGTTATAGGTACTCTAGAAAGCAATGTAGCACTTTGTAATACTAAACATGTACTTACCATAAGACACAGAATTGCACTCTTGGACATTTTTTCCAGATAATTGAAAACTTAACATTCATGCAAAATGCCAGTCCTCCAGCAACTTTATTCCTAACTAGAGGCCTGGTGCACGAAATTCGTGCACGGGGTGGGGGTGTGTCCCTCAGCCCAGCCTGCACCCTCTCCAATCTGGGACCCCTCGAGGGATGTCTGACTGCCCGTTTAGGCCCAGCCCTGTTAGGATCAGGCCTAATGGGCAGTTGGAAATCCCTCTCATAATCCAGGACTGCTGGCTCCCAACTGCTCGCCTGCCTGCCTTCCTGATTGCCCCTAACCACTTCTGCCTGCCAGCCTGATCACGCCCTAACCACTCCCCTGCTAGCCTGATTGATGCCTAACTGCTCCCCTGCCAGCCTGATTGCCCCTAACTGCCCTCCTCTTTTGGCCTAGTCACCTTAAACTGCCCTCCTCTGCAGGCCTGGTTCCCCCCAACTGTCCTCTCCTGCAGGCCTGATCGCCCCCAACTGCCTTCTCCTGCAGGCCTGGTCCTCCCCAATTGCCCTCCCCTGCAGGCCTGGTCACCCCTAACTGCCCTCCCCTGCTGGCCTGGTCCCTCCCAACTCTCCTCCCCTGCTGGCCGTCTTGTGGCAGCCATCTTGTGGCCACATGGGGGCAGCCATCTTTGACCACATGGGGGCAGCCATCTTGGGTGTTGGAGTGACAGTCAATTTGCATATTACTCTTTTATTAGATAGGATAGAAGCCTGGTGTACGGGTGGAGGACAGCTGGTTTCCCCTGAAGAGTGTCCCAGATCAGGGTGGGGGTTCCCTTGGGTCATGGGACGACCTGGATGAGGGGCCTGTGGTGGTTTGCAGGCTGGCCATGTCCCCCGGCGACCCTAGCAGAGGCTCTGGTATCTGAGATTTATTTATCTTCTATAATTGAAACTTTGTAGCCTTGAGCGGAGGCCAGGGCAGGCGCAACCCAAGCCTCCTGCTCTCTCCAGCTCTGTGGCTGTCGCCATTTTTGTTGGGATTTATTTATCTTCTATAAGTGAAACTTTGTAACCTTGAGCGGAGGCCAGGGCCGGCCAGTGGGGGAAGCTTGGCTTCCTCCATTGCTGGGGAAACCCAAGCCTCCTGCTCGCTCCGTGGCCACAGTCATTTTGGTGGGGTTAATTTGCATACTTGCTCCTGATTGGCTGGTGGGCGTGGTTTGTGGGCATAGAGGAGGTACGGTCAATTTGCATGTTTCTCTTTTATTAGTGTAGATAGTCAAAGCCAAGAAATCAAGTAGCCTTCATCAGGCAAATAAACATCTGTGGTATATCCATACCATGGAATACTGTACAGCAATAAAAATGAACTATTAATACACACAAAATCCTAGATAAATCTCAAAAAAAAATATTCTGAGTTAAAAAGCCAATCTCAAAAGTATCACATGATCTCACTCATATGTGGAATCCAAAGAACAAAATAAACGGATGAACAGAATAGATCCAAAGACATAGAAACATGGAACAGAGTGATGAATCTCAGAGGGAAAGGGGGGTTGTTTGAGTGGGTGGGTAGGCAAAGATTAACTAAATAATTTATATGCATATATGCATGACCCATGGACACAGACAATAGTGTAGTGAAGGCCTGGAGTGGCAGGAGAGGAGGGGCTAGAAGGATTCAATAGAGGGGAAAAAGATATGTCTGTATAACTTTCAACAATAAAGATACATTTATAAAGATTACATACTTTATAAGTCTATTTATATGATATTCAACCACACACACACACACACACACACACACACACACACATACACACACACATGCACACACAGTATATGTATTAATGATGTCTGAATCATATCTGTGGATTGTACCCATGCCAATTTTCTGGTTATGAAACTTACTACCTTTTGCAAGGTAGTTCTACAATTATTTCAAAATAAATAGTTAAAAAGAAAATAAATTAATAAAAATATCTATAATTTTTTTCAGGAGAGAGCCACTACCTACCCATTAGATAAGAAAATTTGTGTGCCGTAGCCCTGGCCAGTGTGGCTCAGTTTGTTTAGCACTGTTCTATGCACCAACAGGCCTCCACTTCAAAATTCCCAGTCAGGACACATGCCTGGGTTGCAGGCTTGATTCTCTGTAAGGGTATGTGCAGGAAGCAACCGATCAATGTTTCTCTTTCATTGATGTTTCTCTTTCTCCCTCTCCCTTTCTCTCTCTTTCAAGTCAATAAAAATATATTTTAAAATTTTTGTGTGCATATATGTGTGTGGAGATTTAAATACAATGTCTTTAACTGATGAAAATGCATAAATAAGTGGAGATAGATTATCTTACATTAACAAAATGAATTAATAGACTTGACAACTAAACAGATCAAAATAACAGATGTATAACCAGTCTTTGAAGAGTAAACTGCTTTTTAACCTTTAATTTTGAGAAATAAGCTGACCTAATGTAATGTGTAATGTTTAGGGATAGCTAACACTTTGTTTTTTAATCTAGAATTTCTAAAGGAGCACCCTGGAACTCATAGATTTCAGAGTAGGTAAACCATATGTGTGCCATCTTAAAAATCAATGTGCCACTTTTCAGTTTTTAAATGCTAGATCAGTCTCAACTTTCTCCTTTGCTTTTCTTTAATTACAGGTTTATAGTTGTTCATATGGAAAAACAATACAACAATTAATAAGTAATAATATGATAATAAACTCTGTTTTGCATAATCATAACTGTAAACCTACGTTTGCCCCACCCTGTATGTGTTATTTTAGTTCTGGTACTCCATCATCTTTCTTTTGTGGTCATCAATCACTTATGCTGAAGAGGATGCTCAGAGTCACTGAGTTAGTGACCAGTGCCCAAAGGAAAGAGAGGATTTGAATTAACCAGGAGACAAGGGACTCTCATGAACTCATTCATTCTGCCTTTTGTGCTCAGAAAGTAGCAGAAGTTACAGCAAATAAAATGATGGATTATTTCTTAATTATGACAATGATTATAAATCATTACAATGGTACTTTACATTTGATTATCACTTTTCTTCTTTATTGCTGAAAATATTAGAGATGTCCCCTTTGTTTGTTTTTCCCATTTACCCCCTCCAACCCAGATTTTAGTGCCCCATGGGAGCTCCCTTTGAATCCTACTCTTCTGTTCTATCTGCCAATTCTGGGCTTCCATTTAGGTACTTAGGTGCTAACCACTGTCACTCTATTTCAGTCTTTAAGATTCTTTCTTTGTCTTTAATGTTTGCCATTTTAATTATTATATACATAAGTGTGGGTCTTTTGTTGTTCGCCTTGATTGGGATTCTGCGTTTACTGCACGTGAATGACTTTTTTTCTTCACCAGATTAGGAAATTTTCTGCCATTATTTCTTCAAACAGGTTCTCGGTTCTTTTTCCAGATTTTGTTCCTTCTGGTACCCATATAATGTGACTGTTGTTGTTTCATGCTGTACCAAAGCTCCCTTAGACTCTGCTCCTGCTTTTTATTTTAGTTTTTCAATTTGCTGCTCTGAATGGGTGTTTTTTTTTCCTACCTTGTCTTCTAATTCGCTGATTTGGTCCTCAGCTTATTCTAGTCTATTTTTTAATCATTCTGGGGTATTCTTTATTTCAGCTATGTCATTCCTTACTTCCAGTTGATCCTTATTTAATGTTTCAATCTCTCCTTTCAAGTTGGTGTTGCTCTCATTAAATATCTTATAATTAAGTTCTTTATAATTTTCATTAAGTTGCTTGTAGTTCTCACACAGTTATTTGAGCACCCTTAATAGCATTACTCTGAATTCTTTATCTGACAAATTGATTGCCTCCATTTCATTTAGTTCCTTTTCTGGTGATTTCTCCTTCTCTTTCATTTTTTTTTCTTTGTCTTCAATTTTTGCTGTTCCTTTGTTTTTGTTTCTATTAATTAAGTCAAACTGCTATGCCTCCCAGCCTTTGTGTTTTATGTACTAGGTGTTTTCTTTGACCCAATGATGCAGTCTCTTCGATCTCCTGAGCGTGGTCTTCTAGGAAAGCTCCTTGTTTGAGTAATTTGCGTTCTCTTGTTGTAGTTGTGTCTTGAATGTTATTGTCCTCTTTGTAGATGGAGTCTCCTCTCAAGCTGGCTGACTATGTGGCTCCCCTCTAACCACATCATGTGAGTTGTTGTGGAGGAGCTGACCAAACAGAACAAAATACAACACATCAAAAGGCTAAACAAAAACATACACAAGACTCCTTCAGCACCAACAAAAGAAACCCCCATAGAAGAGAGAAACAGGAAAGAGAAAATAGAGCAAACAACAAAAAAGGGGGAGAGGGAGATTATGTAGATGCAGAGCTGAAATAAAGAAAATAAGAATAAAGAATTAAGGAAATAGGGAAAGGAAAATGATTTTAAATAAAGGAGGAAGAAAAGAAAAGAAAAAAATTGAAAAGGGCAATAGAGCAGAAAGCAGATAGACCTAAAATCAGAAAGAAAAAAAATATATATATGAGAAAGCAGGAGAAAAAGAAAAGAGAGAATAAAAGAGAAAACAATTGAATAGTGAAAATAAATTGAGTAGGAAAAGAGAGGAAAATTAGATATGTGAACAAAACAACAGAGACTAGTATAATAAAAAATCAATAAAGCATATAGATAAAGAAGATAAATTTAAAAAGGGGGGGGGGAGAAAAGATAGAGAAAAATTAAAAGGAAAGGGAAGAAAAAAAAGTAAAGTGGTGTTCCTTTCAGCAGATTTTAGTGCCCCATGGGAGCTCCCTTTGAATCCTACTCTTCTGTTCTGACTGCCAATTCTGGGCTTCCATTTAGGTACTTAGGTGCTAACCACTGTCAGGAACTGTCCTCCTTCAGTTTTCAGCAATCTACTTGAAGCTCCAAGTAATCCACTGATCCACCATTTTTTCTTTCTCCACAGGAATTGGCTGCAAGCAGGAGGGGCTAACTTGCCCTCTAAAGTGATGGGGCCCAGGGCTGCGCAAACTTCGCCTGGTTTCCTGGGCTCCACCTCTGCCCACCTTTGCTTGCTAACCAGCTGTCAATCTTAATCACTCCAAAGTCTGTTTCTGAAAGGGCTTTAGGTGGGGGAGGTGTTATTTAGCTTTCATGGAATAAGGTGGGTGTGTTTCCCTGTCCCAGAGCTACTCCTCGGCAAGTGGCCCAAAGTATTACTCTGCCCTTGGCTGGACAGAGATCCTTGTGCTCTTATCTTGGCTGGACAGATACCAGTGGGGTTGGCTAGAAACCTGGAGTTTCCATCAGCTCTCCCACACAGGGAAAGTACCAGTCTGGTTCCCAGAATAGTGAAGTGGACGGCCTTTCCCCCAGTCTAGTCACTGACATTCCTGAGACTGTCAAACCCATAGGCTTGGCCTCTGCTTTTGTGTCCTCTAAAAAGTTCAAAATGCAAGGTGTATATGCAGGGCCCCTAAAAGTAGAACAGGCTGTATCACCTATGGCAGTGGTCGGCAACTGCGGCTCGCGAGCCACATGCGGCTCTTTGGCCCCTTGAGTGTGGCTCTTCCACAAAATACCACGGCCTGGGCGAGTCTATTTGGAAGAAGTGGCATTAGAAGAAGTTTACGTTTAAAAAATTTGGCTCTCAAAAGAAATTTCAATCGTTGTACTGTTGATATTTGGCTCTGTTGACTAATGAGTTTGCCGACCACTGACCTAAGGCAAGGTTTTTTCTTTTCCTGTCCTGGGGCTACTGGAGCAGCTTTTTCCTCTCAGAAAAAAATGGCTGTTTCAGTTTGGGGACCTATGACCAAATGCTCCTGGCTACTGCTTTTCTATGTCTCCCTGCAATGCTTCCCATCCCAGCTTCTCCTTAGGCAGCTCGAGTCCACATCTCCCTTCCTGCAACAAAGCCTTGGGTGAGTAGCTGCAAATGAAAACTGCTCTGGGTTTTAAAATTCAACAACAACAAAAAGAAATGTGGCTTTCTCTCCGGCCTGCTCTAGTCTACTGGCTTCAGATTCTACCGTGGCCAGCAGCCCTGCTGCCTTTCAAGGCTGGATTATAAGTAGGCTGCTGTTACAGGCTCTGGCACTCGGGGCTGTGGAGCCCAGCTTGGGTTCCAGGCCTCTATCTTCTTTTTTTTTTTTTTTTTTTTTTTTTTTTTAAATATATTTTATTGATTTCTTACAGAGAGGAAGGGAGAGGGATAGAGAGCTAGAAACATCGATGAGAGAGAAACATCGACCAGCTGCCTCTTGCACAACCCCCACCGGGGATGTGCCCGCAACCAAGGTACATGCCCTTGACTGGAATCGAACCTGGGACCTTTCAGTCCGCAGGCCAACGCTCTAGCCACTGAGCCAAACCAGCTTCGGCCAGGCCTCTATCTTCTAAGGAAGTGGTTCTCAACCTTCCTAATGCTGCGACCCTTTAATACAGTTCCTCATGTTGTGGTGAACCCCAACCATAAAATTATTTTTATGCTACTTCATAACTGTAATTTTGCTACTGTTATGAATCGTAATGTAAATATCTGATATGCAGGATGTATTTTCATTGTTACTAATTGAACATAATTAAAGCATAGTGATTAATCACAAAAACAATATGTAATTATATATTGTGAAATATTTATTTCTAATTACAAATAAATGAAATTTTGTCTTGAAGCATGGTGTAGCATGGGTAACAGTCTTCATATAACAACAGTAAACTACATTGCTACATTTTGCGACAGTATGCGTAAAAAGCCAACGTCAGTGCGAAGGTTGAGATTGCTTCTTTCTCACCAGATCAGAAATTCTCGGGGCAGTCTTTGCAAGAGCACAACGAAGATCATCTTCCACAACAAGTCTACTTCTGTATTTAGACTTGATTACCAACAAGCTGGAAAACCCTGTTTCACAAGGATATGTTGTTGGAAATGGAAGAAGAAGGTGCAACACAGTCTCAGACAGAACAGGATATGACTGCAAACACTTGATCCAGAATTTTGTAACTGGCATTGTAGAGAAATCAGTCCTCGCTGCATCGCTGTTAATAAGGTCAATGAACTCCTCTTGTGCTGTCACAGGAACATCTTCAACTTTGACTGTGAATGGGCTTCTGGCAGTGCAAATGGGGTGTCAGGTAGATTTGGAAAGTACGATGAAATTTCATCTGCAAGCATGTGCAAGTGTTCTTTCACAGAAATTATCATCGTAATCCTTTTGTCTGGTTCAATGTCATGTTCCTCAAAGAAAGCAGATAAGGTAGGCAACATGTAAATTTTATTTTCATCCTTTTTTTTTTTTTTTTGGCCAAAGCTGAAGTTTAATTTGCAATGATCGGATCTTTTCAGACAAATTGAGGCATGTTGCATTTGGTCCTTGCAATGATAAATTTAACTCATTCAAGATGGCAAAAATGTCAACCAAATAAGCTATTTTCTGCAGTTCACTTTTATCGCTGAAAAGTGCTTCGAACTGCAGTCTTGCTTTCTGATTAAAAAACGTTTTGAGTTCATCACGAAGCTCAAAAACACATTTTAAAACTTTTGCTCTCGACAACTATCTCACTTCAGTGTGAAATAGCAGAGCATTGTTTGGCGCATCCAACTCATTGCACAGTTGTGAAAACAGTCAACTGTTTAAAGTGCTCACCTTTACAAAATTGACAGAACTCATGACAGTTTTCATTACTTCTTGTAACTCTTGTGGCAGCGTCTTTGTTGAATCATACAGTGAGTTCCGATGACTTTTGGTGACTCATTCAGTACCAAACGTTGAAATCCAGATCAACATCCTAGCATAGCTGGAGCACCATCTGTGCAAACACCACAAACCTTTTCCCAAGAGATCTTACGCTCTTTCAGAAATGAACCAACTGTGTCAAGTACATCACATGCAGTAGTTGTCATTTCAAGAGGTTTGCAAAAAATAAACTCATCTTTAAAGTCACCATCATTAATATACCTCACGTAAACCAGTAACTGTGAACAGTTTGCAATGTCTGTAGATTCATCAAGCTGGATACTAAATATTGGAAGTGGAGCAGATTTAATTTCCTGGATTACCTGATCAAGAATATCAGCAGACATGTCATCTATTCTTCTGTGGACAGTGTCGTTAGATAAGGAAATTGCACTCAATTTCGTAACAAATTCGTCTCCGATCATAACTCGAACAATGTCTTTGGCCGCTGGCAACAGTAAATCCTCAGCAATCGTGTAAGGTTTCATAGCTCTGGCGATTTCTGAGTGCCACCAAATATGAAGCTTCAACGGCTGCTACATTTTGTTTGTGGTACTTGCCACCAGTGTCAAGTCTGGCTTTCTTGAGTGCATCAGCTTTGCTTCTAAAATAGCTGGTATCCTTGCCGGCAAAGCTCGGATGCTTGCTATCAAAATGGCGTTTTAGTTTGTTCGGCTTCATAGATTCAGCTGATAGAACTTCACAACAAATAACACATTGCGGTTTCTCAATTCCTGCTGTAATTATTGAGGTAAAACCATACTGTAAAAAATCCTCACTGTATTTTCTTAATGTTCTTCTCTACACGATCCATTGTCATAGAATGGTTTGCTAAAGAAAATAAAATATAACAATAGCTTTAATAATACAAAAGATGATACATGGCATAGTTCAGTCAATACAGTTCATTAAAGTTTCCTATGATTTACCATTCTCTGTTGTTTTTTTTACATACCTGTTACTATCACAAGAGGGCAGTATTCACATCAACCACAGCTGAATATAAAAAGACCAATCAGCATCCAGATTAAGTTCCCATGGTACAGATTTTTTTTTTCTGCAGAAGTTGATGATTTTACAGTACATGATTTTACATTTACACAGTAGTTATAATTCATGAAGTGTCATTTTACCTCCAATACTGTGGCTTTCAACACAGAAGCTGCTTTTAACAGAGTAACTGCTTTCAACACAGCAGCTGCTCTCTACACAGTAGCTGCTCTCTACACAGCAGCTGCTCTCTACACATGTGTGACTGGTCTGCATAAGCACATTATGGTGCCAACCCTGTCACATACACCTGTATTTGTACGGGGTGTAAGTGATGGGGTTGGCGCGATGATGTCATCACGCCGGGTACTCGTATGTGAGCATATCTGCATGTGGGCGGACCTGCCTGGAGACGGATAGAGGAGCGGTGTCTCGGTTCCTAAGACCATCGGAAAAATGTGTTTTCCAACGGTCTTAGGCAACCCCTGTGAAAGGGTCGTTCGACCCCCAAAGAGGTCACGACCCACAGGTTGAGAACTGCTGTTCTAAGGGAACAGACCCTCCTGTAGCCCAGTGCTCTCTCCTCACTTTCGACCTGCCTCTCCTGGAAGCTGAGTCAGCTCGTCTCCCAACCTCCCCATTCTGACTGGTCTCCAGGTGTTTTCTGTCCTTCTTTGATGTAAGTCTCCTCCTCAAATGACCCTCAGTTGGTAATTCCAGGTGAATGTTCTTCAAAGTAGATGTATTTCCAGTCTGACGCTTGGACAAGGTGCATGGCAGGTCTGCCTGTTCAGCCACCATTTTCTACCTCCCTGCTTATCACTTTTGAGTTTATTTTCACACATGATTCTTTCTTTGGACCCTGTTAACAGTCTTTTGAGGTAGATATGACTTTGAAAACAAACTCAGCAGTTTAAGTAGCAGGGGCAAAGCCACACACCCAAGTGAAAGACTGCCAGGGCTCTAATCATATCATCTGATTGAAATTAGGGCTCTTTTCCCTGTAGCATCTTTGTTCTAAGTCATTTGAAATGGTGGAATTGTAGAGGGCTGCCAGGGAGGCACCTGGGCATTTCCTTAATTATCGTCAGCTGAACTCAGGGCTTAGGCCGAGTCACACCCTGGGAACATGCTTCCCCAATGAGGCTGGACATGTTAATCAGTTCTGACTTCATAGCAGCCCAGGTGTCAGCAGGGGCGGGTCTAGATATGTAAATCCAGTAATGCTAGGGTCTAGTTAAGAATGCAAATAAGCTCCTTTGATCCTAAGTTTTGGTGTTACTTCCTGGATTTTGGGATATAAGATAAACCTGCTGTGTGGCTCAGGGTCTTCGTCATGCTGCCTCTCCATCAGAGAGGAAAGATGGCGCCCCACCCAGCCCCAGCTTCATGAATCTATTTCTGCGTCTTGTTTTCTTTATTTCTATTATTTCTCAATCCCTGGCCGCCTCCATTTAGGACCGGTTCGTTCATCTCTCTTTCTGAGCAGGACACGGAAAAGGGAGATCCCCGCCATGTTTGGACCCCGCCGCATCAGGCCCCCGCATAATGGCGACCAACGTGGGCCGTGAAAGAGGCAACAAGAGGTAAGAGGCAAGGGATCACTCCCAAGAATTGCGCGTGCCACAGATTTAAGAAATGTAAGGTATTGGGGAGTGTATTGTATTGAACTGAATTGAAATAGCCGGGTGTAAAACGTGGGTAATCCTCAAAAATGCTTTAACCTTTTGCACTCGGATGTCGAGTGTGACTCGACACAGTTAGCATCGGTAGCAGCTCGATGAAAAAAGCAAGCGAGTGCAAAGGGTTAAACTATGCTCTGTTAAGCATAGTCAGATTCTTGATTTCTTTCTTAAGTTTTGTTGATGAAACCTGGGAAAAGGTCAGAAAGCAGTTGCATGCTTGATTCAGCACAGGAGAGTTTAAGAATGTCTAAGTGGGGTGCAGCCACGGCCTTACAGCCTGCAGTGGAAGGGTGAGAGTCTCTAAGAATACCATCTGCACCTCCTCTGCCTCCACCTGTAAACTACTTGTAACCAAGTGGAAAAGAATTAAAGGAAGTTTCTCAGCAACTGCCAATAATTCTTTATCTTAAAAAATCCTTTTCTTTCCTTAAAAAAATAAAAAAAATAAAAATAAAAATTGAAAAAATAAATAAAATAAAAATAGTAGATGCCAGACCATCACTGAATCTTCCCCCTAAGAAACAAGGAGGTGGGGGAAGGGAGACACGTGGCAATCCAATATGGACGCCACTCCCCAAGAAAGCCACTTTGAGAGGCCTCATCTTCGCCATCTTTATTTATTTTCCAGCTAATGACTTAAAGCTTTTACAAATTCATAAATGCATACGGGATTTCTGTGCACATGCAAAGGGAAAAGGCCAGTTTAAAAAAGAGTGCGCATAGTTTTGAGCTGAACTTGACCTTTTGCTGTGTACAGAATAAAAACCCGAGACTGTTTTGGCCTTAAAAATGGCGGAGATGAACCGGAGAAAGAAATACAGACTAGTTCCCCAAGGCGATCTAAGGTAGCTCTTTTGAAGTTTCCCCGCCAGAGGCAGGTAACCAGCAAGTAAATAGTCAAGTTTACATATGAATGGCTGAGAGTTTGCTTCTTGACTTCCCAGGCAGGAAAATTGTGATCATTTTGAAATTTAGTGGCTGGGCCAAGCCTATGGGCTGGAAATTTAAAAAAAACTTGGAAGTTTACTAAATCAAATGATAAATTTAAATTATCTAAATGTATTGAAATTGATAATACTGAAATGTTGATCTAAATATGCCTAGTATGAAGTCTAGATGATATAAGTTAATCTATTAATTGAATATGCCTTATATTTTATTTGAAATGTATCCTTAAAAATGTAAAAGTATTATTGATTTGAGAAATGCTAAGTATTTGATTTGCTACCTGAAAAATTGAAGCTCTGAAAGTTTAAGTCTCTTTTCTCATCATGAAAAGGCTACAAAAATGAAAAAGCCAGAACCTTTTTTCCTAAGAAAAATGGCGGATTTGACCAAAAGAAAAAAAACAGGCTAGTTCCAGCAGCAGATTGGCATTTCCATAATAAAGAGTAGTTTTTAAAATGCTAATGAAAGGTGTTAAAAATTTAACCTTAAGGTCTTCAAGACAAAATTTATCCAAAGTAAATGCCTTAAAACAATTGGAATTGGATTTGAAACTCAAAAATTGTTAAAAAAACATATAAAAACTAGTAGCCCGTTTGCACGAAGATTCGTGCAATAGACCTTCATTCACCTGGCTGCCTGCACCATTTTTCTGCCGGCACCAGGGACCCAGGCCTTGGCTGTGGCCACCGCCTTCTGCCTTTTTCAGGGTCGGGGCTTGGCCCCCAGCGGTGGCCTTGGGCTCGGCGGCACCCAACATCCTTGCTAAGGATCGCAGAAGCCGACCCCCAGTGGTTTCCTGCGATCCGTGCAGGCTGCCCACTGGTGCCCAAGGCCGGGAAAGCCTCCGCCCCAGGCTTTCCTGGCCTTGGGCTCGCCGCACCCAGCGTCCCTGCTACTGATCACAGGAGCCGACCCCCAGTAGTTTCCTGTGATTGGTGCAGGCTCCCCGCTGGAGCCCAAGGCCCGGAAAGCCTCGGCCCCTGGGACCCCCGGGAGCTGAGGGAGGGGCGGGATGGGCCCGGCCACGCCCCCCCATGTGGCCGATCGCCCCCCCGGGACCCCCGTGAGCGGCGGGAGGGGCTGAAGGGGCCGAGCCACGCCCCCCTGGTGGCCGATTGACCCCCAGAACCCCCGGGAGGGGCGGGAGGGGCCGGGCCACGCCCCCCAGGTGGCTGATCGCCCCAGAACCCCCGGGAGGGGCGAGAGGGGCGGGAGGGGCCCGGCCACGCCCCCCCGGGTGGCCGATCGCCCCCCGGACCCCCGGGAGGGGCGGGAGGGGCTGGGCCACGCCCCCCCTGGTGGCCAATCGACCCCGGGAGGGGCGGGAGGGGCCCGGACACGCCCCCCTAGGTGGCCGATCGCCCCAGGCACCCCCAGGCGCGGCGGTACGGGCCCAGCCACCCCCCCCGCCCCCGGGGTGCCGATCGCCCCAGGCACCCCGGGGAGCGGCGGCATGGGCCCAGCCACTGGGCACCGCCATCTTTATCTTCTCAACGGATATGCCACCCGGAGACCCGCCCCCAGCCTCCTGCCGGCCCAATCGTGGGCATAGCGGAGGTGCGGTCAATTTGCATGCTTCTCTATTATAAGGTAAGATAAAGTAGCCCAGATAAAGACTGGCTATGCCCCTTGTTAATGCAGGAAGGCGGAGTCGACCTTCCCCCAGCATTCAGGTAGGCAAGTTCCCACCAATTGCCATTTTTAAGAATGTCATTTACATTTGAATAGACCAAACCTGTTTCGCCATCTTTAAATAGGTTTGGCTTTGGCACTAAAAAACCTTAAAAGTTTGCTTAATTATATAAATAATAAAAGTTTATTAAATATCTAGATATTTTGAAATGCAAAAACGTTAAAATATTAATCTAAATTTGCCTCATGAAAGATTTAGAGGACAGAATTGAATCTCTTTGATTATGTCTTGTGTTTTAGAAATTTATTATTATTAAGAATATAAAAGAGTTGTTAATCAAAGAACTGCTAATATTTGACTTGCAAGCTCTGAAAGTTTAAAGTGCAAATTGAATTGAGAGAAATTATATAAATGTGGTATAATACCTAAAATATAAAAACGTCTTTTTGAGAAAATAAAATGTTTTCTCTTGAATAATTAGAAATTCAAAATATGTTACTTCTTGGTCTGATTTATAAAAGAGAATTAATTCTGTGATACAGTTTAAATTTAATTGATATTCTTTAAGATAATTTAAGTATATAATCTTTAAATCATATATATAAATATATATTATATATTTGATCTTTCCAGGTGTATTTCAAGGTTTTGAGAGTGGCTTTTGGACATTTCATTGGGCCCTTAAAATGTATTTAAAAAGTTTATTCTCTTAAAAGAAATATTTTTTAATTAAACCGATTGATACTTGAAATTGCATGGAAAGCTTTATCAAATAGAAATTAATTAATGTATTTTACTTATATACATATATATTAAATGTTATGAAAGTTTTCACCTGTAAGAAAAACAAAAACAATATATTTCTTATATATAGCCAAAATTTTCAACAGCAGTAGAATTTCAAGAAAGACAAAAGCCTCAAGCAGCCTGCATTTTTGAATTGGCTGGAGTTGGGACACTGTTTATGCTTTTGGATCAGACCAATAAAGTATCAAACCTATAAGTTTTACTGAATAAGTTTCTTTGCTTTCTAAATTAAAGATACCTATTTAAGTTACCTTATAAATTGGATTTTTAAAATATAATCAATGTCTCATATAAATTAAGTTACATGAGAAGCCAATGTTTTTATAAGTAGTTGAATCCTGACTCGTAGTAGCCTGCATTCTTAATTAAGCTAGAGGAGGAGCAACATTTGCAGCTTGTGAGGCAGCCGCCATCTTGCCTGCCCCTCTGGCCAAGTGGTTACTGCCCGCCATCTTGAAATAACAAAGGCCAACCCCTTTCCTTTAAATAAGCCAATGTCTTTGAAAGCAATTTAAATAAGTCTTCTAAGAAAGTTACTGAAGGCTTCCCATGATCCCTCTGTATATGCAAATAAGCAAAGAGGATACTTTAAAAATATAATTATAAATTTATTATAAGGAGAAATTTTAAAATTTTAAATTCTCTTTCACTAACATTTACAGTATAAACTGAAGATTATTGTTAAAATGATAAATCTGAAAGTAAATTCGTAGTCAGCCTTACTGTAAGAGTACTTGTAATATAGCTAGCTAGTCGCCTGAGGCTTGCCTTTCAAGCTGTAACCATACAGATTACTTGTTGTAAAAGAAAGACAAAGATTCTTAAATGAAAGTCTCTGTAGTCTGAAAATTATTTTGGAAAAAAATAAGAAGAGGTTTCTTTCAAATATCATAGGGATTGTAATTGATAATCAATACATTAGGCCTAAGAAGGTGGAGATAAGAAAAGGTTGTCTTAAAAGATTAAATGACTTTTAGAAATTATTAGGAGACTTTAACTGGTTAAAAACTTTTCTATATAAAAAGAAATTGATAGCCAGTTTGAGATTGAATTGCCATGGCCTAGAACAAAGAATATTCTTACATGATATTCTACAATTTCATTATAATTTTTGATATTTTACAACAGCATATTGTACAATTATCCCAAACTTACAAACTAATTCTTTGATTGTTTGGCAGCAATTTAAAAGGACATGAAAGGATTTAATCCCTTCCACGGTGTGGAGGGCCCCTTGGGAAGGCCCTTGAGCATTCTATATTGGCCTCTCTTGCCCTTTTTGCCAAGAGGGACCATCTTCTCACAATCCAATTGCCCACAGCTGTTGCCTGGATTTTCAGTTCATGCTGAGGTTGAAACCTCGTGGTAGCTGGTACCATAAATCTGTCTCTCACACAATGGCGTGAGCTGGGCCCTCCATAGAAAAGAAACCTGGGTTCCCCAAGATATGTGATCAATGCCGGGGCCCCACCAGCAGGCGAGGGGATCCCAAGGCAGGTGCTGGGCATGGAGGCCATAGGGGCATAAGCTACCAAGGAGACAAAACTGAACCTCACATCACCCTGCTTGGCCCCGGAGGATGGCTGGTTAGTCAAAGACGGGTAAGATTCCTCTGGGGAGGAACAACCTAAGACAGGCACAGTCGCAGAGGGGCCATCAGGAGAGAATTTAGGGGTCAACAGAGGTGGGGCACAGATCCTCACCCCCCCCCAACATTACAGGGGCTTGAACACTCGCCCCTTCTGAGGGAGGTCTCCTGCCCCATGGCTGCTTCGCGCTTCCCATGCCCAGCTCAGATCAGGATCCAGGCAACATACAGAGACTTGGCCCAGCTCAGATCAGGAAGAGACCCAGATAACAGAGACTTGGCCCAGCTTGGATTGGGACCCAGGCAACAGAGTTGGCTAATGGCAGCTGCCCTATATCTAAATCCAGGAATGCTCAGGGCTTTCTCAAGGATGCAAAATAATCCTTTCCATTAATATTTACAGAGTAAACTAAGATTGTTGTTAGAGTATTAAATTTGACAGTAAAATAGTCAAGTTTTCAAATTAATTTAATTAGCTAAATGAAATAAGTGAATATTCAAGAAAATTTAATTGTACAAAAGCTGTTCCTAAAGTATTAACCAAAATTTCTATTGATAGTTCATTTCATGGTAAAATTACTTAACATGCAATGAACCTAAAGCAGTCATATTTTTGTGCAAAAAATTAAAATTTAAAGTTATCAAGACTGCATTATAAAAATTTTCCAAAAGCCTCCTAATAATTGAATAAAAATAAGGGGGGATAGTGGAGTAATATTCTGTAAGGAAAAATATCCTGAAAGTAAATTACATCTAGAAATTTTTTACTTTGAAAATTAATTTTTATTTGTAATGCAAACAGCAAGACACCCATGAAAAACTCACATGGTGTCAAAATAAACCAAAGGAAAATTGTTTGGGCAAAAATTAAAAGGATCCCAAGTCTAATTTATAGAAAAGAGTTCTTTATTAACCTTTGGTTGAGAATATGTTTATATTTCCAGAAAACTCCAAACCCCATGTGGATTCCTGCAACAACAGATCCCAGAGAGGACCTGATAGGACTACTGCAGCCACAGAAGAAGCAGTGGCCCCCAAGAACAGAGGAGAAATAGTCCAGAAATAAAGATAGTGAAGATGCCTTGCCATGCTAGCAGTCAGCACCTGTGCATTGCTGCAGGTTGCCCATGACCAAGGGCAAGGAAGGTCGGTGTGCACGCACTTCCAGACCATGTGTGCACACCTTCTGCATAGAAGTCAAAATGTTTGATGTTTTGTGTTTTTACCAGGACCCCTGACTTGGGGTCTTGCCTTATTTCTAACTCAGGGAATGGTATTAACTGCCACATTAAAAGAAATGTTATACCTCAGGCATTAACCATTTTTACAGATGGATCCAGTTCTGGAAAGGCTGGATCTACTGCAGCAGGAGAACAAAGATCCTTCAAACTTTTTATATTTCAGTAGAAATACAAGCTCTTATTTGTGCCTTAACAGATTTTGCTACAGAGTCCATCAACCTATAGTAATAGTGCTTATGTGGTAAGTATGGCCAAAATTATTGTAACAGCTACTATAGGGCACACTAATTCAGAGGAAACTTTTCATTTAATTTTCAGCCTTTAAAATGTTATTAGAGAAGGACAATTTCCATGTTTTATTGGAAACAATGTCCTCAGTCTGTTATCCACCTCTCTGTGCTTAGGGGTAAATCCCCGAGGACTTAAACCTAATCAAATTGACAAAATAGATGTCACTCAATAGTGGAAAGAGCCCATCATATTCTTAAAATCATTTATTAAAACAAAAAGGGGGAGACAGGTGTTATGTGTCACCTCAAAAGAGGCTCAGTCATGCTTTTTATACTTTAAAAATTTTGAATTGTGAGCAGAGGATCATACAGCAGGTGAAAGGCATCAGGCCTCCTGTATAATAGCCTTCACCAAGTAAGCTAGATGGAAGGAAGCACAAAACCAGACAAGAGTTTTATCAGATTCAGTAATAATGTGGGGAATAGGTTGTGTTTTATATTTTTTCAGAAGGAGCAATGCAGCCAATTCGGGTGCCAAAGCGTTACATGCGTCACCACAATGGACCCAGAGAAGCTCCTGTGTCCCTTCACTCAAAAGGACTGAGAGCTGCCCTGATGACAGCAAAGCGGAAGAAGAAGAAAACTGAAAGCTAAGCTACACAGGGGACTGAGGTGCCAACATGGAGTCATCTGAAGAAAACGACTGAAGCACAGCAGATTGTGGAAAAGCAAGAAGTTGAGGCTACTTCTTCAACCATGTTCCTGCTCATGCTAGCATCTGTTAGCTGCCAGTCTAATGCAAAGTCTTGAGCAGCCAAGTCCAAGGACTTTGAGTAAATATACACCAGCAGCAAAAGAGACTTTCTTTCATTTAGTAGCTAAAAATGTTAACATGTCCATAGTTCTGATTTCTCTTATTGTTGTTTTGTATTGGCATTTTGTTATTATTTAATAGCCAGAGATTTGCTCTTGACATTCAACTTTTGAAAATGATAACATGTATGTAGTTTAGTTTTGCATTGGCATTGTTTGCAATTGTGTTGATATTAGAGCTTTATTCTTAATGTTTAAATTTTACTTTTATTATAGTAGCTTAAAAAACAAAAAAGGGTGAGATGTAGAGGGCCGCCTGGGAGGCACCTGGGCATTTCCTTAATTATCATCAGCTGAACTCAGGGCTTAGTGCGGGGGCTTGATGCGGCGGGGATCTCCCTTTTCTGTGGCCAGCATGGAGAGAGATGAAACTGGTTCTTGATAGAGGCGTCCGGGGATTGAGAAATAAAGAAATAAAGAGACTTGACACAGAAGTAGATGCAAGCTGGGTCCCGGGTGGGTCGCTGACCTCTTCTGCTGGAGAGACAGACGACTCCCTGAGCCACGCGGCACATTTATTTATACTCCCATATACAAGGGGGGTTCACCGGAAAACTTAAGATTAAAGGAGCTTGGGAGGGCCCAGGTCTATTTCATTTCCTCTTTTCTGGTGCTAGACTGGTTCCACATCTCAAAGCCCTCTTCCGGAACCTAGACAAAGGTAAGCCAGGAACTGACAACACCTCTGCACTCCTGGGGCGGGGTGCAACTGACATGACTCTGTCAAATATCTTGGGCTTAGTCAACAGTAATCTAAAGAATGACCATGTGTCTTCCCAGGGGGCCCTCTACAGCTTAGGCCGAGTCACACCCTGGGAACATGCTTCCCCAATGAGGCTGGACATGTTAATCAGTTCTGACTTCATAGCAGCCCAGGTGTCAGCAGGGGCGGGTCTAGATATGTAAATCCAGTAATGCTAGGGTCTAGTTAAGAATGCAAATAAGCTCCTTTGATCCTAAGTTTTGGTGTTACTTTCTGGATTTTTGAGATATAAGATAAACCTGCTGTGTGGCTCAGGGTCGTCGTCATGCTGCCTCTCCATCAGAGAGGAAAGATGGCGCCCCACCCAGCCCCAGCTTCATGAATCTATTTCTGCGTCTTGTTTTCTTTATTTCTATTATTTCTCAATCCCTGGCCGCCTCCATTTAGGACCGGTTCGTTCATCTCTCTTTCCGAGCAGGACACGGAAAAGGGAGATCCCCGCCATGTTTGGACCCCGCCGCATCAGGCCCCCGCATGGAATAGCTTTTTTTAAAATCTTAATTGGTCTTAAACATGCTGTAAACACATCTGGTATGGACTGTAGCAGTGGTCGTTCACCTTGTCGCTAATGGTATTGTAGGAGTTTTTCCTAAAAATATACTACCATCACACTATTTCTCATCTATAATTTCTTCCCTCAAAAACATAAGAATTGAAGTTAATATATCATCTGCTAATCTCACAACCTGCTGTCAAACCCTTGAATCAAGTCATTTAGAGTATTTTTTTAAAAATTCTTTACTGTTTAAAGTATTACATATGTCTGTCTCCTTTTCCCCCCATTGACCTCTCCCTGGCCATTCCCACTGCCAAGCAAATGCCTTCACCCTCACCACTCTACTGTCTGAGTCCATTGGTTATGCTTATATGTATGCCATAAAACTCCTTTGGTTGATTTCTTACCCCCAACCACTTTCACCCTTCCCTGCCTTCCCTCTGAGATTTGAAGGTCTATTAAATGCTTCTATGTCTCTGGATCTATTTTTGTTCATCAGTTTATGTTGTTCATTACATTTCACAAATGAGTGAGATCATGTGATATTTATCTTTCTCTGACAATCTTATTTCCCTTAGCATCATGCTCTGCAAGTCCATCCATGCAGTTGTGAATAGTAAGAGTTCTTTCTATTTTGCAGCAGTATACTATTCCATTGTGCAGATGTACCACCTTTTTTAATCCACTCATCTGCTGATGGGCACTTAGGCTGTTTCCAAGTCTTAGCTATTGTAAATTTTGCTGCTATGAATATAGTGGTGCATATACCTTTTGATTGGTGTTTCTGATTTCTTGGGATGTATTCCTATAAGTGGGATTACTGGGTCAAATGGGAGTTCCATTTTTATTTTATTTTTTTAGGAAAATCCATACTGTTTCCCACAGTGGCTGCACCAGTCTGCATTCCCACCAGCAATGCAATTGTCATTTGTTGATTTGTTGATGATAGCCATTCTGACAGGTGTGAGATGATACCTCATTGTCATTTTGATTTGTATCTCTCAGATGATTAGTGACTTTGAACAGGTTTTCATTTGGCCTTCTGTATGTCCCCTTTGAGAAGTGTCTTTTAGGTTCTTTGCCCATTTTTTGACTGGATTGATTGTTTATCTCCTTTTGTTAAATTGTATGAGTTCCCTATAAGTTTTGGAGATTGAACCCTTATAAAAAATAACATTGGTAAACATTTTCTTCCATGCAGTGGGCTCTCATTATTTTGTTGATGGTTTCTTTTGCTATGCAGATTTTTATTTTGATGTAGTCCCATTTGTTTATTTTCTCCTCCGTTTACATTGTCCTAGGAGCTCTATCGGTAAAGATATTGCTAAGACATATGTCTGGTATTTTGCTGCTTATAGATTCTTCTAAGATTTTTATGGTTTCCCATCTAACGTTTAAGTAATTTATCCATTTTGAGTTTATTCTTGTGTATGGTGTAAGTTGGTGGTCTAGTTTCATTTTTTTGCAAGTATCTATGCAATTTTCCCAATACCACTTATTGAAGAGACTGTCTTGACACCATTGTATGCTCTTGCCTCCTTTGTTAAATATTAATTGAGCATAATGGCTTGGGTCAATTTCTGAGTTCTCTGTTCTGTTCCATTGGTCTATGTCTATTCTTGTGTGAGTACCAGGCAGTTTTGAGAACAGTGGCTTTTTAGTATAGCTTGATATCTGGTATTGTGATCCCTCCAACTTTGTTCTTTTTTTTTTTTCCTTCAGAATCGCTGTAGCTATTCTGGGTCTTTTCTTATTCCACATGAATTTTTGGACAGTTTGTTCTAGGTCTGTGAAATATGCTCTTGGTATTTTAATGGAGAGTTCATTGAATATATAGATTGCTTTGGGTAGTATGGACATTGTAATGACGTTGATTCTACCAATCCATGAATACAGAATGTTCTTCCATCTGTTTATGTCTTTCTTTATCTCTTTTTTCAACATCCTGTAGTTTTCCAAGTACAGGTCTTTTACCTCTTTAGTTAAGTTTATTCCTAGGTACCTTAAGTTTTTTAGTGCAATGGTAAATGGGATTGTTTTTTTTTTAATTTATCTTTCTGTGAGTTCATTATCTATAATAATAAAAAGGTTATATGCCAATTAGACTGGACATCTTCCAGATGTTATTCCAGACTTCCTTCCTGATGTAGCCAGAGCCGAAGGAAACCAGTCCGCGTACCAAGTGCCTGCTGGTGGCTGTAGGAGGTAATCCTGGGCCCGGGTGCTGGAGGGAAGCTGGTGCTGGCAGCCCGAGTCCTGGGTGCCAGAGGGAAGCCTATGCCGGCAACAGGGGGGAGGAAGGCCTACTTTTTTTTTTCAATTTCTTTTATTAAGGTATTATATGTGTACATATCTTACCATTGCCCCCCATACCCCACTCCCATATATGCCCTCACCCCCCAGAGTTTTGCGTCCATTGGTTATGCTTATATGCATGTATACAAGTCCTTTGGTTGATCTCTTATCTCCCCCATCTCTCCCTAACCTTCCTGCTGTAATTTCACAGTCTGTTTGATGCTTTACTGCCTCTGTATCTATCTTTTTGTTCCACAGTTTATAATGTTCTTTATTATCCATAAATGAGTGAGATCATGTGGTATTTTTCTTTCATTGACTGGCTTATTTCACTTAGCATAATGTTCTCCAATTCCATCCAGGTTGCTGCAAATGGTAAGAATTTATTCTTTTTTATGGCAGCATAGTATTCCATTGTGTAGATGTACCACAGTTTTCTGATCCAGTCATCTGCTGAATAGCACCTAGGCTGTTTCCAGATCTTAGCTATTGTAAATTGTGCTACTATGAACATAGGGGTGCATACATCCTTTCTTATTGGTCTTCCCAGTTTCTTAGGATATATTCCTAGGAGTGGGATTACTGGGTCAAATGGGAGTTCTATTTTCAGTTTTTTGAGGAAACTCCATACTGTTCTCCACAGTGGCTGCACCAGTCTGCATTCCCATCAGTAGTGCACGAGGGTTCCTTTTTCTCAATATCCTCACCAGCACTTGTCGTTTGTTGATTTGTTGATGATAGCCATTCTGACAGGTGTGAGATGGTACCGCATTGTTGTTTTGAATTGCATCTCTCGGATAATTAGTGATTTTGAGCATGTTGTCATGTGTCTCTTGGCTTTCCTTCTCTCTTCTTTTGAAAAGATTCTATTTAGGTCGGTTGCCCATTTTATTATTGGATCATTTATCTTCCTTTTATTAAGTTGTATAAGCTGCCTGTAGATGTTGGAGATTAAACCTTTATCAGTGATACCATTTGCAAATATGTCCTCCCATAGAGTGGGCTTTCTTGTTGTTTTGTTGATAGTTTCTTTTGCTACTCTTGCACAAATTTTCATGCATTGGGCCTCTAGTTGGAGTATAAAAAAATCCATAGATTCCTGGATATTAATTTTGTATTCTACTATATTGCCAAATTCATTTATTCAGTCTAGTAGTTTTCTGATGCAGTATTTAGGGTTTTTATGTACAATTTCATGTCATCTGCAAATAATAACAGTTTTACTTCTTCTTTTCCAATTTGGATGTCTTTTACTTCTTCTTCTTGTCTGATCATTGTGGCTAGCACTTCCTGTACTGTGTTGAACAGGAGTGGTGAAAGTGGGCATCCCTGTCTTGTTCCTGATCTTAGGGGAAATGGTTTTAGTTTTTGAACATTGAGTATGATGTTGGCTATAGGTTTGTCATATAAGGCTTTTATTATGTGTAGGTATGATCCCTCTACTCTCACTTTGCTCAGAGTTTTTATCAAGAGAGGGTGTTGGATTTTGTCAAATGCTTTTTCTACTTCTACATCAATTGATATGATTATGTGAGTTTTGTCTCTCAATTTGTTTATGTGATGTATCACGTTTATTGATTTGCAGATTTTATACCAGCCTTGGATCCCCAGAATAAATCCCACTTGGTCATGGTGTATGAACTTTCTAATGTATTGCTGGATCTTATTTGCTAATGTTTTCTTGAGGATGTTAGCATCTATGTTCATCAGGGATATTGGCCTGTAATTCTCTTTCTTTGTAGTGTCTTTGTAGGTTTTGGGATTAGGTTAATGCTAGATTCATAGAAACAGCTTAGAAGTGTTCCTTCCTCTTAAATTTTTAGGAACTATCTGATGAGGGTAGGTTTGAGTCCTTCTTTGAATGTTTGGTAAAACTCCCCTGTGAAGCCATCTGGCCCAGGGCTTTTATTTGCAGGAAGTTTTTATTATTATTATTATTATTTATTACTGCTTCAATTTCCTCCATAGTTATCAGCCTATTAAGATTTTTTATTCTTCCTGATTGAGTTTTGGAAGATTGCATTTTTCTAGGGATATGTCCATTTCCTCTAGGTTGTCTATTTGGTTAAATAGAGTATTTCATAGTATTTTTTTACAACCCTTTGTATTACTGTGGGGTCCGTTGTTACTTCACCTCTTCCATTTCTTATTTTTTTAAAATACGATTTTTATAGATTTCAGAGAAGAAGGAAGAGGGAGAGACAGATATAAAGATCAACGATGAAAGAGAATCATTGATTGGCTGCCTCCTGCATGCCCTCCCATCCACCCCCAGGGATCTAGCCAACAAACCAGGGATGTGCCCTTCCCTGGAATCAGACCTGGCACCTTCAGTCCACAGATGAATGCTCTATCCCCCTTTATTTTGTTCCTCTTTCTTTGCTTCTTGGTGATCCTGGCTAGAGGTTCATCAATCATGTTTATCCTTTCAAAGAAAGGTTTTATTGATCTTTTGAATTGCTTTTATAGTGTCTGGGTCATTTTTTTCCACTCCAATCTTTATTTCCTTTCTTCTGCTTACTCTGGGCTTTTCGTGTTATTCTCCTTCTAATTTTTTAAGTTATAGGGATAGATACTTTATTACCAGTTTTTCTTGTTTTATTGAGGTAAGTAATAATGCTATGAACTTTCCTCTCAGGACTGCTTTCACTGTGTTGCATAGATTTTGGATTGTTGTGTTTTCATTGCCATTTTTTAGGATTTTTAAAATTTCTTCTATTTCTTGTTTTTTGAGGTAGGCCTGGAGAGCTATAAACTGCCTTCTCAGGACTGCTTTCATTGTGTCCCATAGATTTTGGATAGTTGTGTTTTCATTGTCATTCGTTTCCAGGATGTTTTTAATTTCTTCTTTGATCTCTTTGGTAACCCAATCACTGTTTAATAGCATGCTATTCAACTTCCAAGTGTTTGAATTTTTTGGATTGTTTTTATTGTAGTTTATTTCTGATATTATGCCATTGTGGTCTGAGAAGATGCTTGATATGATTTCAATCTTTTTGAATTTGGGTAGACTTTGCTTGTGACCCAATATGTGGTCTATTTTTGAAAATGTCCCATGTGCACTTGAGAAGAACGTATATTCCATGGCTTTGGTATGAAATGTTCGGAAGATGTCAATTAAGTCCTTCTGATCTAGTGAGTCATTTAGGATTGCTGTTTCTTTGCTGATTATTTTTGTCTAGAGGATTTATTCTGTCATGTAGTGGTGTATTAAGGTCCCCTACTATGATTGTAGTGTTGTTGATCTCTCCCTTGATATCTTCCAGGAGTTTGTTTTTATGTATTTGGCTGCTCCTGCATTGGGTGCATATATGTTTATCAGGGTTATATCCTCTTGTTGTATTGATCCCTTTAGTATTATCAAGTTAAGGCCTTCACTTTGAGGTCAATTTTGTCAGATATAAGTATTGCTACCCCAGCTTTTTTCATTTCCATTTGCCTGAAAGATATTTTTCCATCCCTTCACTTTCAGTCTATTTGAGTCCTTTGTTCTGAGGTGGGTCCCTTGTAGACAGCATATATATGGCTAATATATATTTTTTTATCCATTCATTCACTCAGTGTCTTTCGATTGGAGCATTTAATCTGTTTACGATTAAAGTTATTATTAAAAGGTACTTGTTTTTAGCCATTTTTATTTTTTTGTGCCGGTGTTCCTTCTTACCTTTTTATTTCTTCTTTTTACACCAGTCCCTTTAGCAATTCTTGCATTGCTGGCTTGGTAGTGATAAACTCCCTTAACCTTTTTTTTTTTTTTGTCTGTGAAGCTTCTGATTTGCCCTTCAATTTTAAATGATAGCCTTGCTGGATAGAGTATTCTTGGATTCAGTCCTTTGCTTTGCATCACTTTATAAATTTCCTTCCATTCTTTTCTGGCCTGATCTGTTTCTGTTGAGAAATCCTTTGATAATCTAATGGGAGCTCTCTTGTATGTAACTTTCTGTCTCTCTCTTGCAGCCTTTAAGATTCTCTCTTTGTTCTGAACATTTGCCATCGTAATTATGATGTGTCTTGGTATGGGTCTTTTCGGGTTCATCTTGCTTGGGACTCTCTGTTTTTGTGTGAATTTTTTCTTCCCCACATTGGAAATTTTCTGACATTATTTCTTCAAATAGGTTTTCTAACCCTAGTTCCTCTTCCTGTTGTTCTGGCTCCCCTATTATTCGTATGTTGCTTTGTTTCATGTTGTCCCATAGTTCCCTTAGGCTCTCCTCCTGTCTTTTAACTTTTTCCTCCAATTGCAATTCAGTTTGGGTGTGTTTTGCTTCCCTGTCTTCTAATTCGCTAATTCAGTCCTCCGCTTCTCCTAGTCTATTGTTGAAACTTTCCTTGATATTTTTATTGCAGCTATATCACTCTTGATTTCTTCTTTATTCTTACATAAGTTGTTGATGTTTTTTCCCTCCATCTGGTTTGTGCACTCTATGAACCCTTATTCTGAATTCTTTTTCAGACATATTGCATGCCTCTGTTTCCTTTAGCTGCTTTTCTGGTGATTCCCCCTTTTCTTTCCTTTGGGGATTTTTTTGTCTGCACATTTTTGGTCTCACCAATGGATCTAGATGTCAACTTGTGCAGGGGCTGCTCCTCAGTTGGCAGCGGCTCCTCTGGTGGGTGCTGTTCACAGCTGTGGTGGCTCCTGTGCTGGTGGGGGAGGCTGATCACGATGCTGCTGCTCCTCGGACAGGTGCAGTCTGCTCACGTGGCTGCTGCTACTTTGGTGGGGCTGGACTGCTCACATGGCTGCTGCTCTTTGAATGGGGTCTGACCGCATGCTGCTGCTGTTCCTTAGATGGGGTGGGCTGCTCATGAGTCTTCTGCTCCTTGGACAGGGGCAGGTTGCTTGCAGGGCCACTGCTCCTTGTACGGTGTGGGCTGCACGTGCAGCTGCTGCTTCTCAGACGGGGTGTGGTCTGCTCGCAAAGCTTCTGCTCCTCAGACGGGACAGGCTGCTTACATGGCTGCTGCTCCTCAGATGAAGGCAGACTGCTCACCTGGCTGCTGCTTGTTAGACAGGTACAGACTGAATGTGGCTTCTGCTCCTCGACCATTATGGGCTGCGTAGGGCTGCCCTCCTCAGTCATTGGATGACTGCTCATGTGGATGCTGCTTCTCGGACTGCGGTGGGCTGCTTGGGCAGCTGCTGCTCCTCGAATGGGAATGGGTGGCTTGCTGAGCTGCTGTTCCTCAGATGGGGGGGCGGGGTTGCTCACACAGCTGCTTCTCCTCGGATGGGGGCAGGGTGTGGGCTGTGTGCAGCTGTTGCTCCTCAGACGGGGGCGGGCTGTGCAGGGCTGTTGCTCCTCGGTTGTGGGCAGGCTGCTTGCAGCTGCTGCTCCTCAGATGGGGCGGGCTGCTCACATGGCTGCTACTCCTTGGATGAGGGAGCAGGTAGCTCACACAGCTGCTGCTCCTTGGACAGGGGCAGGACATGTGAGGCTGCTGCTCTTAACTCTGGGGTGGGCTGCTTGCAGGGTTGATGCTCCTTGAACAGGAGCAGGCTGCTCACGTGTCTGCTGCTCATGTGATCGCAGTGCCCTGGGCTAAAGCATTGGGCCAGTCAGAGGGGAGTGTGCTTCAGAACTCACAGGAGACTGTGTCCAGTGTGGCTGGACACTCATTGACCATGGGACCACAGCCAAGGTAGCAGGTCCCTGGCAGGTGGATGTAGAGTCCCAGGTGTTATCTGAAGGCACACTGGGTGAAGTTGAGGCTGGGCTCCCCATTACAGAAACTCTCCCCTTCAAAAGGGCTATGCCTCTGAGGAAGAGCCAGCCTCCTGGTACTGTTTGCAATAGTAGCAGAGGCTGCCTAGTTAGGCAAGTCCGGTTAGCCTACCCCCAAAGGTTCTGCGGGATCTAACTGTGCCTCACTAACACATACACATACACACACCCCACATGACCACACACTCCTCTTTTGCTCCCTCACTCACTCACCCTCTCTCCCTCACTGCTGCCTTCTTCCTGCCTCTGTAGTTGAGTCTGGGGTGTTATTGACCCATTCGTGGATGGAGTTTCCTCTCTAGGTGTCTGATTATGTGGCTTGCTCTCTAGCACATTGGCCAAACAGGATAAAATTCACCTCAACAAGACATGACACAAAGGGAACAAAGCACGAATGTACTCATGACACCAATAACCCCAATATAAGTGACCACTTGAGAAAAGAGAATTAGGGGAGAGAAAAGAGAGCACAAATGATATCGAAGATAGAAAAAAAGATAAGAGAGAAAAAAAGGAAGAGAAAAGAGAATATATATATATATATATATATATATATATATATATATATATATATGGAGGAAACCCCACAGAACCAATAGAAAAAACAAAAAAATACAAACACCAAACACCCAGCAAAGAGGGTGGGGGCAGAATCTGTAGAGGCTGAACTTATATATGGAAAATAAGGTTAAGAATTGGATGAATATGAGGAGGACTTCAATTCAGTATAGAGGAAGTAGAGAGGAGATTAGTGGATAAGAAGAAAGAATGAGAAGAAAATAATAATGATAAATTTACAAAAAATTAATTTAAAAAATGGTATAAAAATAAAAAATATCAAATAAAAATAAAATAGAGTGATGGAAAATAATGCGAAAAGAAATAGAAAATAAAGCAACAAACAAAAATGAAGAAAAAAGATAACAAAATATAAATAAAAAAATAAAAATAAAAATAATGATGAAAAAGTGAAGTGTTTCTTTGGCTGGATAAAGATCCCAGTCTTCTGTACTGTACTGTTTCTCACTTTCCTGTTTCTGGGACTGAAGGCCTCTCTTTAGGCCAGTCCCTGTGGACTCTCAGGGACTATTCAGATTTTTTTAAATCCTTTGTACCATTCAGGGTGGAATCTGGGTGTGGCTATATTGGTTGCCTGGAGATTGGAGGGAGGGGCTATCTCCTCAGGAGGAAATGGCTGTCCAGGTCTGGGCTCAGATATGACTCAGCACCAGATTTGCTGCCACTTCTCCTGGACCCCCTTCTATCCCCAAACTCTCCCCAGACTCCACAAGTCCCCACCTTCTCCTCCACCTCAGCCACGGGTTAGTGTCTGTATCCTAAAGGTCCTATGAACTAGATTCAGTGAAGAAAAGCACAGACCACAGAGAGGGGAATGATTGGGCCTCTGCAAGCTCCTTTCCTGCCAGCACTGTGTGGTCTGTTCAGTCCTTCAGGCTGCCCCCTCTGGGCTCCACCTTTCATGACTGTGGACCCAGATCTAGAATCCCCTGCCTCCAGCAGTCCTGTGGACCTTCTTTCCACAGTCAGATGCTGTTCCTGTCCCCAGGGATGTGGTTATGTGCTGTGCAGTTTACCTCTGACCCTCTGGGCTCAGAGGTCTGGCAGACTCTCCTGCCCAGATCCTTGATTTTACCTTTCTCCAGGGGTCCTCTACCCTTCCTGGCTGAAAATTGTCTCACCAGCTGAGTCTTCTTTGCCAATTCAGGGTGGATGTTATTTATTTCAGCTGCTCATTCTATTTGCTCTGGGACAAGGCTTGGGACACGTCCGTCCATTCTGCTGCCATTTTGTCTGTCCTATTTTTATTCTTTATGCCTGTGTTATTTCTTTCCTTTCTATTTCTTCTTCTTACAACAGTCCCTTTAGCATTTGTTGCATTCATGGTTTGGTGGTGATAATTCCCTTAGCCTTTTTTGTCTATGAAGCTCCTGATTTCACCTTCAATTTTGAATGATAGCCTTACTGCATAGAGTATTCTTGGAGTCAGTCCTTTGCTTTGCATCACTTTGTATACTTTATACTATTCTTTTCTTGCCTCTTGTGTTTCTCTTGAAAAATTATTTGATAGTTTAATGGGAGATGCCTCGTAGGTAACTCTCCATCTCTCTCTTGCAGCTCTTGATATTCTCTCTTTTTCATTAATGATTGCCATTGTAACTATGATGTGTCTTGGCATGGGTCTTTTTGGATTCATCTTGTTTGGGACTCTCTGTTCTTGTGTGACCTTTTTCTTCCCCACATCAGGGAAGTATTTTTTTTGGTCATTTTTCTTCAAATATGTTGTCTAATACTTAATCCTCTTCTTGTCCTTTTGGAACCCCTATTATATGGATGTTGCTTCATTTCACATTGTCCCAAAACTCCCTTAAGCTCTTCTCCTGCTTTCTAATTTTTTCTCCATTTTGCTATTCAGATTGGGTGTGTTTTCTGCCCTGTCTTCTAACTCACTGATTCGGTTCTCTGCTACTTCTAGTCTACAGTTGATATCTTCCATTGTATTTTTTATTGTTGCTATATCATTGTTCATCTCCTGTTGATTCTTAAATATGTTCATAATTATCACATCCACTTGGTTTAGGAACTGTGCGACCCTTATTCTGAATTCTTTCTCTGACATATTGCTTGCTACAATTTCATTTAGTTCCTTTTCTGGTGAGTCTTCATTTTCTTTCCTTTAGAGGTTGTTTCTTTGTCTCCCCATTTTTGCTGTCTTTTTCTGGCACTGAACTTCCTGTTTAGGGTCCAAGGGGTTGAAGCTCCTCATGGTTTAGTGATCTGAGACTCGCTAGACCAGTGGTCGGCAAACTCATTAGTCAACAGAGCCAAATATCAACAGTACAACAACTGAAATTTCTTTTGAGAGCTAAATTTTTTAAACTTAAACTTCTTCTAACGCCACTTCTTCAAAATAGACTCGCCCAGGCCATGGTGTTTTGTGGAAGAGCCACACTCAAGGGGCCGCATGTGGCTCGCGAGCCGCAGTTTGCCGAACACGGCGCTAGACTGAAAGGTGAGTATTCTTTGAGTTTCACACCTTTATTGTCTCTACTCTGAGTTTACACCCTTCTCCCATGGATCTGGTCCCTCAGTTGTCCACTTCAGATTCTTAGGATTGTAGGCAGCACATGCCCAGTTCCTCTAGTATGTGACTCCCTGTGATGTCCCAGAGCCCTCTGGCATGCAATTCACTGTGTGGCCTTAGCACCCAATTCAGGATGGCATCCTATGACCCTCTGGTAGCACACATGCAGCGTGGTCCTGTGACCTGTGGCTGGACACACCAGGTCATACCACCAGCTCTGACCTGGGCCAGGGCTAGGGCATGCACCAGGTAACAGCTCTGTCCACACCAGGCAGTGAAGCCAGCACAGGATGGAAGACTCTGTCCATGCTGGGGGCAGAGCACTCACCAGTCTGGGGATTCAGGCAGGCAAGGGGTACCCCTGGCTTGTACTCACAGCATGAGGACTTGTAGCACAGGATACTGGGATGCTGGGTTTGGTTTTCTGTGAGGTGTTGCAGCTTGGGAGGTCTCTCTGATGTGCACTAACTGCAGACATCTGGGACCTGCAGGGTGGTACCATGCTGCTCATTGCTGGGGCACAGTGTGGTTCCACATGTGTTGTGGCTGTAAGCAGCTCTCTCCACCCCTCTGCACCCAAGTTCAGTCTAAGTGTTGGTATGACTGCACTCCTGGCCTCCATTGCTCCCCTCTGCAAGATGGAATGGGTTCTGTGCTAAAACTGTACCAGCCTGTGAGTGCCCATGGTGGTGGCAGGGGCTCCCTGTCTAGGAGAGGCAGATATGCCAGTCTCACAGACTCCTGCAATGTCTAATTGTCCCTCATTCCCCCTCTCACATACACCCACACACACACACACACACACACACACACACACACCACATATTTTTTCTCCTTTACTCACTAACACTCTCTTCCTCCTTGCTCTCCTGTTGATCACTATGTTTGAATCTTAGAGTATTTTTTTTAAAGATATTTTTGATGCAATTGTGTTTCAAAAATGTCTCAGAATTGTCTATAGTCCCAGAACTTCCATTTCAGCCTGGTTTCTCTGAACTTGAGGTTGACTTGATCTCGCTTTGGTTGTGTCTTTTAGTTTATGTTCATAATTCACACCCCTCCTTCATCTATGCTGCTATCCTTTTTCTTTTGAACACTCAATTTTTAAATATAATTGCCTAAAGTCCTGTGGTTATGGTAGCTGGCTTATGGTTTACACTTGCAGAGTTGTTTTTTTTTCCTTTGCACTGTACTGCAAAGCACTAAATGTTAACTTTGTTTCAATCTCTATAGACTGGTTCTCTAAATGATGCTATTTAACCTATAGTGGTGATTGTTTGAACATGCTTCACATCCTAGACATTCAAATGAACCATAATCTTGTTTTAGGATAGAATCCAAATAGATTAATACTTTGAGATGATATTATAAGAATGTTTTTGAGAAGAGGAGAAATTTGCACTTGTAATCACTATTAACTACAAAAGGGTGGCCATAAGGACCATTTCCAGGCTGTCAGTCTGCACTAGGTGTCCTGCATTGAAGGCCAATGTCCAATTATCTCCAGCCAGACTTGGATCAGTGTTACTGGTAGGAAAGACAAGTGCCTGAAATACACCAGAAGTCTGATTATAGTGAACATAGAATGAATGCCAAGCCTCCATGGATCCACTAAAACCTGTCCAAGTTGGCAGTTCACCTTACATTTTTCTGCACAGGATCAACCTTTGGCTCTTAACAGTATTTGATCTCACCTAGAGATGAAAAACACAATCAGCCATGCCTTATCCATGTTAGAATCTGTGTGCCATCCACATTGCTACATTTTTCCATGATGCCAAAGACAATTGCCCTTCATTGTGTGTTCTGATTATAATGACAGTTATGTATTTGTGTGAGTCAACTTGAAAATGTATTTCTATTCACCCAACTTGCACACCAGCTCAGGCAAATTTTGTAGACTGATACATTTTACATATGTGTTTTCTTTTCTGTTTTCCCACTTAATGTGACCTTTGAGGAATGTGTCATAATTTCATTTTGGTTAAAAAGGGAAAGTGCTAGTCAAAAATTTTAGAGAGAACTATTGGACACATCTCAAAAAATTATCATGAGTTGGCCTGAAAGACAGCCATGGAATCCAACCTAGAGATGTGGCTCAACTATGGCATTCCTAAGCACAATGGTCATTTGCCTCCCTTTTCTAGTTCCAGTGCTGGGTTTCCCTTGGTGGATTATATGAACTTTATTGGAAATGTTCAGAGGGTCCAAGATAGATATTGAATAGGTGGAAGCTACATACATCTCCTGGTGCCAAACCAAATTTACAGAGAAATTATAGAGCAATCAACCTAAATGACTAACTGAAGGACAGCTGAACAGGAGTACTATAGTTGAGGATTTATAGAAGAAGCTTCAAAGAGACTGATAAGAAGGGAGATGTGGAGAGGGCTGACACTCGCACCCAGGTGTGGTAGCTGAGAAATCCGAGGGATATCTCAGCTGCAAAAGGATCTCTGAAGTTTCATGGGGTCTCAACCCCACACTGAAACCTTCAGAGCCCCAGGGCTTAGAAGAGGAACATCTGGCAGTGACAATCAGCAAGGACTCTGTCCACTTGGAAGAGGAGGGAATCTGCTAAAATCCTAGATGCTCTCCTAAATGGCCAACCCACAGGAGTTTGTTCTTGGTAGTAGGGCTTTGGTAGTAAGGCTCTGGTAACTCAGGGCACATGGGAGTCATAAAGAGAAGATCTAGATGGTATGGCTCTGGAAAAGATCTGGAGGGTTGACTACTGAGATCCTGGTCCTAAGTCAACTGCCAGGACTGCCCTCAGACACCATGTCACAGGGTCAGACACTCTTATTCTAACAGCATCAGCTGGAAGAGTGAATTAATCTGGTCCTCCAAATACTGGTAACACCACCATGCCAAGCTTGAGTCCATTATAAAGGACTGTTTGCTGCACCCAACAGGGACCTGTGTTAAGCTCTTTTTTTTCTGGGGAAACTATAGGCAGACACTTAGATAGTAATTTAACTGTGTGGCTTTGGAATGGGGGCTAATCTTTCCCCCATCCTGTGTGTTTGGAAGGCGCCAACCCCAAGGAATACTCCCTTGATCTGATTTCCCAAGTTCTGGTGGCCTCATCCTATTGAGTTCAGTTATGCAAGGGGAAAGGAACACTGCTCATACCCGAAAATTCAGAGCGCATCTCGCTCAGAACCATTTTTCAGGCTTTGATTGTGAGGCTGCAGAGCTACATGGAGGCATGCAGCTTGCTCCCTTCCCATGGACTGGCACCATCCCCCATAGAAGACTGCTTTGATCTGTTTTAACAATTCCCACTGGCCTAATCTGCTACACTCAGTTTCATGGGAGAAAAGGAACAACTCAGCTCAGAGGTAAAACATTTGGAGTGTGTCTCCCTCAGAGGCTCCCACAGGCATGACTAAAGAGCTAAAGGAAGGATTGCAGCTCACCCCCTTCCTGTGGTCCAGCCAGTGCCAGCACCAATAGAACGCTTTCTTGATCTGTTTACACAAGTTATGGTGGCCCCACCATGCAGAGCTTACTCCTACAATAGAGACATCTGGCTGAACCCAACCTGAACCTGTTGGCGTGCTCCTCCTGGGAGAGCTGGAGTTGGAGACTTCTAGAAGAGACTAAGTGGCACAGCTCTGCAATAGGGGAAACATTCTCCCCATTTAATGCCTGACCATGCTGTCCTCAAGTAGGAGACCCACTAGCCCCATCCTGCATACCTGGTGGCCCAACCCTACCAAATGATCCATGCAGAAGGGTCAGTGGGATGCAGCCAGCTTGGGCACACTCTACAGCCTTTCTTCATAAGATTCTGGAGGAACTCTGGGAAAGTTCATGGAGTAGTGGAGTAGCCAACAGGTGGAGGTCAACCTTCTTTTTTATTTACTCCTAGCTCAGAGCCTCAGGAAACTAACCCTTGTACACAGCTTTTCCCTCCCCCATACACTGAGGCCAATTAGACACAGCCACAAAGAGTGAATAGTGTGGTAGTTCTAGATTGGTACCCCAAGGCTGGGTACACAAAATATCTGATATAGACCTGCACTTGAACCCTAGCCAAGTGGGACCAGAAGCAACAAGACCAGTGATGGGCTTCAAACCACACCAGAGTTTGACCCAACTTCACACAAATGGCACAGACAAAGAGTGACTCTGAAAGACACCAGATCATTCTTGGAACAACTCTGTCTTAGTGAGAAGCCCCTAAACAGTGACTCAGACACAGTGAACAAGGTCTATCCTTATAGTGAGCCAGCCTGAGGGTTAACTCTACCCACAAACAGGCCAACAGCATTCAAGACTCAAATAAAACAGGAGGGAACACATAACTCACACAAGAATCATCTCTGCAGGACTTAGCTCAGGTGATCTAGAAAACTGCATTACTGAGACCCAAAAGGTACCTAAATCAGAAAGCCCTCATAACAAGCTTGGGAGTCATAGCAGATCTACTGAATGCATAGACAAAATGGGGACACAAAAAATATGCCCCAGATGAAAGAAATACCTAAATAGAATTAAATGAAATGGAAGCAATCAAGATGCAGAGTTTTAAATGATGGTTATAAGGATGCTCAAGAACTTTAGAGGAACAATGGATAATTTCAAAGGGTCCTCAAACTTTTTAAACGGGGCCAGTTCACTGTCCCTCAGACCATTGGAGGGCCGGACTATACTTTAAAAAAAAACTATGAACAAATTCCTATGCACACTGCACATTTTGAAGTAAAAAAAAAACAAAACGAAAAACGGCAAAAACACCCACATGTGGCCCGCGGGCCGTAGTTTGAGGACGCCTGACTTAAACAGATATCAAACATTTAAAGGGAATAGAAACCATAAAGAAGACCGTCGTAAATGAAAAATACAATACATTAGGTCCTCGGGTTATGTCAGAGATCTGTTCCTACGGCGCAATGTAATGCGATTTTCCCATAAGTCAGAACCCACCTACATAAGCACCTACGTCATTCACATGGAGCACATACACAGCAATAATGAAGTGAAACACTAAAAAAAATTTAAAAGGATAACAATTCCTGACCTTTACTTGTGGTAAATAAACAATAAAAAACATAAAGCTCATATGTACATACATCAAAATGATGGAACTTTTTAAAATAAATGAACTAGAGGCCTAGTGCAAGAAATTTGTGCATGAGGGATGTGTGTCCCTCAGCCCAGCATGAACCCTCTCCAATCTGGGACCCCTCTAGGATGTCCAACTGCCCATTTAGGCCCAACCCCAGGATCAGGTCTAAACGAGCAGTCAGACATCCCTCTCACAATCCAGGACTGCTGGCTCCCAGCCGTTCGCCTGCCTGCCTGCCTGATTGCCCCTAACCACTTCTGGCTGCCAGCCTAATCACCCCTAACCACTCCTCTGCCAGCCTGATCAACGCCTAACTGCTCCCCTGCAAGCCCAATTGCCCCTAACTGCCCTCCCCTGCCAGCCTGGTCACCCCTAACTGCTCTTCCCTGCTGGCCTGGTTGCCCCTAACTATCCTCCCCTGTAGGCCTGGTTCCCCCCAACTGCCCTCCCCTGCTGGCCTTGTCCCTCCCTATTACCCTCCCCTGCTGGCCTGATCCCCCACAACTGCCCTCCCCTGCAGGCCATCTTGTGGTGGACATCTTGTGACCACATGGGGGTGGCCATCTTGTGTTGGAGTGATGGTCAATTTGCATATTACCTCTTTATTATATAGGATGGGAGATGGCGACATAACCACGAAATGACTTACATCAAGTCCGACATAACCTGGGGACTGCCTGTATCTGGTATGAAGAATACTCTAGAAGGAATAAAAAAGCAGGTTATATAAACAAAGAATCAAATTAACAATTTAGAGGACAAGACAACAGAAAGCAATCAAGCAAAGCAACAACAACAAAAAAGAGAATTTCTAAAAATGAGGAAAGTCTAAGGGACCTCTGGGAGAACATCTATACTAATAATAGAGAAATATGCAAATTGGCCAGGATGCTGTCATGTAACGACCAATCAAGATGGGGGTGGGGCCGTGGTGGAGAGCTCTCAGCATGCCTGTGCCAGGGGTCAGAAGGGCGCAGAGAGGCAGGGAGAGCAGCTAGGCAGTTAGGGGGGTCAGACCAGGAGGGGAGAGCACATAGGCAGTTAGGAAGATCAGGCTGGCAGGGGAGGGCAGTTAAGGAAATCAGGCCAGGAGGGGAGAGCAGTTAGGGGGATCAGGCCAGCAGGAGAGAGCAGTTAGGACCATCAGGCCAGCAGGGTAGCAGTTAGGGCCATCAGGCAGGCAGGTGAGCATTTAGGAGCCAGTGGATCTGGATTGCGAGAGAGATCCTGGATTGGAGAGGGTGCAGACTGGGTGGAAGGACTCCCTACCCCATGCATGAATTTCATGCACCGGGCCTCAAGTCCTACATAATAAAATGGTAATATGCAAATTGACCCTAACGGCGCAACGACCAGAAACAACCCATCGTTATGATGCACACTGACCATAGGGGGCAGACACTCAATGTAAGAGCTGCCCCCTGGTGGTCAGTGCACTTCCACAGGAGGATCAGCGCTCAGAGACCAGCTCATGGCTGGCCAGTGCAGCAGTGGTGGCAGGAGCCTCTCCCACCTCCATGGCAGCACTAAGGATGTCTGTCTAATGGCTTAGCAGGCCTAAGCCTTTAGTTGGACATCCCCCAAGTGCTCCCAGGCTGCCAGAGGGATGTCTGACTGCCATCTTAGGCCCACTCCCCTGATCTTCCTAACTGCCTATGCACTCTCCCCCTGGGGAGTGGGCCTAAGCCATCAGTTGGACACCCCCCAAGAGGCCCTGGACTGCAAGAGGGTGCAGGCCAGACTGAAGGAACGCGCCCCTGCCAAGTGCACAAATTTTTGTACACCTGGCTCTAATTAAGTATAAAAACTCTACATCATAGAGGTACCAGAAGTAAGTGAGCAAGGGATCAAAAAACTTGTTTGAAGAAATAATGGCTGAAAATTTTCCTAACCAGTTGAATAAAAAATACACACTATTTCAGGAAGTACATAGAATCCTAAACAAGCTGAACCAAAAAGACCCACACCAAGACACATCATAAATAAATGACAACGCTTAAAGATAAAGAAAGAATCTTAAAAGCAAATAGAGGCCATTAGTTACCTACAAGGGAACTTCCATAGGCTGTCAGCTGATTTCTCAACAGAAACACTTCAAGCCAGAAGGTATTGGCATGAAATATTCAAAGTGTTGAAAATAAGGACCTACAACCAAGCCTATGCTATCCAGCAAGGCTATCATTTAAAATTGAAGGTGAAATAAAGAGTTTACCAAGCAAACAACTAAACGAGTTCATTACTACCAAACCAGTATTGCAAGAGATGTTAACCCTTTGCACTCACTTGCTTTTTTCTCGATTCCTTTATTCTACTCGGGATTTAATTTTTTAAATACCCCAGATTTTACAAAGCGCAGCAGTAGAATAAAAAACTGGAGTTTCTTTTCATACAAACTTATTTATTTGGAATTTTTTATATTTCAAATTATTGATACATTCAAAGAGTAATTTTGAATTACTGCTACCGATGCTAACCGTGTCGAGTCACACTCGACATCCGAGTGCAAAAGATCCTGCTTTAAGAAGAAGAAAAAAAATAGAGAGGAACAAAATGGCAATAAATGAGTATCTATCAATAATAACTTTAAATGTAAACAGATAAAATGCTACAATCAAAAGTCATGTAGTAGCAGAATAGATAAGAAAACATGTGGAGAGGAGGAAAGATGGCGGAATAGACGGGCGTGTCCTAAGACTTGTCCAGGAGCAGCTGAAACTAGTGGAATTCAGCCTGAATTTAGTGAGGAGACAGCTGGTGAGATAGTTTGCACCTGTTATGCCCAGAGTTCAGGGTCCCCAATAATCAACCACCAGGGAGCCTTTTCTCCGATGCAAAAGCAAAGAGTCTTTATTCAAACCCGGGTTTGGCTCCCAGCCTCCTCCTGACGCAGCAGTGGGGCAAGAGAGAGAACCCCGGGGGAGGGGTAGTTTATAAAGGGTTGGTCATTTGGGTGGGCTTAGGGAAGTGACGTGGGTTACAGAGATTGCTTAATTTGGACTGAGTCTACTTCTCTACACTCCTATTGGCAGGTTTATGCAACTGTTACATTCTCGCGGTTTTCTAAGAAAAAGGAGTCATATACATAGTTACACAGGATGGAGGGTACAGTACATTTTGTGCTGGCCTGCTCTGCCCTTTCATTCCCCCCTTGTCTTGGGACACCCGGCTCAATCATGAGACGGTTTGCATTTTTATTTTGTCTCTTATTTCTAGCTAAGGTCTCTAGTACTACAGTCCGCAAAAGTACTGTCCACAGTGAATTCCAGTTCTTCTCCTGCAGGTGTCGAGTTTCCTCCTGGCCTTCGTGGAGCCCAGGCTAGGGATCTCACGGGTGGTTGCCAGGATCCAGGCCGTTTCCTGGTGCAGGAGCTGGGAGTGGTGTAGCCAGGTCTGGACGCCGTCTACTTTAATAGCCGTGGGCGTGCTTAGGATAACAGTGTAGTGTCCCTTTCAGGTTGGGGTGAGTCCTTGGGCAGTGAACTTCTTTACCCACACCGAGTCCCTGGGCTGGAAGGGATGTACAGGGTCCGCGGTGGGCATTGGCAGAGCATCACGAACAAGCCTATGGGTGGCTCTCTGGGTATACTGCAGAGCCTGTAAGGACTTGAGTAAGGGAATGGTTATGAATTCCAGCTTTCAGTTTCTCCCTGACCCTGGGAAGGATGGGGGAAGGTCTACTATACATGATTACAAACGAAGGGGGAACCCCTTCTTGTAGGGGGTACACCTGGCCCATAAGAGGGTGAAGGGCAGAAGGTTGGTCCAGTTTTCACCGGTTTCTAGGATAAATTTAGTTAAATTCTTTTTCTGAGTCTTGCTCATGCCTGTCCTAAGGCTTGAGCTATATTTTGAGATATCTTGGCTACAAAGGCGGGGCTGTTATCTGATCCTATGACTACTGGCAGCCTGAATCTAGGTATAATCTCCTAACAACTATAGAGGTAGTTTCTGTCCTAGTGGGGTATGCTTCAATCCAACCCGAGAAGGTGTCTATGAGAACTAGCAGGTACTTGTACTCTGATGCTGGTGGCTTAATTTCTGTGAAATCTACCTCCCAATGCTCTCCTGGGGAATTTTCGTGGGTCCCGAAATCTCAGGGGGACCCTCTTATCTTGCTTAGCATTTACCTGTGCACAGACACTACTTCTAGTGACTATGCCTTTAATTACTTTATCTAAGCTTGGTAGTACCTGCCTCGCAGAAGTTCAGAAGTCTTGGTGATGCCAAGTGGGTAGCCTGGTGTAACTGGGCAACTAACGTCCGACCTAGAGCCTCTGGGACCAACAGTCTGTCATCTGGTAGTATCCACCAACCATCTGGTCCTTTGATGGCTTGCTTCTGTTCTGCCAATTCCTCCTCTTGTTTGGTGTAAGAGGGGGTCTGCGTAGGTCCAGGTACGGCAGGGTTACTAAAACTTGTAAAGGCCCCATTGGTTTTTGGGCGGCTTCCTTGGCAGTTTGGTTTGCGGCTCTATTTCCTCTGGCTTCAATTGTCTCTCCTTTCTGATGTCCTTTGCAGTGCACTATTGCAACTGCCCTTGGGAGCCAGATGACCTCTAATAAGGCTAAAATCTCTTTTTTATTTTTAATGTCCTTTCCCGCTGCAGTTGGTAACCCTCTTTCCCGGTGGATGGCACTGTGTCCCCATCGGAGGGCCTGGAGTAAGGCCAAAAGCTCGACTTTCTGTGCCATGGTTCCCCTATTCAGGGACTGCACCCAAATGGTGCGGTCCAGGGTGACTACCGCTGCTCTGCATATCGGATGCCATCCTGAACATAACTGCTCCCAACCGTGAACAGTACCTTGTCTGGTGATGATAGTGGAACATCTGTCAGGTCTGGGCGAGCTGTTCGTACTGCGTCTGTTACTCCTGTGCAGTCATGAATGGATTCCTCTGGATTATTATCTGGAAGCAGGCTGGCAGGGTTGATGGCCAGTGTCTTATGGAACCGGACACAGGGCTGGTCTAGGAGAAGAGCTTGGCACTGGGTGATCCCGGTGTTTGACATCTATCTCTTTGGAGCATCTCGAAGGAGGGCCTCCACACCATGGGGTGTTGTCAGGGCTAGTTCCTGGCCCAGAGTCTATTTATCTGCCTCCTTCACCAGCAATGCTGTGGTGGCCACTGCCCGGAGGCACGCTGGCCACCCTGCTACCACGGGGTCTAGCCTCTTAGACAGATAAGCAACAGGTCTCTTCCAGGGACCTAGAGTCTGAATGAGAACCCCTTTGGCAATGCCTCTTACCTCACTCACGTGGAGGTGGAAGGGCTTCGTGACGTCTGGTAAGGCTAGGGCAGGTGCTGAGATGAGAGCCTTCTTTAGCTCTTCAAAGGCCCATTGTTCTACTTCGGTCTAGTTCAGCAGCTGCATTCCCCCAGTACTTGAGAATAGAGGTTTAGCAATCTCTATGAGCCCCGGTATCCACAGGTTGTAGTATCCAACTGCCTCTAAGAATTCCCGCTCCGTCCCCCTCAAAGGATATGGTGGCAGTCCAAATAGTTTCTGTAGGAGGTCACATCTACACAGGGGGTATGGGCATTCTGGCATGACCAGAAATGAATGCGTTACCGTGTCCTTCCGAGGTCTATAGTCCTTTTTGATGTCCAAGGAAAACAGGCAATTTGTCCGGTGGCTCCCTGGACTGATGTCTTCTTAGAGGTCACGGGTCCCATTGGCTCTGTCAAGACTGAATAGGCTGCCCCAGTGTCCACCAGGAAACTAACAGGTTTGCCTCTCACTTGTAAGGTTACCCTGGGCTCCTGGGGGCTCAATGGAAAGGAGCCCCGGTCCTGTCAGTTCTCTTCCTCTAAGTTAAAGACCCTTGGAGTCTGAGTCTCCCCTTTTGCTTCTCTAGGTAACCTGCCAGGACATTTTCTCTTGCAGTGCCCCCGCTTCCTACAGTAGGCATACTAATTCCTTCCTATTTGCTGCTGGCTTTTTTTTTCCTTCTAATATTTCTCTGTTCTCTTTTTTATTATATATATAAACCTTTACAAATTTCATAATTTTAAATTAGCCTTTAAACCTTCTTCTATGTCCTTCAAAAATGTATAACTATGCATCAAATCTTCTATTATTTTAAAATATTTAGAGAAAGGCAGAGGGAGGAGGGAGCAGGCCCATCACCCTGTTCCCAGGCCTCCAGCCGCTTGAAATCCAAAAATGCTACATTTTTCCTACAGATAAGGATCTCAGATTCTGATAAGCCTGAAAAGGGGAATTACTAGCTGTGCCTTCTTTAAGCCCCCTAACAGAACATGGTGAAAAGTGTCCAAGGAGTCGTCAGGGGTTCTTGGGTCTCATTGGGGCGCAAGGGGTCACAAGGGAATTTCCCTTTTTCATCGCTGCCTCCAGCAGCTACTCAAAACAACCCCCGGAGGGGATGGACACCGGGTGGGCGGAGGCAGGGAGCGCGGCGAGGGTCCCAGGTGGTGAAGGAAGGCTCCCACCGGGGAGTTTTCATCTGGCAGTCCACTCTCTGTTCCCACTGGGAAAAGCGCTTGTCTCCTGCCAATGAAGGTGGCATGGGGGGGGGGGGGACCAGTGACCCTTACACTGCAATCAGACTCCCTGACCTTTCTGAAAAGCCCCTCTGTTTGAGTGTGTTTCTATTAAAATTACTGATTTTAAAACTATAACTTAAGAGTTGATATAAACACACAAGGACCAATTGGCCCACAAAATATTTTCCTTTTCTTCCTAAAGATTTTACAATGTGCTGTAACCATTAATCACATCAAAGTTAAATGGCCAATTGAGACAAACACTTCTGAGACCGTTTCTCTACCACTGATTAAGACTGGGTGGCAGCAGGTATCAGAAATAAGATTCATTTAGTTTTTGAGCTTGCTGGGCAGACTTGGTGACTTTGCCAGCTCAAGCTTTCTTCTTATAAATAATTAACTTTAAAATTTGGTCCCTGCTTTTAATCTCTTGGACCACAATTGTTACAACTTCATACCTTCAAATGAATAAACATAGACAGAAATGTTGTTAGGCGGGCCGATTCCCCCTCTGACGGAGAGAAAACACCCCTGGGGAAAAAAGAATCCCAGTGGCCACTCAGGGGGGGTTGCTACCCGTCAGAGCACTCAGCCTTAAACAAATTAAATGTTTCTTATTTCTTTTTACAGACTTCTATATATAAACAAATAATTATAACCAGGCAGACAACAAAATATCAAACAAACATCTGTCCTTATATCATTTCAGTAAATAAGTATTCTTACATTCTTGGGATCTAAGCAGATAACAGGAATACTGCCTCTAAGTCCCCTGATGGGGGCCTCCCTTTCCTACCGTTGCTTTTTCTGGCTTCTGCCATAGGCCAGTGGGCGGGACCAGTGTGTTGAAGGAAAAGTCATCCTGCAGTCCGGCTCGGGGAGGGACAGGTTACACATAGAGCGTTATTTCAGGAGAGGCAAAACCTTGATAAAAGCTCAGTAATCCAATCACACAGTCAAAGGTTAAACAGGAAGGGAAGAACCACTCAATGTCCTCTGAGAGGATTTTAACAAACTGATAACAAACTGACAAAACCTTGACAAATCAAAACTCAACAAATAATATATACATATAGGGCCCAATTATGACAGAAAATATAAGACAAAAAGACAAAACAAACAATCCTGATACCAACATGACAAAACACAAAACAAACACCTGTTGAGAGGGAGAGCCTCCAGCCCCTTCTGGGGGGTCCCTCTCTCCTCTTGCAGGAGGAGATTTTTTGTGAGCTGAAAGCCTGGATGGCCCCCTGAAAGAAAATATTTTTAATCCAGTTACAGATGCTATTAGAATCAGAATGAGAGAGGAAGGGAAAGATCAGGTTGTGTCCTCTATGAGGATCCTAATAACTGAAAACAGTAAGTTAAACGGTTAACGGGGTCTATAAAGAGTTAATAGTAACTTTAGCCTTAGTTTCACGTTGGACTATGATGTCACAGGCAGGGACAGGACCTTGAAAATCTCTTCGCCCTGTGAAGCTGTTAGCTGGGAGTCTCCCAGCACCAAAAGAGATAAGGAAACTGTAAATAAAAGTTCTTTTGTTCTTTGAAATGTTATAAATGGATACTTTTAAATCAACCTTAGGACTTTAAAATTCAATTTAATACAGTAAATTCACAAATCAGAGCAAACTGAAACCTTCATTTATACAAACAGAGGAATTTTTATCATCTAAGTGGGCTGATTCCCTCTCTGACGGAGAACAAAGGACTCTGAGAAAAAGATGTCTCAGCAGCTGCTAAAGACCTTTGTATTCCGCCATAGCAGGTTCGCCCTATCTTTAAATAAATTAAACAGCAGAAAGAGATAACAAATACTTTCACATTTATATTTATATACCAAACAGTCTGAGTTTTTGACTCCTATTAGATATTTACCAGAGTTTAAACAGTCACCTGATTAATTTGCCTGAGGAAGCTCTATGGCCTCCGGGTGGGGGGGAATTAAGCTCCCCTTTCCACTCACTTGGAGTGGACTAAGTCTATCCCATAACGTCCGTCCAGTAATTCCACAGAAGTCCACAGAAAGACACAGAAAGCAAACAGACAAAGACACCCGGGAACAGATGGATGATGGCCCTGCGCCAACCAGCGGGAGCGACCCGCTTCGTCCCAGAGTTTTGAGGGGAAGCCACTCCCCTCCAGACGGGGGTTTTTACGCCCCTCCAGATGGAGAATCAGAGCGTCCTCTGACCCTCCCACCCAAGATCCACCTGTGCGTCCACTTAGACCGTTTTTGGGCACTTCAGACTTGGCTTCAGAAGCGAGCTCGCACAGAACAGACAATACAGACACTTACCGCGGTCAGTCAGCAGTCAGACTCTTCGGATCGGGTCCCTCGTGGGTATTGGGGAACCCCGGGCGAGCCCCCAAATGTTATGCCCAGAGTTCAGGGTCCCCAATAATCAACCACCAGGGAGCCTTTTCTCCGATGCAAAAGCAAAGAGTCTTTATTCAAACCCGGGTTTGGCTCCCAGCCTCCTCCTGACGCAGCAGTGGGGCAAGAGAGAGAACCCCGGGGGAGGGGTAGTTTATAAAGGGTTGGTCATTTGGGTGGGCTTAGGGAAGTGACGTGGGTTACAGAGATTGCTTAATTTGGACTGAGTCTACTTCTCTACACTCCTATTGGCAGGTTTATGCAACTGTTACATTCTCGCGGTTTTCTAAGAAAAAGGAGTCATATACATAGTTACACAGGATGGAGGGTACAGTACATTTTGTGCTGGCCTGCTCTGCCCTTTCACACCCAGGAAGGGCAGAAGTCCCTGAGAAAGGTAAAATAAGGATCTGGGCTGGAGAATCTGCCAAGCCTCTGTGGCAGGAGGGGCAGGGAGAGTCTACAGGGTACCGGGCTGCATCTCTGAGGACAGGAAAAGAGTCAGTCTGTAAAAAAAAAAACACGGGGGGGGGGTGGACCTCGGGACTGGGGGAGGTAGGGGATTTTGGACCTTGGAGTCTGGGTTTGGATCTGAGCTGAGGCAGCTCTGAATGGCTAGCCGGATCGTGCAGTGCCGGCAAAAGGAGAGCTCAGGGGGCGGGGGGGGGGGGGGGGGGGGGAAGTGGTCCCTCCTCATGCTGGGGCCTGTGCCTTCTCCCACTGAACCTGGTTCGTGGGACCTTTCGGATACAGACACTTACCTGTGGCTGAGGTGCGGGGGAAGGTGTGGGCTTATGGAGTCTGGGGAGAGTAGGCTGGCGGTCCAGGGGAGGTGGTGGCGGATCTAGTGCTGAGTCACCTAAACCCCGGTTGCCATTTTCTCCTGAGAGATAGCCCCTCCCTCCAGTCTTCAGGCAACCAATATAGCCACACCCATATCCACCTTGAGTAATACAAGGAATCTGAATACCCCCTGAGGACATAGGACGAGCCTAAAGAGTTATCGTTAGCCCCAGCAACCGGAAACTGACAAACAGAACAGTACAGATAAATGAAATCATAAGCCAGCCAAAGGAAGACATCCCATTTTTTTTCCACTTTTACTTTTATTATCCATTTTTCTTTCTTTTTTTCTTTTTTTTTATTTCTTTTTCTTTCTTTCTTCTTTTCTTCTTTGTTTTCCTGTTTTGGTTTGTTGCTTTTTTAATTTTATTTTTGTTCACATTATTTTTCATCACTATTTTTTATTTGCTATTTTTAATTTTTTATACCATTTTTTAAATCATTTTTTTGTAAATTTATTATTTTTTCTTCTCATTCGATTTTGTCGCATCCACTTATTCCCTTTCTTCTTCCTCAATACTAAATTGAGGTCCTCGCCATATTCATCCAATTATTAAGCTTATGTTAACTATACAAGCTCAGTCTCTACAGATTTTGCTCCAATCCTCTTATTCCTTTGTCTTTTATCCCATATCTTTTTCACTCTCCTCCATAGCATTTGTGCTCTTTTTTCTCTGCCCTATCTCTCTTTTCTCAGGTGGTCACTTATATTGGGGTTATTGGTGTCGTGAGTACGTTTGTGCTTAGTTCCCCTGGTGTTGTGTCTTGTTGAGGTGGATTTTATCCGGTCAGGCCAAGAGGCTTGATAGCAAGCCACATAACCAGACACCTGGAAAGGAAACTCCATCCAGGAAAAAGTCAACAACACCCAAGACCTAACTACAGAGGCAGGAATAATCCAGCAGTGAGGGAAAGAGCATGAATGAGTGAGGGAGTAAAAGAGGAGCATGTGGTCAGGTGTGTGTGTGTGTGTGTGTGTGTGTGTGTGTGTGTGTGTGTGTGTCTGGCACAGTTAGATCCCACAGGACCTTCAGGGGCAGGCTAATCAGGCTCGCCTAACTAGGCAGCTTCTGCTACCATTGCAAACAGTACCAGAAGGCCAGCTTGTCCTAAGGGGCCTAGCCTTTTTGCAGGGGAGAGCTGCTGTAACTGGGTTCCCAACCTCAACTCCACCCAGAGTGCCCTCAGATAACACCTGGGGCTCTACAGCCACCCCATACAGGGACATGATACCTAGGCTGTGATCCCACAGTCAACGAGGCTCCAGCTGCCCAGGGCACAGGCTCCTGTGAGTTTGGAAGCAGGTTCCCCTCTGACCAGCCCAATGCTTTAGCTCAGGTCACCGCAACCATGTGAACAGCAGACACGTGAGAAGCCTGCTCCTGTCCAAGGAGCAGCAGACCCGCGAACAACCTGCCACAGGCCTAAGAGCAGCAGCTTCACGTGGTCTGCCCCTGTCCAAGGAGCAGCAGCTGTGGGAGCAGCCAGTTCTGCAGCAACCTCATAATCAGCCCAACCCCACCCAAGGAACAGCAGCTATACGAGCAGCCTCCCCCACCAGCCAGAGGAGGCACCACTGCTGCGAACAGCACCCACCAGAGGAACCGCTGCCAACTGAGAAGCAGCTGCTACCATAACCACCCAAGGAGCAACTGCAGCCAGAGAAGCTACTGCCACCCAAGGAGTAGCCCCTGCAAAGCTTGACATCTAGATCAGTCGGTGAAACCAAAAATGGGTAGACAAAGATACCCCCAAAGGAAAGAAAAGGAGGAAACGCCAGGAAAGCAGCTGGACCCTCCCTGGAGAAGAAACCCAGGTTCCCCAAGATATGTGATCAGTGCTGGGGCCCCGCCAGCAGGCAGGGGATCCCAAGGCAGGTGCTGGGCATGGAGGCCATGGGGGCATAGCATAACCAAGGAGACAGAACTGAACCTCACATCACCCTGCTTGGCCCCGGAGGATGGCTGGTTAGCCAGAGACGGGTAAGATTCCTCAGGGAAGGAACAACCTAAGACAGGCACAGTCACAGAGGGGCCATCAGGAGAGAACTTGGGGGTCAACAGAGGTGGGGCCCAGAACCTCACCCCCGCAACTTTGCAGGGGCCTGAACACTCACCCCTTCTGAAGGAAGTCTCCTGCTCCCATGGCTGCTTAACTTCCCATGCCCAGCTCAAATCGGGACCAGGGTAACAGACAGAGACTTGGCCGACAGCAGCTGCCCTCTCACTGCAACAAGAATTGTTTGAGTTGTCATGTACCCATGGTGTAGGGAAGTGGGTTTTTGATATCTAAATCCAGCCTACCACCAGGAATGCTCAGGGCCTACTCAAGAAGGCAAATAATCCTTTCCACTAATATTTACAGGGTAAAATAAGATTGTTGTTACAGTAATAAATCTGACAGTAAAATAGTAGTCAAGTTTTCAGGCTAATTTAAATAGGCTAATTGAAACAAGTGAATATTCTAGAAAAATGAATTGTACTGGACAAAAAGCAGTTCCTAAAGTGTTAACTAAATTTTTATTGGTAGTTCATCTCATGATAAAATTGCGTAACATGTAATGAACCTAAAGCAGTAATATTATAGTGCAAAAAATTAAAATTTAAAAGCTATCAACACTACATTATAAAATTTTCAAAAGCATCCTAATATTTAAATCAAAAAAGGGGGGAATAGTAGAAGAATATCATGTAAGGAAAAATACCCTGTAAGTAAATTACATCTAGAAAATTTGTACTTTAGAAAATTAATTGTAAGGCTAAAAGCAAGACACCCATGAAAAACACACATGGTGTCAAAACAAGCCAGAGGAAAATCATTTGGGCAAAAAATAAAAAACGATCCCAAGTCAATTTTATAGAAAATATCCCTGTATTAACTTTTGGTCGAGAATATGTTTGTATATTTTCAGAAAACAACTCTGAGACCATGTGGATTCCGGCAACAGAGAGGAATTAACAGGACTACTCCAGCCATGAAGACAGAAGAGAAGCAGTCTAGAGATGGAAGATGCTTATGTCGCCTTGCCATACTAGCAGTTAGCAGCTGTGTGTCACTGCAGGTTGCCCAGGACCAAACCAGAGAGGGTTGGACCTGCATTACCACCATTTGTCCACCATCCAGAACTGAAATATCATTGTTGACATGTACACATAAAGAACTGTTTGACATTGAAATTGGGTCTCAAAAGAACTGTTGGCCCAGAAAGAAACTCACTACAGACTGATTCATTTGCCTTTCAGCATAACCATTATTGCTTGTCTCATTTTCGGTTCTTATAAGTGTATTTCTGTTAGCACATGATCTCACTCATCTAGGGAAAATGATAAACAACATAGACTGATGAACAAGAACAGACCCAGAAACAAGGAGGCATGGATCAGACTGTTGGGCCTCAGAGGGAGGGGAGGAGAGGGTTGGGATAAAGGGGAGAGATCAACCAAAGGACTTGTATGCATGCATATGAGCCTAACCAGTGGTTAAGGACAGCAGGGGGTGGGGGCATGTGTGGGGAGGGATGTGGGATGGGAATGAGAGGATGAGGACAAATATGTGATAGCTTAATCAATAAAGAAATTTAAACCAAAAAAAAAACAAAAAAAAGAAAGAAAAGAGAGCTGAGTGAGTAAAAGAGCAATATAAAACTAAATGGAAAAGAAAAAAAAAGAAAACATGCCCCAATTTGTGTTGTCTACAAAAGACCCACTGAAGAGTAATAGATGTAGACAGCATGAAAGTGAAGGAATAAAAATAATTAAAAAAACCTTCCATACAAATGGAAACAAACAAACAAAAAGCTGGGGTAGTATACTTATATTACACAAAATATACTTTGAAACAAATGCTATAGTAAAAGACAAAGAAGGACACTACCTAATGATAAAGGGAGCAATCCAACAAGTGGATATAATCTTGAAACATTTATGCACCCAACATAGGAGCACCTACATATATAAATCATATTCTGATGGACATAAAAGGGGAGATGAACAGAAATACAGACAGAGTGCAAAATGTTAACACCACATTGACATTAATGAATAGAACTTACAGCAATAAAATTAACAAGAAAACAAGTCTTAGAACAGGACTTAATTAGATAAGCAGGATTTAATTAGTATATTCAAAGAATTTTATACCAAAGCAGCAGAATATACATTCTTTTCAAGAGTCATGGAGCATTTTCTAGGATAGATTATATGGTAGGATACAAAACAAGTCTCAATAAATTTGAGAAGATTGAAATCATATTAAGCAATTTCTTTCACCATAATTATATGAAACTAAAATCAATCACAAGATAAAATGAGAAACACATGGGGGCTAAATAGCATGTTATTAAACAATGAGGGGATTAACAATGAGATCAATGAAGAAATCAAAAGCTACCTGAAGACAAATGAAAATGAACACACAAAAAACACAAATCTATGTGTCACAAAGAAAGAAGTTTTAAGAGAGAAATTCACAGCATTACAGGCCTACCTCAAGAAGCAAGAAAAACCTCAAATTAAAAAAACACACACAACTAATCCTACATCTAAAAGAACAAGAAAAAGAACAACAAACAGCAATAAAGAACACAATATAAGGTTTCGACAGTAGACTAGATGAAGCTGAGAACTGAATCAGTGAGTTAAAAGACAAGGTAGAAACAACACCAAAGCAGAGCAGCAACTGTAAAAAAAAGTTAAATAGAAGAGGGAGAATCTAAGGGGGCTTTGGGACATGAAATGAAACAACATCCACATAATAGGGGTGCCAGAAGGAGAGGAAGCTGAGCAAAGAACATAAAACCTGTTTGAAGAAATAATGACAGAAAACTTCCCTGATTTGGGGAAGAAAAAGTCACTCAAGCCCAAGAAGCACAGAGAGTACCAATCAAGATGAATCAAAAAAGACCCACACCAAGACACATCATAATGAAATTGGCAAACCTAAAAGACAAAGAAAGAATTTTAAAGGCTGCAGGAGAGAGACATAAAGTTACCTACAAGGGATCTCCAATTAAACTATTAAATTATTTCTCAAGAGAAACACATCAGGCCAGAAGAGTATAGAATGAGTTATACAAAATGATGAAAAGCAAGGGACTAAATCCAATTATACTCTATCCAGCAAGGCTATTGTTCAAAATTGAAGGTGAAATCAGGAGCTTTGCAAACAAAAAAATAAAGAAAAGAAATTTATTACCACCAAGCCAGCAATGCAAGAGATGCTAAAGTGACTGTTATAAAAAGAAGAAATAGAAATGGAGGAAGGAACACAGGCATAAAGAATTAAAATGGAAACAAGTAAGTACTTATCAATAATAACCTTAAATGTAAATGGAATAAATGTCCCATCAAAAGACATTGGGTGTCTGAATGGATTAGAAAACATGCCCCATATATATGCTGTATATAAGAGAACCACCTCAGAACAAGGGACTCACATAGATTGAAGGTGAAGGGATGGAAAAAAACTCTTCAGGCAAATGGAAATCAAATCAAAACAAAACAAAACACAAAAAAACAGGGCAGCAATACTTATATCTGACAAAATAGACCTCAAAGTGAAGGCCATAAAATTTTATAATGAAGGCACTTAATACAAAAGGGATCGATCCAACAAGAGGCTATAACTTTGGTAAACATATGCACCAAATGCAGGAGCATTCTAAACACATTAAAAAAAAAACTTCTGGAAGATATCAATGGAGATATCCACAGCAATACAATCATAGTAGGGGATTTTAATACTCCACTGACATCACTGAATAAATCTAGATGAAAAATCAACAAAGGAACAGCAATTCTAAATGACTCACTAGATCAGATGTAACTAGTTGACAACTTCAGAAGATTTCATCCCAAAGCTACAGAACATAGATTCTGCTCAAGTGCACATGGGACATTTTTACAGATAGACCACATATTAGGACTCAGGTTAAGTCTCTACAAATTCAAGATTAAAATCATTTCAAGCATTTTCTCAGATCACAATTGCATAAAATTAGAAATCAACTACAATAAAAACAATAAAAAACAATCAAACATATGGAGGCTAAATAGCATGCTATTAAACAATTACTGGGTTACAAAAGATATCAATGAAGAAATACAAAACATCCTGGAAACAAATGACAATGAAACAGCAACAATCCAAAATCTATGGGACACAGTGAAAGCAACACTGAGAGGGAAGTTCATAGCACTACATGCTTACCTCAAAAACAAGAAAAACTTGTAATAAGTTGTCTAAGCCTACAACTTAAAGAATTAGACAGTGAGCAACAAGAGAATCCCAGAGTAAGTAGAAGGAAGGAAATAATAAAGATCAGAGCAGAAATAAATGACCTAGAGACCAAAATCTATAATGATAAAAGCATAATATGATAATTAGACTGGACGACCTTCCAGATGAAACCTGGGCTACGAGGGAAGACCAGGTCCTGGGTGCCAGAGGGAAGCCGGTGCTGGCAGCCAGGAGAAGGAAGCCCTACTCTTGTATGAATTTTGTGCATCAGGCCTTTAACATATGTGTGTGTGTATGTGTGTGTGTGTGTGTGTGTGTGTGTGTGTGTGTGTGTGTGTATGATCAATAAAACCAAGAGCTGGTTCTTTTTTTAAATAAATCTTTATTGTTCAGATTATTACAGTTGTTCCTCTTTTTCTTCCCATAGCTCCCTACCACCCGGTTCCCACCCCACCCCATGCCCTTACACCCCCCCCCCACTGTCCTCGTCCATAGGTGTATGATTTTTGTCCAGTCTCTTCCCTCAACCCCCACACCTCTTTCCCCCTGAGAATTGTCAGTCCACTCCCTTTCGATGCGCCTGATTCTATTATATTCACCAGTTTATTCTGTTCATCAGATTTTTTATTCACTTGATTTTTAGATTCAAGTGTTGATAGATATGTATTTGTTGTTCATAATTTTTATCTTTACTTTTTCTTCTTCTTCCTCTTCTTAAAGAATACCTTTCAGCATTTCATATAATACTGGGGTTTGGTGGTGATGAACTCCTTTAGCTTTTTCTTATCTGTGAAGCTCTTTATCTGACCTTCAATTCTGAATGATAACTTTGCTGGGTAGAGTAATCTTGGTTGTAGGTTCTTGCTATTCATCACTTTGAATATTTCTTGCCACTCCCATCTGGCCTGCATAGTTTCTGTTGAGAAATCAGCTGACAATTATATGGGTACTCCCTTGTAGGTAACTAACTGTTTTTCTCTTGCTGCTTTTAAGATTGTCTCTTTGTCTTTTGCCCTTGGCATTTTAATTATGATGTGTTTTGATGTGGTCCTCTTTGGATTCCTTTAGTTTGGGGTTCTCTGCACTTCCTGGACTTGTAAGTCTATTTCTTTCACCAGGTGGGGGAAGTTTTCTGTCATTATTTCTTCAAATAGGTTTTCAGTATCTCGCTCTCTCTATTCTTCTGGCACCCCCATAATTCTGATGTTGGTTCACTTGAACATATTTTTGGATTCTTTTCCGATTGGGTGTTTTTTGCTTCTTTGTATTTCAAATCTTTGACTTGATTCTTGTTATCCTCCAGTCTGCTGTTGGATCTCTGTATATTATTCTTTATTTCAGTCATCGTATGCTTAATTTCTAGTTGGTCCTTTTTCATATCCTCGAGGGTCTTACTAAATTTATTGGCGGTTTCTAGAAAATTCTTGAAAAACCTTATAACTTTGGTTTTGAACTCTATATCCTCCATTTCTTTCATTTGGGACCTGTTTCTTTGTCTCCATATTTTGGCTGCTTCCCTGTGTTGATAGAGTGGCATTGTGTGCTAGGTGTCCTATAGGGCCCAGTGGCTGAGCCTCTCCAGTTACCTGAGGTGGACACTCTTGGTGCACCCCTTTGTGGGTTGTGTACACAGTCTTGTTGTAGTTAAGCCTTGATTGTTGTTGGTATCACTGGGAGGAATTGACCTCCAGTCCAATTAGCTGTGAGGATCAGCTGTGTCTACGCTGGGAGAACTTCTGTGCTGGAGACACCCTTATGAGGCAAGACTTGCTTCAGTGGGGCTTTGGTGCTCACTGAGTCTGCCCCCTGATTGTGTCCCTTATGGATCTGAGGAGTTGTAATCTGGATGGTCCCACACTGACCACTGGGTACACTGGCCTTTGGATCTCCAAGGAGGTGCTAATTTAGCCTCTGCCTGAGGCCACCCAGCAGGAGCTATGGAGAGATCTGAAGATTCCTCTTCTTTGTTTGGGTTTTGGAGATGCCCAGATGAGGCCCAGCTGTGAAGCAATGCAAGCTGCTATGGAGACTTGGGCCTTCTTTTGGATGTTCTGGGTGTCTCTAACTCAGCTTCAGTTTTTTAGGTAATTTTAGATTTTAAAGTACCAGGCCATTCATATGCAAAAGCCTCTGTGCATATCTTGGGTGGGGCGGAGTCTCAGGGCAGAGCAAACGGCAATGGCTTCCCATCAGCCCTTCCCTAAGGGGCCCCCAGGTCTCAGTGTCCCTTGGTAATTGCTGCAAGTACCTCTGAGAGAAAGCCGCCCTCAAGTTCCACCCGATGCTAGACAGTCCAGTTTCTCCCTGTATGAGTGTGGGTCCCCAGAGTCTCACCTGGAACTGGAGTTCATTGCAGTCAGGAGCTTGTGTCTCCCTCCTGATTGAAAAAGACAGCCAGATATTCAGTTGCCAGCCCTTTCTGCATGCATGCCTCCGTACCTCTGCACTTTACTTCCGCAGCTCCTCTGAGTCTCAGTGTGCTTTTCTCTTTCCTTCTTGTTGTAGAATTTCCACTCAGCCAGCCTTCCTGTGGTTCTGGATGATGTACATTTTGTCTTTTAGTTGTAGTTTTGAAGTAATTGTGTGAGGTAGCAAGTTCAGGTGTTTACCTATGCTGCCATCTTGGTTTCTCCTTAAGAGCTGGTTCTTTCAATGGATAAACAATATTGATGAACTTCTTGCCAGACTCACGAAAAAAATAAGACAGAAGGCCCAAATAACTAAAATCATAAATGAAAGAGATGAAGTTACAACTGACCCCACAGACATATAAAGGATCATAAAAAAAAATAATTTGAACAACTCTATTTCAACAAACTGGTCAACTTTGACTGAATGGACATATTTCTAGAAAAATACAATCTTCCAAAACTCAATCAGGAATAATCAGAACACTTGAATAGACTAATAACTACTGATGAAATTGAAGCAATAAAAAAAATAAAATAAAATAAAAAAGAATAAAAAACTCCAAGCAAACAAACACCCTGGTCCAGATGGCTTCACAGGGGAGTTTTACCAAACATTTAAAGAACTAACACCTATCCTCCTCAAACTATTCCAAAAAATTCAAGAGGAAAGAACATTTCCAAGCTCTTTCAATGGTGACAGTCTTACCCTAATCCCAAAACCAGATAAAGACGCTAAAAAGAAAGAGAATTACAGGCCAATATCCCTGATGAACATAGATGCTAAAATCCTCAACAAAATATTAACAAATCAGATCCAGCAATGCATTAGACAGTTCTTAAATCCAACATGACCAAGTTGGATTTATTCCAGTGATGCAAGGGTGTACAATATTTGCAAATCAATAAGTGTGATAAATCACATAAAGAAACTGAAAGATAAAAACCACATGATCACATCAATTGATGCAGAAAAAGCATTCGACAAAATCCAACACCCTTTTCTGATAAAACCCCTCAGAAAAGTGGGAATAAAGAGATCATAACTCAAAATAATAAAAGCCTTCTATGAAAAACCTAAAGCCAACATCATACTCTATGGGCAAAAACTAAAACCATTCCCACTAAGAATAGGAACAAGACAGGGATGCTCACTTTCACCACTCCTGTTTGACATAGTACTGGAAGTGCTAGCCATAACAATCAGACAAGAAGGAGAAATAAAAGGCATACAAATGGGAAAGGAGGAAGTGAAGCTATCATTATTTGTAAATGACATGATATTGTACACAGAAACTCCTAAAGACTTCATTTAAAAAAAAACTAGATTTAATAAATTAATTCAGCAGCAGAGCAGGTTATAAAATTCACAACCAGAAATCTATGGCATATTTATACACCAATAATGAACTTTCAGAAAAAGAAACAACAACAACAAAAAAATCCCATTTACCATTGTAACAAAAACTTAACATAGTTAGAGTAAACTTAACCAAGGAGGTAAAATACCTGTACTTGGAAAACTACAGAATGTTGAAAAAGAGACAGAGGATGATATACCGTACTTTCCGGCGTATAAGACGACTGGGCATATAAGATTTTCCTGGGTTAAAAAGTCATCTTATACGCCGGAAAATATGGTATATTGGGTTATATTGATGGGATTATATATCATGGATTAGATATATTGGACTACCATATTTTCTGGCGTATAAGATGACTTTTTAACCCAGGAAAATCTTACACGCCCAGTTGTCTTATACGCCGGAAAATACGGTACATAAGTGAAAGAATATACAATGTTCATGGATTGATAGAGTCAACATCATTAAAATCTATAGATTCAATGCAATCCCTTTTAAAATAGCAATAGAATATTTCACAGACCTGGAGAAAATATTCCAAAAATTTATATGGAATCAAAAAAGACCCCGAATTCCCATAGCTATCTTGAGAATGAAGACAAAGTTGGAGGGATCACAATGCCAGCTATCAACCTATACTACAAAGTGCTGTACTCAAAATGGCCTTGTATGGCACCAGAACAAGTATATAGACCAATGGAAGAGTACAGAGATCCCAGAAATCAACCCAAACCACTATGCTCAATTAATTTTTTTAAAATATATTTTATTGATTTTTTACAGAGAGGAAGGAAGAGGGATAGAGAGTTAGAAACATCAATGAGAGAGAAACATCGATTCAGCTGCCTCCTGCACACCCCCTACTGGGGATGTGTCCACAACCAAGGTACATGCCCTTGACTGGAATCGAACCCAGGACCCTTGAGTCTGCAGGCTGAAGCTCTATCCACTGAGCCAAACAAGCTAGGGCTACGCTCAATTAATTTTTGACAAAGGAGGCAAGAACATACAATGGAGTCAAGACAGTCTCTTCAATAAATGGTGTTAGGAAAATTGGACAGATACATGCAAAGAAATGAAACTATACGACCAACTTACACCATATATAAAAATAAGCTCAACATGTATAAAAGTCTTAAATGTAAGATGTGAAACCCTAAACATCCTAGAAAAAAACATTGGTAACAAAATCTCACACATTTCTCCTATCAATATATTTAAGGATACTTCTCCTAGGACCATGGAAACTAAGGAAAATATAAACAAATGGGACCACATCAAAATAAGAACCTTCTGCACAGCAAAAGAAACCATTGACAAAATAACAAGAGAGCCCACTTCATGAGAGAACATATTTTCCAACGATACACCTGATAAGGACTTAACCTCCAAAATTTATAGGGAACTCATATAACTTAACAAAAGGAAGATAAGCAATACAATTAAAAAAGAACAAATAACCTAAACAGACAGTTCTCCAAAGTGGACATAGAGAATGCCAAAAGGCATATGAAAAAATGCTCAAAATCCTAGCTAATAAAAGAGTAATATTCAAATTGACCGTACCTCCACTACACCCACAAGCCACACTCACCAGCCAATCAGAGGTGAGCATGCAAATTAACCCAACCAAGATGGCTGTGGCCACAGAGCAAGCAGGAGGCTTGGGTTTCCCTGGCAATAGAGGAAGCCAAGCTTCCTGCACACCCTCCAATAGAGGAAGCCAAGCTTCCTGCACATGCTTCAGGGTCCGAGCCCATCACAAAGTTTCAATTATAGAAGATAAATAAATCTCAACAAAAATGGCTGCGGCCATGGAGCAGCAGAAGGCTTGGGTTTCCCAGGCAATGGAGGAAGGCACACTTCATGCACACCCTGGCTGGCCCAGGGCGCCGCTGAAGGCTACAAAGTTTCAATTATAGAAGATAAATAAATTCCAACAAAAATGGCTGCAGCCATGGAGTGAACAGGAGGCTTGGGTTTCCCCATTGATGGAGGAAGCCAAGCTTCCTGGCCTGCCCTGGCCTCCACTGAAGGCTACAAAGTTTCAATTATAGAAGGTAAATAAATCCCTGATACCAGGGCCTCCACTTGGGTTGCTTGGGGGTGTGGCCAGCCTGCAAACCACCACAAGCCCCTCACGCAGGCCGCCCCACGCTCCAAGGGAACCCCCACCCTGATCCAGGACACCTTTCAGGGCAAACCAGCTGGCTCCCTCCCATGCACCAGGCCTCTAGCCTATCTAATAAAAGAGTAATATGCAAATTGACCATCACTCCAACACATGAGATGGCTGCCCCCATGTGGTCAAAGATGGCTGCTCCCATGTGGACACAAGATGGCTTCCACAAGATAGCCAGCAGGGGAGGGCCAGACTATAGTTTAAAAAAAATATGAACAAATTCCTATGCACACTGCACATATCTTATTTTGAAGTAAAAAAACAAAAAGGCAAAAACATCCGCATGTGGCCCGTGGGCCGTAGTTTGAGGATGCCTGATCTACACAATGGAATACTATGCAGCTGTAAAAAAGAAAGAACTCTTACCATTTGCAACAGCATGGATGGCCTTAGAGAGCATTATGATAAGTGAAATAAGCCAGTTAGAGAAAGGAAAATATCACATGATCTCACTCATTTATGGAATATAATGAACAACATAAACTGATAAACAAAAATAGAGCCAGAGACATAGAAGCATCGAACAGACTGTCAAACCTCCCAGGGAAGGCAGGAAGGAAAAGAGATCAATCAATGAACTCATATACGAATATGCATAACCCATGGACACAGACAATAGGGTGGTGAAAGTCTAGAGTGTGGGCATGGGTAGGGTGGCAAAGGTCAATTGAGGGAAAAGGGAACATATGTAATACTTTCAATAATGAAGACATTTTTTTTAAAAAAAGATCCTGAATAACATCAGCAACCTTGAGGAAGTAGAACAATGTTGTAAATATCAAACTATCTGATAACAAAGTATATTATAACAACATTGTGATTTGAACAGCCTGATACTGGCATAAGAATGGCATAAAGATCTATGAAGCAGAACAGAGAGGTCAGAAATGAACCCACACCTATATTTTCAATTACTATTTGACAAAGGAGGCAAGAGTATACAATAAAATAAAGACAGTCTCTTCAACAAATGGTATTTAGAAAATTGGACAGATACATGCAAAAAATGAAACTAGACCACCAACTTACACCACACACAAGAATAAACTCAAAATGGATAGAAGCCTTAAATGTAAGTTACTAAATTATAAAAATCCTAGAAGAAACTACAGGCAGTAAAATCTCAGACCTCTCATGTAGTAATATTTTTTCAAATATATTTTCTTGGACAAGGAAAAAAAATAAACAAATTAGACTGCAGCAAACTAAAAGCTTTTCACAGCAAAAGAAACAATTCACAAAATGAAAGGCAACCCACTGAATGGGAGAACATACTAGCCAATGATACATCTGATAAGGGGTTAATTTTCAAAATATATAATGGACTTATACAACTCAACACCAAGAAGACAAAACAACCACTTACAAAATAGGCAATGGATCTGAATAGACACTTCTCCAAAGAGACATATGAAACACTGCTCAGTGTCACTAATCATCAGAAAGATGTGAATTAAAATCACAATTAAATATCATCTCACACCTGTCAGATGGTTGTCATTAATAAATCAATAAACAATAAGTGCTGGCGAAGATGTGGAGAAAAGGGAGTCCTTGTGCACTTCGGTGGGCATGCAGACTGGTGCAGCCACTGTGGAAAACAGTATGGAATTTCCTCAAAATATTAAAAATAGAATCATCTTTGAATCTAGCAACCCCACTTATGGGTATATATAGCCTAAGAATCCTGAAACACCAATCAGTAAGTATATATTACCCTTGTGTTCAGCAACATTATTTACAATAGCTAAGATCTGAAAAGAACCCAAGTGCCCACCAGCAGATGAGTGGATAAAGAAGCTGTGGTACATTTACACAATGGAATACTACCAGCTATAAAAATAAAAAAGGAAATCTTACCTTTTGCACCCAATTGTATGGTTATGGAGATTATTATGCTAAGTGAAATAAGCCAGTCAGAGTAATACAAATACCATACAGTCTCACTTATATGTGGAATCTAAAGAACAAAATATTTAACAAACAAAAGAAGCAGAAACATAGATACATGGAACAAACTGACAGCTCTCAGAGCTGAGAGGGTTTGAGGGATTGGGTGAAAAAAGGTGAAGTGACTAAGCAAAAATATGTATGTATATGTATATAGACTTGGACAACATTGTGGCAATAGCCAGAGGGAAAGAGATTTGGAGATAGATGGAAGTGGGAAAAGGGTTCATAAATGGTGTCAGAAAGAGACTTTACTTTGGGCAATGCACACACAAGTCACTTCGCAGATGATGTGCTATCTAGTTGCACACTTGAAACCTGTATGGTTTTATTATCAACTAGAGGCCTGATACACGAAGTTCGTGCATGGGTAGGGTCCCTAGGCCTGGCTGGCAATCAGGGCCTATTGGGGCCTTCTGGCTGCTGACCAGGCCTTCCTCCCTGGCTGCTGGCTGCTGCTGGGGCCTTCCTTTGTTCCGCGCTACCCCCTGGTGGTCAGCACACGTCATAGTGAGCGATTGAACTCCCAGTCTCCTGGTCGAACTCCCAAGGGGATACTTTGCATATTAGCCTTTTATTTATATAGATGTCACTCTAATAAATTCAATTAAAAATAAATAAACACACACACACACACACACACACACACACACACACAAATAAATGTTCATGTGTTCCTCGCAGGCATCAATTTTTCTTCTTCTTAATAGAAAATTCAGATCGGAAACCAAGAAATCTCCACCTATTTATTTATTAATTTCCCCCAAAATCTACACACAATAGGAATTCATTCAGTAATAAATTGCAAGAGATCATCTTTTCTTAAATTTTATTGTATTTTCATAGATTGTTATTTGTTTTCTAAATGGAGTAATGAAAATACTGAATACATGAATTGAAAGTGATTGTATCATTTTCAAGAGCATGACTACTATTAAGAAAATCTAGATTTTAGGAAAATAAACTAAATAATATATATGGAATCTAAATCAGATTTTGAAGCCAAAGTATTTTAGTTTATAATAAACTTAATGGAGATATTACCTTAAAGGGGAGGAGAGAACAATTCCTTCAAACAGGTGGATTTAAATGCCTTCATGGAAGGCATTAGAACAGTGACTGAAAGCTCCACAGACTAGGGGTATGGATGTAGGGTATAAAAGGAAGCAGAGTGTCAGGGAAAAGACAGGGAGTTGGACTGGCAAGGAAGCAGAGGACATGTTTCTACCTGATGCTGAAGTCTCCTAAACCCTCACCAATTGCATTAGGTAGGAGAATCAGCCCAGAGTTGAGATGTAATAATTTATTTCTTCAGAGAATCCAGAGATCCTGGTTTAATCTCACATGCACTTATTTTTACTACTTAGTATGCTTTTAAATTCTGTGAGAACCTCATCTAGCTAATGGGTTACCACTCTCCAATCTTTTTCACAGAAAATGACTTTTTTTTTCATTGCTTTATTGTATTACTTTCCAATTTCTTCCTTTGGAACTTGATGCCCTTCTAAGTTTTCTTCCTCTGCTCACCTCTCCTCTATGTTGACAGTTTTTAGTACATAAAGAATGGGTGACCTAAATTTCAAAAATGAGAAAAAGGCTGCTTGTTAATTCTTTTGGAGATGAAATCCATATCCACTTAGAAATTTATGAAACACAGTCATGGAAATCCTGCTGCTTATTTCATAATGGGGCTCTCCAACTTCCTCCTTTGAAGTTATCTTTCCCATTCCAATAGGAGAAAGTATTAGAAAGGCAAGAGATGGACTAAGTAAGGAGACATTTTTAGATGGTTCTTTGCTGTGAAAGGATTAATGCTTGCTCTCTGGAAGTCCTGTTGGTTGGACTCCTTAAGTCTAGCAAGAGACACCATGTTTGTGTAAGACTCCTTTACACATGTTTCTCCTGATTGATCATCCTGCTGTGCAAAGGCTCTTGACACCAATAGATCCAACAGTTTCTTTGGACTAGGAACCCCCCAAATGAAGCTGGCACTACTAAGTATTTAAGCATATGTCACTCTAAATTACATCACCATGTAACCTGGAGCATTTGAAGGTACAAGCTCTTCCCCCAAAGAGAAATAAAAGAATCTTGTTTAAATAACCTTTATCTCTGTATGACTTAAAATACTTTGACAGATCTATATTTTTAAATGAATAAAAAATAATTCAATCAGAAAGCAACATCTGTAACTAATCAGTAGTCTTGCAAGAGAATCAAAATGGTCTTTTTCTCTCCCCTGAAATCTACTGATACTTTTTTTATCCTATGCCATTCATTGATGCATTTACTTGCATCAGATTCTGGAATTACATAAATAATGAAGTCCTCAAGATTTATGGCATGAGAACAGTGGAATGTGTAACAATATAATCAGGAGAAAAAAGTCTATATTTAATGTAAAGATTCTAACACTATAAAGTAAGATGAATTTTAACTGCTTTGTTTTTTAAGGCCAGGTTGTGCCATAGCTAATGTTTATACTGAATCTTATGCCATTTTATCTGAGATGATGTCTCATTTTCTTTGTTTATGACTGAAAATTATTATAATAAGACACATAAAAGAGGTGACTGGGCATGTAAAAATGTATAAAACAGTGTTCACTACCCAGTGTAAATGCCAATAATTTTTTAACTTGACAGTCTCTTTTCTGGTGAGCTCAGTGATGATTTTTCTTGTTTCAAAACCTGTCACAGTATTCATTTGTGGCCATTTTTATTGCTGAGATTAGTTGAGCTCTATCAATTCTGAAACTCCAGTTCAGCCCAACAAATGTCAACTTTAATCTCTAAGTGCCAAACAATTCAAGAATTCCAAAATGTACCTTTGTAGTTATGATTGCATTTTAAAATAGCACTAAAGTTTATAGAATGACCTAAGTCCTCAAAAATTTAAAATATAAGAGGCCCCTGAATAGAGGCCTTGCCTTTTGTTCTCCCTAAAATCTTTAGCTAAATTATTCACTAGCCCCAAGAGTCAAAATTGACATAACAAAGTGGTTGTGATGCATATGTAGATCCAGACCACTTCTCATATCTTTGGCTTGTCTAGAATTGAAAACGTTTACACTAGAACTTCACAACTGAAACTTAGGTATACTCCAGACATTTAAAATTTGTATATTTACACACATACACACAAAAAAAAAACAACAACCACACAACTGTTATCAGATTTGTAGATCTGTTCCTAAAATTGGGTTTACAGATGTCATCCTGGTGTACTAAGGGTACACCAGGTGTATCTCCTCAGGCAGTGGTTCTCAACCTTTTTAATGCCACGACCCTTTAATACAGTTCCTCATGTTGTGGTGACCCCCAACCATAAAATTATTTTTGTTACTACTTCATAACTGTAATTTTGCTACTGTTATGAATCGTAATGTAAATATCTGTGTTTTCCAGTGGTCTTAGGCTCTACCGCAGCAGTTCTCAACCTGTGGGTCACGACCCACAGGTTGAGAACCACTAGCAGGGCCGCCTGCTAGTGAATTTGGGATATAAAGGATTCCTTTAGGCTCATGGATGTTTAGGGACCCTCTGCTCTGTTCTTCAGCTCAGCAGAAGAATGGAAGTGGGAATATGATGTATTCTGTGAAATTCTCAGAAATAATTATCTCCTGAGAGACTGGAACATTTTATACTTGCCTCTGGAAGGTTTAGCAGACGCACTCCTTCTAGACTTGCCACTAGAGGCTCCGGAAAGAGTGGCCATCAGCTTAGGAGTGCAGGGGAGGACTTCAGAGGTGCTAACTTACCCAGAGGGGAAGATTGGTTTGTGTATGGAGGCACATGGAAGGACCAGGCACATGTGCTCTATGGTTGACACATCTGGGACACCTAGGACCAGGTGGGTTAGCTAGCCAACAGGATCAGAGTGCCACTGCCACCCAGGATATTAGTGACTGGAAGATAGTGACAGTATCACAAATGGAGGTTCTGTCTCTTTCTTAAAGTAGAGTTTCTATACTCTGACTACTGAGTTCAGCTTTTGAGGCAAATGGATGTCCTCGTCTCAGTCCTCATGCGTATGACTCTGTGGGTCTGGGTTCGGACTGGGGGATTATTCATTAGTTGTCTGAGTGATGATTCTGATGCAAGCCAAGTTTCAGAACTCCTTCCCTAGACACAGTCTTAATAGCACCTCATGTATTAAAATGAATAAATAATGATAAAAAATACTTTAGTGAATGAATTATTGGTAACTATGGACCAAACTAGAGGAAGGGAGAGGATACAATGTTCATAGGTTCCTAGGAAATCAAGTTATGATTAAAAATAAGATTGTGATTTCTAAACAGTAGGATCCACAAAATTCCCTGGGAATATTTTTTAAAATACAGAGTGTTGGCCACACTTCCACAGATTATGGATCTGTAGATCTGGTCTTGAGTCAGGAATCTGATTTTTAAAATGTGTCCCAGCTGATTATAATGCAGTGGCCCAAGGATAACCTGACATTAAAAACAAAACAAAGCAAAAAACTGATCTGAGCACTTCCCTGGTTTACACATTGTCAGAGGAGGACTATATCTACATTCAGAATATAACTCAACAAGAAAGATTTTCTCCTCCTTATTTGAGTTAATGTTATGCTGCACTTGAGGAATATCTTGCAATCCACTAAAATATTGCCCACAGATAGACTATTATTATGACATGTACCACAAAAACCATATTCTACTAGATCTTATATTTTTACGTTCTCTTTTCTCTCACTAATTTTTAAACCATTTTCTCAGTTGGTCAATTTATGTTTGTTAGATAAGAACTTTAAGAGAACTTTGAAGAGTATGTATATCTGAGTTTAAATGGCAATTGCTAGTTCTTCAACTTTATTTTGCAATAAACTTTTGGTTGGGTTAAAGAAAAGCTATTAAAAAATAAGTCACCCAACTGATTTACCACTAAAAATTACAGAGCCGGTTTTCAAAATGACTATGTGACATAGCCCTGCCATTATTGAGATACCACCTAATTAACTTCTAGAATATTTTGTTATTTTCCTGAACTATTGGTAGAAAGGTGAGGAGATAGCTTATTAAGAATATAAGAAAATTCGCCCTGGCTGGGTTGTTAAGTGGTTAGAGCTTTGGCCTGCAAAACAGAGTCTTGGGTTCAATTCCCATCAAAAGCAGGTACCTGGTTTTCTGGTTTGACCCCCACCCCTGGTCCAGGCATGTGTGGGAGGCAAGCAATGGATGTGTCTCTCTTGCATCAATGTTTCTCTCTCCTCTTTCCTCCTCCCTTCTACTCGCTTTAAAAAATCAGTGGAAAAATATCCTCAGTCCTCGGGTGATGAACTTTTTTCTTGGGGATTTTATAATCTAAATGAGATAAGAGTCACAATCATGAATAATTTATAATAGTAGGTATAATTAAGTACTAAAATAGAAGTTATTATTAAATTGCCTAAACAGAGACTACATCATATCTGGAGTTCACAATGCAGAAACTTGACTAAAAGCTTGGGCATTCAGGGAAACTTTCTTTAGGAGGTGAGGCTAGATAAGCCAGCTGTTGTATACTAGCTATTGAATACATTCATTGTAAATCACAAATAATTCAAATGACTTGAATCTGCAAGTGAGTTCCTAACATCCTCTGTACTGGGCAACAAGAATTTTGCTTATGTTATTTAACTCAGTTATCATAAGTATGATTGATAGTGTCAATGTTTGAAATATTGAGTCACTTGCATTTTACTAATAATCAGAAATTCCTGGTTGGTTGACTCCAGAATTCTTTCTCATTATCTTTGGGCTCACTTTCCATCTCAAGATACTTTGCTATCCATTCTCTGTGGCCCTTAACCAGTCTCCTTTCTTTCATGGAAAAATAATATAAGAAATATAAACTATTTAGCATATTCTTATAAAATATTGAGTAATGAGAATGCCTACTAGTCATACCCTTTTTCATAAAGGCAGTGCAAAATATACACTTTAAACACAGCTGACAGAAATGGTCAGCAGTGGTTTGAGGAGGGAGTGAACAACAGGAGAGGAGAAATTCATCGAATGCCATTTTTCTAGGAGCTCAAGGTAAGCCATCTCATTCATTGTTCAATGCAACTCTTAGAAATAGAAAACAAGAGGTTTTATAGAAGGGAAATCCAAGAAGAGAGGACCAAGTTTCGGAGAGATGAACTACTGGCCAAAGTCACATAGCTACTGTGTGTTCTGTGACACATCCGTCCTTTTGCCCCATAGCAACCTAAGGAAGAGCTTCCACGATTACAACACTCCGTAGGTTGTAAAACATGTTGAATATAGACAATTTTACTGAATGATAACAAGAATCCTAAAGAAGATGAACAACAGAGTCACCATTTATTTTTAATTCCATTTTACTGTTGAAATCCAGTTTATAAATGAAGGCTTACAGATAGATGTTAAGTAGCTTGTTTAGTTGGGTCAAGGTCAATGTATTTTTTTTCTCCATCAGAATAAATTGTTATCAATTTGGTTGGGTTTGAAAGTTACTCAAAGGGCCTTCTTAATCAAAGAAAATGATTCTAACTACTGAGCTGTTTGGAGATTGTCCTTTCTGGTCCCTCTAATCTCAGAGTATTTTCATCTAATTCATGTGCCCCCCAAAGATGTGCATGCACTATGGTTCACCATGATTTTTAAAAAAAAACAGATAGTTATATATTGCTATATACATTGTTACATAGTGTTTCAAAACTACCATGATTTATTTACTCAAGATTCTTCAATTTATGTCAGGTTTAAGTGGGCAGATCAGTTCTCCTGCTGGTATCACTGGGGTGACTCATGTGTCTATATCTGATATTGTGATTAGGGCTACATGATCCAAAATAGCCTCACTCAGAGGTGTGGCTGTTTGCTAAGGCCCCAAACACTCTGGTTCTCATCCAATAATGTCTTTATCAGGCTAACTCAGATTTTATACATGGCAGCACATGATTCCCACAGAACAAGCCCCGGTGCTTGAGTACTCGAATACTTATCCAGTCTTAGTTTCTATTGCTTTTGTTGATGTTCCATTAACCAAAGCAATTCGTGCTGACAGAATAATGGCCCCCAACAATGTTTGCATCTTAATTCTCCAAACCTGTCAATCTGTTACCATACATAGCAAAAGGTACTTTGTGAACATGATTAGGTTAAGGATCTTGGAATGGTAAAATTATCCCAGATTATCTGGATGGGCTTAGTAGAATCACAGGGGTCCTATAAGAGAAAGGAGAGTCAGAGTCCATGCAGAACTGATTACCAAAGCAGAGGTTGCAGTGGTGTAGCAATGAGCCACAATGCAAGAGGCCTCCAGAAGTGGGACAATGTAGAGAATGGACTCTCCCCCAGAACCTCCACAAAGAACACAGCTCTGCCCACATCTTGATTTTAGCTCTGTAAGAACAATTTTGGACTTCTGAGCTTGAGAACTGTAAACTAATATGTTTGTGTTCTTTTAAGTGACTAAATTTGTGTAATTTGTTATAGCAGCAAGAGGAAAATAATACACAAGCTATAAATCAAGTCCAGAATTAACATTGGAGGGGCCATCCAGGAAGTATAAGTCACTGAAGCCCATTAATGTAACAATCTACCACATTGATGATCTAAAAGTTTAATAATAAAGGATTGTCTTAATGGATTATGGGATTTCCCTATAATAAAATACTATACATTAAAAAACAATCATACTGTAATAATAAATAATTATAACAATAAAATTAAAAATAATTGTAGAATAACATCATATAGTACTTACATGTTATTAAATTTAAAAGCAAGTTACAAAATATCAGGTAAAATATAAACCAAAAATATCAGAGGAAAACCTAAATAAAACATCTTGTTTTCGGATGCTACATAGATAGACAGACAGATGGATAGATATCAATAAGTAGATAGTTTGTGTGTATATGTATAACCTTTAAATAAGGACTAAAAGCATATATCACAAAATGTAAAGTGTGGTTTACAGATGACTTTCTTTTGTTTTATTTCTTCCCAATTCTTTCAAATATTCTACAATGAAACGTTACTTGATTCGACAGCCACAAATGGAGCTCTAACAATTGCAACACTCCTTTGTCACATGGTAGTCAGGGCTATCAATCAGTGGCCGTGAATTCAGGGGAAACTAGAGACTGTGGTGAGTAGGGCAAGAGGCAGCAGCCTCATCTGTGTCCTTACCTGTTCTCAGCATAGACGACAGGTGGCAGGGAAGAAAAAGAATGAGGGAACACCTTTCATCTCCTCCGTATTCTCTGAAAAGGAATGAGAATTGGACCTAGAACACCCCAATGTGATGTGAAAATAAACTCTTCCATATTACTTATTTTCAGAAGAAGACTGTCTAAAGAATTACTACTCACATTCGTTGACAAAGCCCTGGTAAGTTGGCATCACCTGGAGTTTGTTCATATGCAGAATACAGTTCTATTTGGTCACAATCTGTATTTTAATAGGGTCTCCATGGGATTCTTATGCACAGTAATGATTGAGAAGTACTAGTCTCAAGAGCATAAGAGGACCAACATCCTGATGACTCATCAATAATAATGAAGTGAAAAGAAGTTAAATACAAAATGTTAACATTACATTTTTTACTCTTACATATAATATTGACTGAAAATGGCATTAAAAAAAAATCGATACCCAAACTTTATTCTATATTTTTCATATTCAATCTCTTGGTCAGTTAAAGCAAAGATGGATTAATTGTAAAGCAGGTGGAGTTATAAAGAAATAGAGATGGTTTCTGTCAGGAAATTTTTACTGTTCAGACTATGTTTCTGCCAGTTTGGGAAGCAAATTATTGCTCAAAAAGTCATGCTTGGGGCATTTGGCTTCCACCTCCACTGTTCCGGAATGCATTTTTCAGCTGCTTTTTTGTTTTAACTGTGATTTAGCTATTGTGCTTAAGTTTATATGGGAAAAATAGATTTATTATAACTTATATTAAACTTGATTTAGCGTTCAGCACTTTATACTTTCACATGAATTCAAAACTCCAAATTAAGTTAACCTTAGAAAGACTGGTTTCTACTACAATGTAGCAGTTGTTTTTTCCATCAGCTTAATCTTGGGGAGGTGGCTCTGTAAGATCAACAGTGGATCGGGATACAAAAATAGTGCTGCCTCTCTGAGGCCTGGGAGCTGTGGCGCAAGTGGCCTAATCTTTCTACTGTTCCTGTCCTCAGTGCCTTAATGACATGTCTCTCCAGATGTGACTTTAAAAATACACACAGGAAAACCATTGTCCCATTTTAACTGTCACTCAAATAAAAGAGTATTTCCAAATAATTTAACTAGAAAGCATCCATTTCATGGTATTATAAAAGATCTCCCTTAAAGCTTTAGAGTGTTCCCTCTTATCTCATAGCTCCTGTATCATCCTCTCACTTTGAACAGGGCTACAGGTGAATTTAAATACAATACTTTGTATTTATACTCAGCTGTTTAAGGATCCTGCTAAGAAATCTTCATTGCCAGAGACTTATCTGACACTGATGTGATCTGTTGGTAAAGTTGAGTCCCATTCATTTACTGAAGTCTAAGGGAAATACAATTCAAATGGCCCAATCTATTGCATGTAAATATATTGCTATAGTATTTTATTTATGCCAGAAGAACTATTTTCATGGTAAACATTTGCAAAAGCTCTCTAGTCCTCTGGCTCTAATCTTACATGTTTCTGAACAAGAAGAAGAATTCACATAAGAGAAATTCACAATTTTCAGAAATTGAGAAGGAAATGTCCTATCAGAGATGAGTCCAAAAGCCTCATTATCTTGTAGACATTATAACAATGTATATATATCCTTGATGTAAGTTTTTACTAGCTGCTAATTTCAAGCAATTTTATTTATAAAAACATTTGTAAACAAAATGTGAGAATAAGATCAAGCACTTTAAATATTATATAAAGCCACTTCCACTGTTATCTCTCCCCAGGAAAAATAATATTATATAAATGTAACAGATTTTAGATAAAATAAAATAAATGCATAAAAAGAAAATTTAAATGGCTCATAACCTCAATATTCAAAAGCAAAACACTATTGACACTCAGGTGTATTTCTTTCCAATCTTAAAAATAACACTATGTGCTTATTTGCACAGTTTTGATTACACAGAAATGCCATTTCCAAAAAAGTTAACTTCAAGATAAACCCATATTAGAATGATAGTCAAGTACTGATTATAAATAAACCAACAAATCTCTGTCAAACTCTGTCACATTTCCAGTATTTTCATTTTGTTTTTTCAGGTGGGGAGCCCCTACACTGAAAGCCAGGATGAAGGAATGAATACAAGGGACTCATTTGTTTTGGTTACAATGACATTAAGTATTTGTTAGCTCATCCAGATAGGATTAATGCCACTTGCCTCAGCTTAATTGCTACTAGTGCCCCTATCTCCTGCCCAAAGGTGCTTCAGTTAAGACAATAAATTAAATGATGGAGAAACCAAGATGGCAGCATAGGTAAACACCTAAACTGCTGCCTTGCACAACAATTTCAAAACTACAACTAAAAGACAAAATGGACATCATCCAGAACCACAGGAAGGCTGGCTGAGTGGAAATTCTACAACTAGAAGGAAAGAGAAAAGCACACTGAAACTCAGAGGAGCTGTAGGAGGCAGAGGTACTGAGACACGCGCACAGAGAGGACTGGCAACTGAGTGCATGGCTGGCTTTCTCAACCGGGAGGGAGACAAAAGCTCCTGACTGCACTGAACTCCAGTTCCAAGCGAGACTCTGGGGACCCAGACTCATATGGGGTGAAACTGGACTGTCAGGAAAGAGAAAAGCACACTGAGACTCAGAGGAAGTGCGGAAAGCAGAGGTACCGAGGCACGTGTGCAGAGAGGGCGGGCAACTGATTGTGCGACTGGCTTTCTCAAGCGGGAGGGAGACAAAAGCTCCTGACTCCACTGAACTCCAGTTCCGGACAAGACTCTGGGGGCCCAGACTAATTCGGGGAGAAACTGTACTGTCTGGCAGCGGGTGGAACTCGAGGGTGGCTTTCTCTCCGAGGTGCTTGCAGCGATTACCACAGGACACTGAGACACAGGGGCCTTTTAGGGCAGGGATGATGGGAAACCAATGCTGTCTGCTCCACCCTGAGACTCCACCCCATTCAAGCTGAGCACAGAGGCTTTTGCAAGTCTTGTCTCTTAAGGGTGTCTCCAGCACAGAAGTTCTCCCAGCATAGACACAGCTGATCTTCACAGTCAATTGGCATGGAGGTCAATTCCTCCCAGTGATACCAACAACAATCAAGGCTTAACTACAATAAGACTGTGCACACAGCCCACAAAGGGGTGCACCAAGCGTGTCCACCTCAGGTAACTGGGGAGGCTGAGCCACTGGGCGCTATAGGACACCTAGCACACAAAGCCACTCTATCAACTCAGGGAAGCAGCCAAAATGTGGAGACAAAGAAACAGATCACAAATGAAAGAAATGGAGGAAAGCAAACGACTGGATATAGAGTTCAAAACCATGGTTATAAGGTTTTTCAAGAATTTTCTAGAAAAGACCGATAAATTTAGTGAGACCTTCAAGGATATGAAAAAGGACCATCTAGAAATTAAGCATACAATGACTGAAATAAAAAATATTATACAGAGATCTAACAGCAGACTAGAGGATCGCAAGAATCAAGTTAAAGATTTGAATTACAAAGAAGCAAAAAACAATCAACCAGAAAAGCAAAAAGCAAAAAGAATCCAAAAATTTGAAGATAGTGTAAGGAGCCTCTGGGACAACTTCAAGCGAACCAACATCAGAATTATGGGGGTGCCAAGAGAAGAGAGAGAGCAAGATACTGAAAACCTATTTGAAGAAATAATGACAGAAAACTTCCCCCACCTGGTGAAAGAAATAGACTTACAAGTCCAGGAAGTGCAGAGAACCCCAAACAAAAGGAATCCAAAGAGGACCACACCAAGACACATCATAATTAAAATGCCAAGGGCAAAAGACCAAGAGACAATCTTAAAAGCAGCAAGAGAAAAACAGTTAGTTACCTACAAGGGAGCACCCATACAACTGTCAGCTGATTTCTCAACAGAAACTATGCAGGCCAGATGGGAGTGGCAAGAAATATTCAAAGTGATGAATAGCAAGAACCTACAACCAAGATTACTCTACCGAGCAAAGATATCATTCAGAATTGAAGGTCAGATAAAGAGCTTCACAGATAAGAAAAAGCTAAAGGAGTTCATCACCACCAAACCAGTATTATATGAAATGCTGAAAGGTATTCTTTTTTTTTTTTAAAGTCTTTTTTTTTAAATATATTTTATTGATTTTTTACAGAGAGGAAGAGAGAGGGATAGAGAGTTAGAAACATCAATGACAGAGAAACATCGATCAGCTGCCCCTTGCACACCCCCTACTGGGGATGTGCCCGCAACCAAGGTACATGCTCTTGACTGGAATCGAACCTGGGACCCTTGAGTCCACAGGCCGATGCTCTATCCACTGAGCCAAACCGGTTTCAGCTGAAAGGTATTCTTTAAGAAGAGGAAGAAGAAGAAAAAGGTAAAGATAAAAATTATGAACAACAAATAAATATCTATCAACAAGTGATTCTAAAAATCAAGTGAATAAAAAAATCTGATGAACAGAATAAACTGGTGAATATAATAGAATCAGGGGCATAGAAAGGGAGTGGACCGACAATTCTCAGGGGGAAAGAGGTGTGGGGGGTGCGGGAAGAGACTGGACAAAAATCGTACACCTATGGATGAGGACAGTGGGGGTGGGGGTAAGGGCAGAGGGTGGGGTGGGAACCAGGTGGAGGGGAGCAATGGGGGAAAAAAGAGGAACAATTATAATAATCTGAACATTAAAATTTATTAAAATAAAAAATAAATTAAATGGTAACCATATGGAAAAGGCAGCCTGCTTTTAACGCATCCACACACTTTCAAACTGTTAGAAATTAACTGGATATTTGTTATAATAATGTTATGGTCATAAGGAAACCCCTCTAATGTATGAAATAATTATTGTGTGAAATGTTTGCTGTGTGGAAACCCCAATACTCTGTAACTTCCAAAATTAATGAACACCCCACTATCTTGATGTGAAAGCCCTGAGCCCTTAAAATGTAAACGCCCTGCTCCTAGCATAAGGCATACCGTCTGGCCCACACTGATAAGGACACAAATTGTTTACTTCAGTCTATATAAGCTGGTGACCGTCTTCAGTTGACATCTCCTGCCCGATAAGAGGAGGACTCCACGTCGCTCCGAGTGACAAGCCCCTGATTGCTCTGCTGTGTGAGCCTGAACCAACTGCGGCCGCCTGTCTGTCTCTGTTTTCGTCTTCTGTTCTTCAGTGTGCATCGCCGGGTGGCCTTTGCTGGAGCCTAGGACCCACTAGGAATAGGTAATAAACCCTGTGTGATTGCATACTCATTCTGTCTGTGTGCCATGTGTTCTGGTTCGGCTCAGCTGTCTAGACATTGAAGTACCAGGGGATAGGCCGTTATTGCTGACTCCTGGTCACCGGCGTTTGTCCCACTGAGTCTAGACAGATAATCAATTAATTGGGGCATAATTGGGACAATAGTGAGTTTGCTTATTGAGGAAAAAAAATATTTTCTCTTACACAAGGTTTTGTTGGTAGTCTTTTGTCTCGATCATCACTTGTAATTGCCTCTCCCTAAAGACTCATTTAGTCAACTTTTCTCTATTCAGTGTGGTTGGTGGGGGTGGAGAATGAAGGGGGAAAACTCACTCCCACTTAATCCATAATGGCACTTTTGAGGGAAGGTGTGGGTGGTATAAATCATGTTAAGTGTATAAGCTAAGAAGTGGATCGATGGGGTTGCTTGCACTGGACAAGTCATTTTTCAGTGCTGCCAAGTGGGTTCAGCATCTATTAGTTCATCTCTTAGTTTTGTCTCCACTTAGGATTTTTTATGGATTAACCCAAGGGTAATGAACCAGAAAGTCCAAAGGTTATTGTGGTTTTGTTATGAATTCCTGTTCCTAGGAGTTTGCAACTGAGGTGCAAAAAGTTGTTCTGACTTGAAATGACTTAGAAATTGAGTTAGGAGTTTCAAATGTGGGGGGCAAATATTTTCTTAGAATAAGATTGCCTGTTAGTAGCTGAGTTAGGAAAATGACAGAAAACTTATGAGTTTTAGATGTTTTGAACTCTAATAAAAATGGCATTTGGAGGGAGGCAAGGGAGAAGTGCTAACCTATCACTATCATCTGCAGCATCGTTGTTCGAGTAAAGTGTGAACCATACCTTAATTTGATTCACAAATTTACTGTATAATAATCTCATTTTCACCGACTGCTGTCCTCCTCTGGAGGAAAGATTTGTGACAGCAGGTAATTGTTCTTAGTGGTTCTCTGAGGCGATTCTGGTGCTTACACAAGTTTCTGCACGCCCTTGCACCAGCCCTCACCCACAGAGACTCCTTAGGAAGCTTGTCCTCAAAACATGTGTCTGTTTCCTGAACTGCACCAATTCCTGTCCATTCTTTCCCTCTCTATTTCTTTGGCTCACACGTATCAAAAGCTGTAGTTAATAGCATACTATCACCATAATTCAGAGTCCATGCATAGCCTTCCCCACTTACTTCATTTTGTTCATTTATTCATTTCACAACAGATTAAACTCTGGTGTACCTCTTCCTAATCAATGACCTTGAATATCCCCACTAATTACATGTTCTTTCCATCCGTTTTTACAGCAGCCTAAATAACATATCATTTACAGGTAATGTACAGTGCTTCAGGTTATGATCCTGTATACTCTCTCTGGGGTTGAGTTTTTCATTCAATGTTTCTGTTATGGGCTAAACATTTGTGCCCTCCCAAAATTCATATCTTGAAGCCCTAATCCCCAATATGATTTTAGCATTAGGAAGTGAGATCTTTGGGAGGTGATTAAGTTTAGATGAGGCCATGAGGGTGGAGCCCTAATGATTGGATCAGTGCTATTATATGAGGAGAAGAGAACAAAGCTTCCTCTCTCTCTAGGAACATCCACTGAGAACAGGCCATGTGAGCACGCAGCACAAAGGTGTCCTGCAAGCCAGGAAGAGAATTCTCACCAGGAACCAAATTGGCCTGCACCTTAATCTTGGACCTCCAGCTTCCAGAACTGTGAGAAATATAAATGTCTGTTGTTTCAACCCACCCTGAGTCCATGGAGTTTGTTACAGCAGCTGGATCAAAGACAGGGACATTGTAAAGATTAATTTGTTATTGAATGAGCTCTCAGTCTTTCATGTGTACATATATTTATTTCCTTATCACTTTCTGTGAAAAGGTATTTTCATTATTTACTGTTTTGGTAACTGAGACAAGGGCTTCTATGAGCATTCATGGTATAACTCCTGATAGACATATAGTTGGGTAAACTCCTGGGTATGGAATTCCTGGCTCACAGACTATGCGGATCTTCAATTTCACAAAATAATGCCAAAATATTTTCCATGTTGTTGAATAATTTACATGCCCATTAAGACTTCCATTGACCCATGTCCTTTCCAACAGACACCTTAATCTTTACAAACTTAAGGAGTTAAAAAGACAGTTCATTGCATCTTGAATTGCATTTCTTTAATTAGTGACTTTGAGTGTCTTCTCTTCTCTATCCTACCTAACAATAGAGTAATATGCAAATTAACCGCACCTTCGCTACACCTAAGCCATGCCCACCAGCCAAGCCACGCCTACCAGCCAATCAGGAGCAAATATGCAAATAACCCAACCAAGATGGCTACAGCCACTGAGAGCGGGAGGGAGGCTTGGGTTTCCGCGGTAACAAAAGAAGCTATCCTGTTGCCGGCCTAAGCCTCCACTCAAGGCTACAAAGTTTCAATTATAGAAGGTAAATTAATTCCAACAGAAATCTCTGCTGGCCGAAGAGTGAGCAGCAGGCTTGGCGTTGCTCCAGGCTACAAAGTTTCAATTGTAGAAGGTAAATAAATTCCAGATACCAGGGCTTCCTCTTGGGTCGCCAGGGGGCGTGGCCAGCCTGCAAACCACCACAGGCCCCTCGCTCAGGCCGCCCCATGCCCCAAGGGAACCCCCACCCTTCAGGGCAAACCAGTCAGCCCCCACCCATGCACCAGGCCTCTAGCCTATCTAATAAAAGAGTAATATGCAGATTGACCATCACTGCAACACACAATATAGCTGCCCCCATGTGGTCAAAGATCCTGTCCCTATGTGGACACAAGATGGTCACCACAAGATGGCCAGCAGGGGAGGGCAGTTGGGAGTCACCAGGCCTGCAAGGGAGGGCAGTTGGAGGCGATCAACCCTGCAGGGGAGGGCAGTTAGGGGTGACCAGGCCGGCAGAGGAGGGAAGTTGGGGGCAAACAGGCTGGCTGGGGAGCAGTTAGGCATCAATCAGGCTGGCAGGCAGAAGTGGATAGGGGCAATCAGGAAGGCAGGCAGGCAAGCAGTTGGGAGCCAGCAGTCCTGGATTGTGAGAGTGATGTCCAACTGCCCGTTTAGGCCCGATCCGGGATAGGGCCTAAACGGGCAGTTGGACATCCCTCGAGGGGTCCCAGATTGGAGAGGGTGCAGGCTGGGCTGAGGGACACGCCCCCCCCTCCGTGCACGAATTTCGTGCACCGGGCCTCTAGTTATCTATAATGGTTCATCTTCTGTGAAATACCTGTTCTTGTGTTTTGTTCAGTTTTCTCTGGTGCAAATTTTTCTCTTATTCCTTTGAAAAAATGTTTTTGTGGTTTCTTTTTGCACATTCTTGATACTAGGCCTTTGTTAGCTTTAGGTGTTGCAAATATTTATCCCTTGTTTGTAGCTTGCTTTTTGCCTTACACAAAATGTTTTTTAAAAACAAATATTTTAAAAAATTAATATAATCAAATATATAATTTTATTTATTATGTTTTACATTTTTATGTCATATTTTAAAAAATACTTTCCTACTCTGAAGTGATAAGGCTGTTCCTTTATATTTTGTTCTAAACGTTTTAAAGTTTTACTTTTGACATTTAAGTTCTTAATCCATCTGGAATTGATTTTTGTATATGGTTAGAAGTAGGGAATCCATTTTCATTTTTTTCCATATGAATAACCAATTTTTCCAGCAACATTTGTTTAACTACATTTTGTAGTCTTTATCAGTTTGATAGTTGCTTCACAAAAAAAGCCAAAATAATTCCCAAATGTTTCTCTAAAATGATGAAAAATAATAAGTAAAAATTAAAATCATTTTAATTAGTTTGCATGAGATAATATGTCAGAAAATATGTAGCCATTTAATCACAACAACCTTATCAATTAGGTATATTTATCATCATTTTATAGAGACATAAAATGATCTAAGACATGTTAAATAGATGTTGTCCTTTTAATAAAGAGAAGTTGAATGCTTCCTGCAGCTGATGAGGGCAGAGAAAGTTATCTAGCTAAAGCCAAGCAGTGTACACTTTCACTACTTCAATAGAGAGGAATTATACGGGCGGAGTGCTCTCTTGCTCTTCGTTCAAAATTAAAAGTGAAAATTCCCTAGGGAAAGCAATGTTTCCTTCCTTTTTAGAAACGTCATATGCTGACACTATCAATTTCTCTCTTTGCCCCCATAGTACTGTGTTCCATGTTCACTGTGGCCGTCTTTTATCCTAGAGTGAAAGGGAACCTTTGAGGAGATCAGGCCCTAGGCAGAGGCCGGAAGCATTGCCTAGAATTGGCACTGCCCATCTTGCTCCAAGCCTTTCTGACAGTTCATGCAGCTGGGTGACCAGCATCTGTGTGAATAAGCTACTCCTCACTCCTAAACTTGGACTGTGGGATGTAAGAGATTTTGAAAGGAGGGCATAACTTTTATTTAATAAATTATTTTAATGTTTTTGTAACTTTAAAGAAGACACAGAAAGGAAGTTCATGGAACACAAGAAAACACAGACTTAGAACTAATTTATTGCGTGATAGAACCCCACCCTTACACTAGCTGCTTGACTTTGGACAAGTGCTCTAAGTCAGAAGTCGCCACACTTTTTTTTGTAAAGGAGCCTAAACTAGTAAATTGTTTAGGCTTTGGGGCCACACAGAATTTGCCAAAAATTTAAACTATTGTCACAGAACAAAAGTAGCTCCAGGAAGATACAGACATAATGTGTGTGCTGTGTAAAAATAAAGATTTATTAAAAGACATTGGAATTTCAATTTAATTTTATGTGTCATGAAATATTGTTCTTTTGATTTTTTTCATCCATTTAAAAATATAAACATTTTTATTTCTTAGGTCTTAAATAAACAGGCAGTGGGCCAGATTTGGCCCAAGACAGTAATTTTCTGAGCCCTGATCTAAACTCTCATCAGTTGATTCATCTGTAATATTAAAGTCATGAGAATTGTTTCTGGGTATTAAGTTGTGGCTGGTATGAAATTAATGAGCTGCTTCATCCAAAGCCAGCCACAGAGTAGAAACTACATATAAAATTTTAAAATTAGAAATTATTATTTTAATTACTAACATGCATTAATATGTTCTGCTTTTTGTGTGTGTCAGCTCTCATTCTAAGTGCTGGTGCTGGGGCACAGCAGTGAACAAGACAGAGTCCCTGCCCTTCTAGTGTTTATATTCTGGCAGAGGCAGAAAGACAGAGAGATTAAAGGTAAAGTCTATAGGCTGTCAGATAGTGACAAATATTAGGGGGTGAGTATAAAGGAAAGATTTAGACTGTGGTTTTAGATTTTTAAATCTATATAATGTCAAGCTAAAGATTTTTGAAAATATGAGCATAATTTTAGATCCTACAGGAAAGAGGGTAAGGTTTAGGCACTGAGCTTTTCTACTATTATGCAGTCAAGTCAATGAAGAATAAATACTTCAGGAGCTGAGAAGTATGGTGAAAATCAGGAGACTGTGCTCTTCTGAGAGCTGGGTGTTCAAAATGGGGAGGGCCAGGGGGATGGAGAGATCACCACTCCAGAACTTCTACTTGGTTTAGCAAGTTGAAGCCTGAGCAGTGGCCATACACTCAGTAATGTGGAGGTCACTGGTAGCCTTGACAAGGACAACTCTAGTAGATTGGTTGGGTGCATGGGGAGCCTGGTTGGTTCAAGAGAAAATGAGGAGAAACAAGCAATTGGAAAGGAGTAGAGACATCACTTTCCAGGAGTTTTTTTCTTAAGCAATGATAGAAATGTACCAATCACTGGGGATGGAAGGGTGGGTTAGAATGAGGGAGTAGGGAAAGCTTTATTTGCTTGTTTTTAATTTCTTTTTTAATGGAAGAAATAACAACTTTTAATATGCTGATGAGAGGGATCCAATAGAAAAGGAGACACCAAGGATGCAGTGGAGAGATTAGCAAGTGGCTGGAGTGACTGAAAAAGGTTCTGAACTGTGATGGAAATGGGGGGAGGTCACATTTTCTGACCTACCAAGAGAATTCATCCATAGTAACAAGACAAGCAGCATGAGTGAACAGAAGTAGATGCTCATAGGTGGGTATATGCAGTGGCAGGAGCTTATAGAGAATCTCTTCTGGTTATTTCTAATGAAATAAGGCTTCATCTGAGAGTGATAATGGGGATCTAAAGTTGGAAAAGAGAAGATATGAGTAATCATCTATGATATCCTATTGTGATTGTTAGATAGTATATAAGACAGAGTTTTGTGGTAGAGCAAATGAATTTAATAGTTTTACATAGCCTTCAGAATATCCCTGGATCCCCTGAAGCTGTAGGGATAACTTTCTCCAAATATACATTTTTCTGGAAAGGAGTTCTTAGCTCTCTTAAAATTATCTAATGGGCTCATTAACCGCACAAGATTAAAAAAACAAAACAAGACACAATTTCCAGCCAGCATGGCTCAGCGGTTGAGCATTGACCTATGAACCAGGAGGTCACAGTTCAATTCCTGGTCAGGGCACATGCCTGGGATGCGGGCTGGATCCCCAGTGTCGGGTGTGCAGAAGGCAGCTGATCAGTGATTCTCTCTCATCATTAATGTTTCTCTCTCTCTCTCTGAAATCAATAAAAAATGCTTTAAAAAAAACACAAGACACAATAAACCTACTGATGAAAGATTTTATCCAAGGCATAAAACCAGGGTTTCTCTCGCATCTAGCTCTGGCAGCAAAACTGGTAAGCCACTTGCCTGGGATGCTAGGTTCCTTATTTGAAGCAAGAAAATGAATTATGACCCTGGCTAGGTGGCTTAGTTGGTTGGAGCGTTGTCCAGTACACCCACAACGTAGTGGCTCCATTCCCAGTCAGGGCACATACCTAGGTTGCTGGTCTGGATCCCCAGTCTGGGCACATATGGGAGGCAATCGATTGATGATGTTTCTCTCCCCCATCGATTTTCTCTCTCTCTCTCAAATCAATGAGAACATATCCTCAGGTGAAGATTAAAAATAAGAAAATGAGTTGTGGCTGAGACCCAAATGTTGGGTTCTAGCTCTAGAATCATATTCAAGCTGAGTCATCAGAGGGAGACAGATAGTGGGTTAGTGTCAAGAGAACTCAATCCAAACAGGGGCCATAGAAATGTGAGTCCAGGTGAGGAGCTAGGAGAGTGAGCCGGACACTCTCACTTATCACTGCTCTCCACATGCAGGTCATACCCACTGCCAGCCTTGACCCTCAGTGCCTCCCTTTGCTTGGGAGGATGGTAAGCAATGATAAAATCACCACATTCAAACAAAACATTCAAAACAATTCGGTTCCCTCAAAGTTAAAGCATTAATTTATTTTGAATATGCTAATATGGGAGGGGAAGTACTTAGGTTCAAAACTAACACAAATTTTCTATTTTGAGAAGATAAGGTAGTAGTGAATGATCCCATTGAAGTATTTAAATTAAGGAATTATTTTTACATTTTAGGCACTTTTTATATATTTTAATTCATTTAATTTTGCATTCCCAAAAGAGATGATACAAATAGGCAAGGTATTTTATGTGGAATAATTATCATAGAGATCAAAATAAAAAGCAAATTGTGATGAAGATAAATTGTCACATACACATTAATCATTTGGAGAATTTAATCTTCTATTTTCCCTGAAACTCAAAAAATACTATAATTGTTCAATTACTGGCTCTTTTTAGGTAAAAATTGAAAACAAAAAAAGCAAAAACGCAAGCTTATCTTTATTTGACATTGATATATATCTTCCTAACTTTTACTTCAAAACAGAAGGGAGGGGAAAAAAGCAACTCTCACCTGATGTTTGCCTTTGGCATTATTAAAAGGAGGGAAAATGCCTGCCCCGGCTGAGATGTTATTCACCAAGTTGAAGATTACAGCCAATTGTCACGTCCAAGTTATAAAGTCCTTATGAAAACATTTCCTTATAATGGAAATTTGGACCCACCTAAGCTCTGGTAAGGCAACATGCTTCAATAATAATAATAATAATAATAATAATAATAATAATAATAAATCTGTTTTTTCTATATTCAAACTCATACCACATTCTTGCTGTGAGGAAAATCCATTTAGATTTCCAGGGAGGGATTCCAAAGTAGAAATGGGTATTTATCATGACTGAACTGAACTGACAACCTCCTCTCATTATATTTTGCCACTTTTCCAAATGTTTACATTTGTTATTTTTAAAGGTAAAGTCTTAATGAAAAAATATTTCATGTTAAAATTGACCTTTCCTCTTAGTTTCCTAAAGAAAGTTACTACCATTCTAATGAAATTAAAGTATGACTGTAATTCATTTTATTAAATATTCCATTAGAAAAACACTCTTTCATAGCAAAGTATTCACTTGCTTTAGTCTTGGCATTTTCCTCTTTAGCTGCCGTCATTTGATTAAAGCATTTACTTTGAAATGTCTGCCAAATATTTTTGCCTGATCCCACAATAACAATGTAGCGAGGTACCAGTGATTTATCCCAGTGAGTGTACAACTGCCAAGCCTACATGGAACACTCTGCAGTTCAAACAGAGATTTTCTTTTCTCTTTCAGATTGCTAGTAGTCTGTCTAACAGTGAGTACTGTGCCATCTCACATTCCCTGTGTATTGTAAACACCACCAGATAATACTGGTGGCTTTAACTGAAAACAAGACAAACAGAAAAAAAAGAAGTTAAAGTACAAATATCTATACACACATTCATGAATGCATGGATATGTTCAAACACATATACATATATGTATATTAGTCATTTCCCGATCATCCTATTAAGAGTTTTATAGACACATTTTTATTATATAAATGAAAGCATCTTCTCTTTACTTAAGTGTTTAAAACCCATTTTCATTTCTACCATTAATTAATATAAGCATTGTCTTATTTGAGTTACCTAACTATTAGACATCACTCAAAATAACCAAAATGAATTTTCAAATTTGTCTCTAGTTTTACTTCTACTGTGGCTTTTTAAAAACATCCATAACAGAGGAAGTTGTGCCTGCTATGGCATTCCAGAGGTTGAAGGCTTATTCAGAAAGGCCACTGCAGCAAAAGGGGAGATCACCAGTTCTTCTGAATGATTGTTCTTCCCATGGAAACAGAAAGAAATCCAGCCATCCTCTGGGAAGCATGAGGACAGGGCTCATTTAGCATCTAGGGACTTTCTGTAGACAGAAACAAAGCAGTAAGAAAAACATCTAGACACAACCCTATGGAGTCCTCTCTACCTCATCTTGCTCTTTAAAGGCTGAGAGATGCTTATGTGACTGATTATTAACCAAACTAGAGGCGTGGTGCACAAAATTCATGTGGGGGGGGGGGTTTGTCCCTCAGCTCAGCCTGCACCCTTTCCAATCTGGGACCCCTCAAGGGCAGTCGGACATCCCTCTCACAATCCAGGACTGCTGGCTCCCAACCACTCACCTGCCTGCCTGCCTGATTGCCCCTAACCACTTTTGCCTGCCAGTCTAATCACCCCCTAACCACTCCCCTGCCAGCCTGATTGACGCCTAACTGGTCTCTTGCCAGCTCGATTTCCCCTAACTGCCCTCCCCTGCCAACCAGGTCACCTCTAACTGTCCTCCCTGCAGGCCTGGTCACCGCCAACTACCATCTCCTGCTGGCCCAGTCACACCTAACTGCCATCCCTTGCCAGCCTGGTCCCCCCTAACTGCTCTCCCCTGCAGGCCTGGTCCCCCCCAACTGCCCTCCCCTGCAGGCCTGGATCCCCCCTAACTGTCCTCCCCTGCAGGCCTGGTCCCCCCCAACTGCCCTTCTCTGCCGGCCTGGTCACCCCTAACTGCCCTCCCCTGCAGGTCAGATCACCCCCAACTACCCTCCCTTGCAGGTCTGGTCCCTCCCAACTGTCCTCCCCTGCCTGCCATCTTGTGTCCACATGGGGGCAGCCATCTTTGACCACATGGGCATGGCCATCTTGTGTGTTGGAGTGACAGTGAATTTGCATATTACTCTTTTATTAGATAGGATAACTTATATGCATCTATACATAACCCATGGACACAGACAACAGTGTGGTGAAGGGAAGCGGGGGGAAGGAAGTGTGAGGGTGTGGGTCAATATGGGGAAAAGGGGAAAAGTATCTGTAATACTTTCAACAATAAAGATAAATTAAAAAAAAGAAAACAAGACCAAAGTGGGACTGACCCTCTGGAGTGTGTCAGCTAGTGCTCTCATACCTCAGTTTCCCTGTTTCCAGAGAAGGGTTGTCTGTTTTGTTTTCTCAAAGATCTGTCAAGGAAGTGGTCTCAGTGAAATGTTCAATCCCAAAGAGGGGACCTCTAAGACATAAAGATGTGCACACACTTGATGCCTTGGTATCCAAGGAGTGAAGAAACACATTCTGCTCTGTACAGAGAAGCTTATGTGATGTGTCCTTGGAGTAATGATTGGGCATGAGAAAAGATGTCTCATATATAAACCTAGATACATCAATAAAAATGGACAATGTGCCTTGCCCAAGTCTGCCTGCATGGGTGTGCCATCTATAATAATCCTATCTAATAAAAGAGAAACATGCAAATTGACCGGACCTCCACTATACCCACAAGCCACACCCACCAGCCAATCAGGAGTGAGTATGCAAATTAACCCAACCAAGATGGCAGATAATTTGCATATCCAGGCGCAGAGGGAAGACTGAAGACAGCGTAGAAGGAAGCCAAGCGCTGCAGAAGGGAGCAAAGCTGCGGAGAAGCAAGCGGGGCGGCGGAGAAGGGAGGGAAGCAGGCGGGGCAGGGGTGAAGGAAGGGAAGCAGGTGGGGCGGGGGAGATGGGAGGGAAGCAGGCAGGTTGGTGGAGAAGGGAGGGAAGCAGGCGGAGTGGTGGAGAAGGGAGGGAAGCATGCGGGGCGGTGGAGACGTCCGCAAGAAGCCCTATTCTTGCAGGAATCTTCCTGCAACGGGCCTCTAGAAAAGCATAACATGCTAATTAGACTGGATGTCCTTCTGGACAAAGCCGAGACTGTGAGGGAAGCCAGTGCCAGCAGCCAGCCAGGGGAAGGAAGGCCTACTCTTGCACAAATTTCATGCATCGGACCTCTAGTTACTGAAATAAGGCAACTGGGTGACTTCAAACACATCTCACATTTCCAGACTGTTTTGCAGGATTTTTTTAAAATTTAATTTTGCTCATTGTCAAGTTTATGTTTCTGTTTTTGCTGGAAATTTAAAAGACAAATAAGCAGAACTACTATTTTCAGTGAGCTTAGAGTCTAAATAGAGAAGACTACAAATAAGCAGATCTTTCTCTTTAGTGCATTAACACATACCATTTATTACCAGGCCTGGCAAATTAGGTAATCAAAAAATATTTGTTGACTAGCCAAATGACTTGTTTAGCACAGCGGGGTTGTTAGTAGGCAATGGATAAATGTAAGTTATCTAAATAGTTTAATATTTGTTTTGCATTTTTTATATGCATGTTTTTAAAACATTTTTATTACCGATTCCCTCCCTACCAAACATGTTAGTAAATTCACTGAGGCCAGACAATATGTTTAATATTTTCTGTCTGGGGCTTCACATGGAGAGTGCAGAGTGGGGGTGAAGATTACATCCTGGGAGGAAGGAAATGTCTTCTTAGTTTGATGGTCTGTCATTAAGTCATTTTAATTTTACAATGTGATCATTTTAATATTAAAATAACATTAAAATTATTTTTTATTGATATCTTTCATTGTTGTCAAGTGTTTTGATTTTGGAAGTCAGGCTGAATAAAAGTGAACTAACAGCAAATATATGAGACTTAGCTTCTGAGCAATTTCTCATCTTTAATTTGTTGTCATAATAGTTTATGAATCCAAACATCTGTCTCTAAGTTTAAAAGGAATATGTGTCAGTGGCTTCCTCAGACTCCCAAGGCTTCATCACATGCCCCCATTATACACACTCAGTGTGACATGTTGCCTTAGACATGTGACATTATATTCATTGATTAAGAATGATGCTAATTTTTAGGCTGTGCTAGTCATTCTGTCTGCTCTCAGATCCACCCCCATCTTTTCCTTTGTTCTGCTCTGTATTCAGCATTCTTAACTCTGAAAACGTGTTTTTCTTGGCTCTTTTGCTTTTATGTCCACCTGGTGTGTGAAATTGAAGGCACTAGTGTAGAACTGAAGGTTGGAAAAAGGAAGATGCCAGAGAGTAGGCCCTTTGCTCCTACTCTGTCCATCTCCAGCAAGTGTGTTTCCTCTGTAGTCCTACTACTGCTAGGAGGGACTGGTTCTGATAATGACACCCTCCTCCAGTTCTTGGACTAGTGGTGGCTTCTTACTGCCCTTGTTGTCCTTTAGGCTTTTCCAATAACTTTATTGACAGTTCTCCATGTTCAGCACCCTATTTTGAAATGCCAAGCATTTGCTCTCCCTTCCTGACTAGACACTGACTGATACTAAGACTTTGTACAGAAAGGCCTTGTCACTACTTGGAATCATTTATTCTGGAATCTGGCAAAATTTTCAATGAATGTATTTCACTTCATACTATTCTATTCCATGGGAAGAGTTTTATAATGTTTTTAATTTTTAAAATTTTTTTTTTTTATTTCAGAGAGGAGAGGGAGAGCGAGATAGAAACATCAATGATGACAGAGTATCATTGATTGGCTGCTCCTGAATGCCCCCCACTGGGAATCGAGCCCAAAACTGGGTCATGTGCCCTGACCAGGAATTGAACCGTGACCTCTTAGTTCATAGGTCTATGCTCAACCATTGAGCCACACTGGCCAGGCTGTTTTTATTGTTGAGATTATTACAGATGTCCCCCTTCTCCACTTTTGTCCCCCTCCACTCAGACCCTGCCCTCTCCTTCCTCTGGCTATAACCATATTGTTGTCTGTGTTCATGGACTATGCATATATGTTATTTGGCTATTCTCTTCACCTTCTTCCATCCTTTATTCACAACAATTTCTCTCTCTCATGTTAGCCTTATAACATAGGGATGAAACAAGAATAAGTACATTAAACATTTGCATTAGTTTATTTGAGCTGTCATAACAAAATTCTATAGATGGGTGTCTTAAACAACAAAATATTATTTTCTCACATTTCTGTTTATTGGAAGTCCAGGATCAAATTTCCAACCATATTGGTATCTGGTGAGGATTTACTTTGGGTTGCAAATGGCCACCTTCTCACTGTGTGTTCATGTGGCCTTTCCTTACTGCATGCAGAGGCAGGGTGTGAAGTCCCCCCATGTCCCGCCGTGGTTCAGGGTTCAGGTTCCGGAAGAGGGACCACATGGAAGAGGGAGCCCAGCTCAAGAGGAAGGACTCCATTTGGGCTCCGGCCTTGAGATCCTTTTATTCAATTTGGGATCCACCTATAGCTCTTAGGCAGGCAATTTCCAGTAACAGGCAGACTATCTTATTAGTAGAGATTTACATGACTGTCTGGTGGGGAAGTTGCTTCAGCTACCATTGTCTCTACTAAACAGTGGGTTCATAGCTCTGACCTTTGCCAGAGCTCAAAGGTCACCAGCCTTCCAGGTTCCTTGTCCACACCTCTCTGCTAGTGAAGACAATGGGAGGCTTCCTGCAGCAAGGGAGAGTGAACTCTTTGCTATCTCTTTTTCTTTTTTTAAATATATTTTTATTGATTTCAGAGAGGAAGGGAGAGGAAGAGAGAGATAGAAATATCAATGATGAGAGGGAATCACTGATCAGGGACCAAGCTCACAACCCGGGCATGTACCCTTGACCGGAATCGAACCCGGGACCCTTGATCCGAAGGCCAACACCCTATACACTGAGCCAAACTAGCTAGGGCTGCTATCTCTTTCTTATAGAGACACTAATACATTCAGATCAAGGCTCCACCCTTCTGACCTCATTTAACATAATAACTTTCTTACTACAAACACAGCCCACTTCAGGTATTAAGGCTTCAACACATGACTTTTGTAGGGATACATACCTTAAGTCCATAACAACATCCATTAAGAAAGGCTGTCCATTAGGAAAGTTATTTTACCCAGAAAGTTATTCTTTTTGCATGAAAAAAAAGTGAAAATCTCTGCAGCATTTTGAATGTATTTGCCAATAAAGTAAAGGCATCAGCTTTCTAATTTGGAATGTGCTATGATTAGTTATAACTTATGGTACAAAAAGCATTATATACAATTTACTCATTTTGAAATAAGAGATGCAATGATAAATAATTAGAGAAATAGTGAAATAAGTCAGTCAATGAAAGAAAAATACCACATGATCTCACTCATTTATGGATAATAAAGAACATTATAAAATTGAACAAAAAGATACATACAGAGACAGTAAAGCATCAAACAGACTGTCAAATTACTGGGGGAAGGTTAGGGAGAGATGGGGGAGATAAGAGATCAATCAAAGGACTTGTATGCATGCATATAAGCATAACCAATGGACGCAAAACTCTGGGGGGGTGAGGGCATATATGGGAGTGGGGTGGGGGGGGCAATGGTAAGATATGTACACATATAATACCTTAATAAAAAAATTAAAAAAAAATAATAATAATAAAAAAAAAAGAGAAATCTATATGTGTGAAAGCTAAGCGACCATTGCATCCGAAACAACCAAACGGACAACTGAACAGGCTGTGTGGGACGACCAGGTCGGCAGGGGTGTTAGTGAGGGGCGACCAAATGAGCAGCAGGCTGCATGGGGCAACCAAGGCCACAGGTGGAGCAGTTGGGGGTGACCAGGCCAGCAGATGGGGAGCAGTGAGAGGAGACCAAACGACCGAGAAGCAGGCTGTGTGGGGTGACCAGGCTGGCAGGGGTGTTAGTGATGGGAGACCAAACGACTGAGCAGCAGGCTGGGTGGGGTGAGCAGTCCCACAGGGGGGGGGGGGGCAGTTAGGGGTGATCAGGCAGGCAGTCAGGTGAGCAGTTAGGAGCCAGTGGTCCTGGATTGTGAGAGGGATGTCTGACTGCCATTTTAGGCCCAAACCCAGGATCAGGCCTAAAACGGCAGTTGGACATCCTCCGAAAGGTCCCTGATTGGGGAGGGTGCAGGCTGGGCTGAGGGGACCCCCCCCCAATGCACGAATTTCGTGCACTGGGCCTCTAGTAAATAATAAGAATGATAAAGAATCTGGATAGCACAATATTCCACATTGATCTTATTGTCATTTGCAGAACATTATATCCAACTTGAGGCCCGGTGCACGATTCCATGCACCAGTGGGGTCCCTTGGCCTGGCCTGCGGGATCGGGCCAAAACCAGCTCTCCAACATCCCCCGAGTGGTCCCAGGGCACAGGCCAGGCCAAGGGACCCCACTTGTGCACAATTGGGTCTGGGATAGATGCAGGAGGTTGGCCAGCCAGGGAGGAATCTCAGGAGGGCTCCAGGGGCATGTCCGGCCTGTTTCACTCAGTCGCAATTGGCCAGACCCCAGCAGCAAGCTAACCTACAGGTTGGAGCATCTGCCTCCTGGTAGTCAGTGCACCTCATAGCTATTGGTTGAATGGTCGACTGTCTGCCCCCTTATGGTAAGTGCATGTCATAGCAAGCGGTTGAGTGGCCTTAGCATATCATTAGCATATTACTCTTTGATTGGTTGAACAACTGACCAGTTGACCGGAAACTTAGCATATTAGGCTTTTAGTAGGTAGGATAACTGCAGAACACACATTCATTTCTTGTGCCAAATAAGTATTTACTAAGATCAATCATATGCAGGGCTATAATAAGAACTCAATAACGTTGAAAAAATTGAAACCTTGCAGAGTATATTTTCTTACTTCAGTGAGAATTAATTTTAAAATCAGTGGATATAACTATCTATAAAAATCTCTATGTATTTGAAAATTAAAGACTATACTTTCAAATAATGTATGATCAAAGAAGAGAGCATAGAGAAATTTAAAAAGATTCCAAACAGATAGAAAATAAAAACATATGTTTAATGGGATGCAGCAAAAGCAATCCTTACATGGAAATTTATGTGCCTAAATTATCAATATAAAACACCTAGAAACAATCCAATCCACATTTCTAAGTTGACTTGCTCTTCAGAGGGGCTTTATATCAAAAAGCAAAATCAGCGAGGACACATGTGAACTCCACCATGAACTGAAAGTGAATAAGAAGAACTGGGATGTGGCAGCGGTGCTCATGCATGTGGCACCTCGGGGGGTGTTTGAGGCATGTACACCTGCACCCAAGGAACTGGGTTGATGCTGCTCATTTCATCTTGTGAGTCTGTTGTATGAAATGTCAAAACTTTGTAGACCTTTGTTTCTCTTAGTATGTTTGCTCTCATCATCTCCCTGACAGCAGTGTATTTCTTTCAGAACACTTATAACTGGCATCCAGCTCTAGTTCTCAATGAGGCTTTTGAGCCCTTGCATTATTATGGCTTTTTTTTGGTTTGTTTTCATTTTTATCTTTAAAACCTTCTTTAAATCTGGCTTTCCTTAACTTTGATGTCAGTGGAAAGAAATGGCAAACTTGACAAGAGAGACATTACATTAGCAAATGTTCACTTACAGCAACCATAGGCAAATTTTAGGGAATTTTGGCTTTGTGTGAGAGTCCTTGCATCTCCAACCTGAACAGAAGATAATATTATTGGGGTTTTTTCCGTCTTAACTTTAAATGCCTAACATCTCTCCTCTACAAGTGACAAATTATAATTCATCCTATATAATAAAAGCCTAATATGCAAATTGTCCCCTCAACTAGGAGTTCAACCAGGGAGTGGGGGGGGGGGGGGCGCGCTGGTGGCAGCAGCAGCAGGTGGTAGGCAGCAACAGCCTGGGGAAGGCTGGTGCCCTGGCCAGCAGCCTCTAGGGACCCTACCCATGCATAAATTTCATGCACTGAGCCTCTAGTTCAATTACAATTTTGAATGTAATATCAGTGAACTGCTGATGGGTGGTGGCCAGGGCAGTTACTAGCTTGAGCTTGACACAGATAAGCATTGACAGGGAGAATCTTCTGATGGTAATACATGCAACTTTATAGCCCTTGAAATCAGCCAGGAAATGTGCCATACTCATTCCCACTAATTGAATACATGGGCAGACACTCTGCCATTCTCACTTAGTAGGAATGAGAGACTTAGAGGTAACTTGCCCAAGCTGTGTAGACAGTAATTGGTGACAGGAAATTTGGCCCATCTCCATTATCTCTGTTTGTGACAACTATACTGTACTACTTTGCATCCAAGTAGGTAAACTCCATATCAATATTTTGACAATTGGAAAACTATGATGTCATTATTTTAAGTCAAACTAAAGCAGCTGTAAGACTCAATCACAAGTGGACAAAGTCCTAAAAAGCTGACACATTTTACACAAGATATATCTAAGTGTTAAATGATATTATTAATGAAAAGCACTTAGAATAGCATGGTGTAAGAGGGAAAACAAGTCAAAAATGGTCATGTGATTGCTTCCTAGAGTAGTGATTGGGGTTCAGAAACTGATCTACCCATCTTAATTGAGCAAACAGACATAATATTGTAGGGCACAATTTAAATCTAGAATTGTTCAATATCAGACTATATAATCAAGGAGGTTGGATAATAACAACAGGGTGATCTTCCCTGGTAGCTGAAATTATAAGATATAAAATGTGGAAATATACTATATGCCCCATTTTTAGCCTTATATTTTAGAGAAGCAGAAGTAGTCAGCAGAGAGGAAAGAATGAAGCAGATATGAAAAGAGAAGCCCAGACAGGACAATAAGTCCTAATTGTGTTGAGATCAAAAGTCCAGTTTATTTCTGAGGCTTGGCGACATTCTTTTCCTTAAGCTTCTTTTCATTGTATGAGAGAGTTCTTCTATGATCACCCAAGGTAATTTTAAATCTGCTTACCCTTCTATTTTTTTAATAAAACTTACCTATCACTTTCTGGTATTATGTTATGTATTAATTTTTTTTATTTTCTAAATTGCTTATAAAAAATTGGTCTCCTCTTCTATTCATAGACCCTATAGCACAGTACCCAGCATGTACTCAGTGCTTGCTGAATAAATCAATGATATGACTGCAAAACTCAATCACAATCACAATTGTCCTTGTCGTTAAGACAATTTTAGCTGAATTTATATTTTTTGAAAATCAGAGTTATAGTTGACCTGCAAGAGTAGCAGTTTGGCTGAAATGCTTAAATGTGCTGCACCAGCATGGCCAAGGGTGAACCTGAGGAAGGGCAGTGAAGGACTGAAGAAAAGACAGACAAGAGAATACAGCTGGGGCTCGGTGGATCTTCAGTGCCTGGTTGAGGACACAAAAGACCCAGCCTGCAAACTGATGTTTTATTTTATAGTCTGATTAAAACAGGGTAGATTAACATGTATACAAATGTTCTTGTTTTGGCAACATTTGCTGCACCTCCCACAGCCCATTAACTACTTATGAAGGAATTAAGGCGGGCTACAAGGTCAGGCTTAATTATGCTAGGAGAGCTCTGCCCTCCAAGCTGGGACTTGTTTGTGGCCCTGCCACAGGTCAGCCAGAGGCTTGACCCTAGAGCCACTCCCTACACCTCCCCCCCGTTTTTTGTTTTTAAGCTACTACAATAAAAGTAAACTTGACTATAACTCTGGCTATTAAAATAATAACAAAACAATGCTAAAGCAACACAGCAATAAAAGAAAAATCAAACTACAGACATGTTTAACATTTTTGGCTACAAAATGAAAGTTTCTTTTTGCTGCTGGTGTATATTTACTCAGAGTCCTCAGACTTGGCTGTGCAAGACTTTGCAGAAGACTGGCAGCTAACCAATGCTAGCACAGCCAGAAACATGGTTGAGGGAGTAGCTTCAACTTCTTGTTTTTCTACCATCTGCTGGGCTTCAGTTGTTAGCTTCTTCAGCTGACCCCATGTTGGCACTTCAGCCCCTTGCGTAGCCTTCGTTTGTTTCTTCTTCCACATTGCTGTCATCAGGGCAACTCTCAGTCTTTTGAACGAAGGGACAAAGAGCTTCTCTGGGTCCATTGTGGTGATGCACATAATGTTCTGGCACCCAAATTGGCTGTGCTGCTCCTTCTGAAAAAATATAAGCACAACCTCTGCCCCACATCATTACTGGATCTGGCCCAAACCATTGTCCAGTTTGTGCATACTTCCATTGGGCTAACCTGGTGGAGGCTATTGTATTGGAGACCCAATGCCATTCGGCTGCTATACAACCCTCTGCATCGCAATTCAAAAAATTTAAAGTATAAAGAGCATGACTGAGTTTGTTTTGAGGTGACACCTAACATCCATCTCCCCCCTTTTTTTTGTTTTAGTAATTGCATTTTAAGAGTATGATTGACTCTTTCCACTATAGCTTGACTTTGAGGGTTGTAAGGGATACCAGTTTTATGACAAATTTGATATTGCTGACAAAAGTGCTGAAAAACAGAACTAGTGTATGCGGGTCCATTGTCTGTTTTTAGCTCTAAGGGAGGTCCTAATACTGCAAAGGCGGCTAAGCAATGATTAATTATGTGCTTGGCACTTTCCCCTGTTTGGGAAGTTGCAAAGAAAAAGCAGAGCAGGTATCTACATTAACATGTACCCACCTATGCTTATCAAACTCCAGGACGTGGGTGACATACATTTGCCAGATTTGATTAGGTTTAAGACCCCCTAGGATTAACCCCTAACGATTGTACTGGGAAATGAATTACATACTGAAAGCACTGCTTAACAATTTGGCAAGTTTGCCAAATAGAATTGTTTGCGCAAGGCAGCAGCATTTTGATGATGCTATGCATGGGAGGACTGGGCAAGAGAAAATGGAGTAGCCTCTTGTATTACATCAAGGAGGCGATAAATAGCATCATTGCCTATAGCTATTGGACCAGGGAGACCTGAATGAGATAGAATATGACCAATAAAGCAGGGAAATTGTCATTCTCTAATAACCTTTTAAAGGCTGAAAAATAAATGAAAAAGTTCCTCCAAATTAGTGTGCCCTATAGTAGCTGTTTCAATAATTTTGGCCATACTTACCACATAAGCACTATCACTATATAGGTTGATGGGCTCCCTAACAAAGTCTGTCAAGGCATAAATAAGAACTTGTATTTCTACCCGTTGTGCTGAAATATAAGGGGTTTGAAGGACTTTTGCTCCCCTGCTGCAGTAGTATCCAGCCTTTCCAGAGCTGGATCAATCTGTAAAAATGGTTAATGCCTGAGGTATAGGTTGTGACTTTGTTACAGAAAACTGGAAAATAACCAAGCAACACTTTGAGAGATGGAGTTACATTTATTATTATTATTATTATTATTATTATTATTATTATTACACACGGGCCCAGAAGAAAATGTCTCTCAAATTCTGGGCCCCAACATGGAGGAACATTCCCTATTTATATGTTTTTACTTTTTTTGTCTCCCAAATATGGGGTGTTTCCGGCCCCCTTTGCAAGTTCTTAAAGAGCTCCTATGTGCTGAGGCCTTGAGACCTCAACCAAAGGCCTGGCCTGGTGCTAACACCTGATAACTTCATCTGGGGAAGGTTTAATGGCCTCTCTGAAGTGGGAGTAGTTTTATTTTCCTTATTACTTAAGCAAGCATTTACAGAAGCCAAATAGCAGGGTTAAAATTTCAAACAGCAGTTTTTATATAAGATGGATGCTTCATTCCCCACTGGTTTTATGTACATGAGTCAAATCATTGATTCTTGGTCATTGTCTGAGAGGGAGTTATATTTACCCCTGAGGACTATAATTTTAATTTTCTGCCTAATAAAGTTAGTGGGCCTGCTTCTAAGATAAGGGCCCGGAATAAGGGCCAGGAGTAATCGTTAGAGAGTCCAAAGAGTCCTGGACTCTCTATTTTGCCTGGGCTGTCTTAAGCTGGGTGTGATGAAGCCACATTGGGATTCTGTTGACCTTGACTGCCATGGAGGTGGTCCTTTCCAGGTAGGAGTCAGTCCTTGGGTGGCAAATTTCTTTACCCAAACTGAGTCACCAGGGTGGAAGGGATGAACCGGATCAGAAGTTGGCACAGGCAGAGCATCTCAGATGTGCTTCTGGATTGCTTTCTGGGTAGACTGTAAAGCCTGTAAGAACTTGAGTAAAGATTGGTTATGGATTTCAGCTTTTCTAGATTGGGTAGGTCAGAGTCTGGAAGAGTCACTAGAATCTGTAGAGGCCCCACTGGTTTTAGGGCAGCCTCATGGGCTGCTTCCTCTGTGGCCTGGCTCCCTCTTGCTTCTGTGGAGACCCCTTACCTTGTAAATAGCACTATGTACGTGAGCCATTGTAAATATGTACCTGCTATCAGTATAAATTGTTACTGATTTTTCTTTTGTCCACCGGAGAGCCTGAAACTGGGTGACTCGAGTGTTTGACATCCAAAACTCCAGTGTGTTCCAGATTAAAGCCTTGACCTCATGTGGGGCAGTTAGGATTAGTTCCTGCCCTAGGGTTAACTTAGTTGCCTTTTCAATAAGCATAGCTTTGGCTGCTACTGCCCAGAGGCAAGTAGGTCACCCAAATGCAAAGGGGTCAAGTCTTTTGGACAAATAGGCTACCAGCTTTTTCTAGGGGCTGAGACTTTGGGTGAGTACCTCTTTGGCTATGCCCCTTGTCTTACATACGTAGAGGTGGAAAGACTTAGTTACATCTGGTAGCGCTAGTTGGCCCATTGTCCTTGCTTTGCTCATGTCTGTCTAACTGCCTAATATATTGCCTATAGGATCCTGGCTCTGAATTCTTTTAGGGAAAATGGACGTTGAATTTCTTTTGTAGCTGCTTTGTGCTGAGGAGGGACAGAGTGTTCTTTCAGAGCCAAGAGATCCTTGCTGTCTGTCAGAGGGACAATGAGGCCTGGGCACAGAAGGAGGTGGGCTTGTGACCTGGTGGAGACAAACTGTAACAAATGGTCCAGTGTAAGGGAAAGAAAACATTTCAGTTTTAATAACCTTTAATGAAATAGAATTTTTCCCTCAAAATTACCTCTATGTTTATTAAAAGAGCTAAATTAAGACCAATTTATCTATTCTATTCAATTTGGCCTGATCATTTGCATAAACATAATAAGAATGGTAACTGACTACCTTTGTTAAAATTTCATGATTGAATCTTAGTGTTCCCTGTAGGGCCAGGAAGCCAAGCCATCCAGCTGCTGTCAGGCCTGGATACAGTATCTGCTGAGTTAGGTGAATCCCTCACCTGCAGCGACTCCACCTGGGCCTATGCCCTAGGTTTTAAGGCCCATTCCAGTAGCCCTCCTACTTGTTGCGGTCAAGAGTGTATGTGGGTTCCACAGGGACACAGAGGCGCCCTTATTGCCCCCCTTCTACTCTGACCATCCGCCAGCGATGGTAGGGTATGGGCCTGACACTCCAGCACCATCTATTTTCAGGGCTCCCAAGCAGGACACCAGGCTTTTTCTGTTGCATTCTTATTGGCTTTAAGTCTTTAGAGTTTAGACAGGGCCCTTTAAAACATGATACTCCAGTCAAAGTTTCCAGTCAATAAAACCACTATTGGAAACCAGTCTTATTAAATTTATGCAAAGAAATGTATTGCCATGATTTATTAAGCATTGCCAAATTTTGGAGGAATTATATAAGGAGAAAAATATACTGACCTGCTTTAAGATCTTCTGATTTTCCTTGTCAGTCCTTTTTATGGATTCTTCAGAGTAATATAACTGTCTTCAAATGGCAAGAAGAAATTCAAAATATGTCTATATTCAAATAGACAGTTACAGCTGTCCCTGTAGTAGGGTTCCCCCTACTTGACTTGTCCTTAAACTGTATATGATCTCTGGGAGGGCTGACATGCCCTCTCAGAATGGACTAAGGGAGTTTTATTCCTTTACAGGGTCTCACATGTCACAGAACCTCCAAGGTCTGTAATTCCTGTAACAGAGGACTAGTATTCACCACTTCACTACTTCCCTCTGTTCTAAACAGGCCCCCACCTCACTTTCCTGAAGTTGAGGTTTGTGCCACCCCTGACATGGGCATGGTCACACAGGCCTGCAAGACAAGCTGTCAACTGTCTTTCAATAGAGACCAAAACCAGATGGGTATTTTCCTTGCCCATTTGGCAACTGCATTCAAATCTGTAAGGTTAATGCAATATTATTAACACAATGAAGTATAATATTGGCACTGTGGCCACCTTAGGTAGCCAAATCTTCTGCTACCATATATGACACATGGTAGAGCTATACAAATATCTTAGGGAGGTAACTAAAGTTAATCTTGACCTTCCCACACAAAGCAAAATTGTCCTTGTCTCTCTGGAGCCATGTCCATGAAAACGTAAGCATTATCTAAGTCTTATACAGTTTTCTGCAGGCCACTGTCAGGGCTATGTATGGTGGCCATTTCTTCTTTCTAGCCACAAATACAGTCTTTCTAATTTTCCTAAAATGTATTCTGGCATGGGAGAAAGTTGTTTTGCTGTACACAGACAGCTTAACCCCTACACAACTGGGCCTGGACCTCTGCCTAGCAAACTGCAGTCTGTAAATTTAATATGCGACCTCCAGTCCTCCTAACCCAATGGTCAGGATTTCAGCCCACTAACTGGCCTGTTCGAAGGCAGGCTCAAGCTATTAGCTGGGAAACTGAATCATGGAAACGAGTTAATACCTTAGTCAGAAAATGAGCCAAATATAGCTATTCAACAACTCCAGGAGCTTGCCAAATGACCCCAGTGGGTGTATGTGTAGTAAGGAAAATTAAAACCTGTAAGGGAAGGGAGTAATCAATTCTAGTAAGTTGTGCTGAACTTAAGGCATCCTCAACTTTATGAAAGTCTGTCTTGGCTTCCTCTGTCTATCAGGGCGGGGTTGACAGGTATGAATCTCCCCTAAGTATATGAAATAAAGGGCTTAAGTCAGCAGTAGTTAATTTTAAAGCAAGTCCAACACAGTTAATATCTCCTAATAATTTCTGGAAGTCATTTAATGTAAGTAAAGTGTCAGTCCGAATTTGAATTTTCTGAGGTTTTATTGTTTTTCCTTCAATAATGCTGCCAAGATAAGAAAAAAGAAATGTCCTTTGAACCTTTTCAGGTGCTATGCATTATCCAGCACAATGCAGGGAATCCTGCAAATCTATCTATCTATCTATATATACTAGAGGCCCAGTGCATGAAATTCATGCATGGGGGGTGAGGGGTGTTCCCTCAGCCCAGCCTGCACCCTCTCCAATCTGGAACCCCTCGAGGGATGTGCAACTGCCTGTTTAGGCCCGATCCAAGTAGGACGGGCCTAAACAGGCAGTTGGACACCCCTCTCACAATCCAGGACTGCTGGCTCCCAACTGCTCGCCTGCCTGCCTTCCTGATTGCCCCTAACCACTTCTGCCTGCCAGCCTGATCACCCCCTAACCACTCCCCTGCCAGCCTGATTGATGCCTAACTGCTCCCCTGCCAGCCTGATTGCCCCTAACTGCCCTTCCCTGCAGGCCTGGTCACCCCTAACTGCCCTCCCCTGCAGGCCTGGTCCCCCCCAACTTCTCTCCCCTGCAGGCCTGGATCCCCCCAACTGCCCTTTCCTGCAGGCCCAGTCGCCCCCAACTTCCCTCCTCTGCTGGCCTGGTCACCCCTAACTGCCCTCTCCTGCAGGCTTGATCGGCCCCAACTGCCCTCCCTTGCAGGCCTGGTCCCTCCCAATTTCCCTCCCCTGCTGGCCTGATCCCTCCCAACTGCCCTCTCCTACAGGCCATCTTGTGGTGGCCATCTTGTGTCCACATGGGGGCAGCCATCTTGTGTGTTGGAGCGATGGTCAATTTGCATATTACTTTTTTATTAGATAGGATATATATATATATATATATATATATATATATATATATATATAGTAGTTAATAATATATATATAGTAGTTAGAAGCATTTTATTGTTATGAGCTAAGAGAATGTCATCCATATAATGAATAATATAAGCCTCGGGATATTTTTTCCTTATAGGATGTATGGCTGCGGCCACAAAATCCTGACATAATGTAGGACTATTGGCCATGCCTTGAGGTAATACTTTCCATTGATACCTCTTTATGGGCTCGTTAAAATTTATTACAGGGACACTAAATTCGAATCTTTTGCAATTCCCGGGATGAAGAGGAACAGTAAAACAGCAGTCATTAAGATCTAATACCAATAAATGATATTGCAATGGGATACCTGTAGGGGATGGTAACCCTGACTTGAAGGGGCCCCATAATCTTTGGTCTTATTAATTGCCCTTATGCCTTGCAATAGTCTCCCTTTACAAGATTTTTTCTTTATTACAAATATGGGTGTGTTCCATGGACTGTGAGTGGGTTCAATATGCCCTGCCTCAAACTGTTCTCGAACCAACTCTCGTGCAGCTTTTAACTTATCTCATAATAGGGGCCATTGATCAATCCAGACAGGAGTATCTGCAAGCCGGTCAGAGAGACAATCAAGGCCCCTGTTGAAAATTCTGGTAACCTAATCTGTGCCTCCCCTTTCGACTGGACATCGGGATAGATGAACGTCTCCCTTGCTGATTCTTTCCTAGTCCTTTTAGGGGGTGAAATCCTTGATTAAGCATTTGAGAAGTAGCAATGGAACTGGGACTTGTTATTAAAACCCCCATCTGCTCTAGCATATCTCGACCCCATAAATTAACAGGTAAATGTTGCAATACATAAGGTTGAAAATAGCCTGTATTTCCATCTGGGTCTTCCCATCTATGGAGTTGCGCACTCTGCAAGGGCTGAGTAACAGGCCCCATTCCTTGCAATTCAGAAGCCGTGGGGTTTAAAGACCAGGCCTGCGGCCAATGTCTGAAAGCCATTACTGACACATCAGCTCCAGTATCTATAATCCCTTTAAAAGGCTTCCCATTAATCCTTAGTTCTAACTCAGGCCGGCCCTGCTTAACTATTCTGGCCCAGTATACCACATCGCTGGATCCAAAGCCCGCTGCACCATGGGGCTGACCGGTTAAAGGCCACCCTTCTGGATAGTAGGGCAGAAGGAGAATTTGTGCTATTTTTGTTTCCGGTAAGACCTGAATTATAGTATTAATTGTTTGTGCTATTACTTTAATTTCTCCAGTATAGTGCTGATCTGTCACCCCAGGGAGAACTTGAAATCCTTTCAATGTCAAATTGCTTCTCCCTACAGTTAATCCCATCATGCCCATGGGAAGGGGACCATACACTCCCATAGCAATGGCCTGAGGCCCCATCTCCCGGGTTGGTACATATCGGGAGGGGGGACTGAGGTCCAATCCTGCATTTCCCGGGGTGGCACAGTAAAGGTTTCAGATGGTTGGCTTTGGGACTGAGCCGGCTGGAAAGGCTGCAGTGGGGTGAAGATAAGGCCCCTACTGTTTGGTGGGGCCCTGCTTGAAGTTTGCCTGCCTAGGGGGCGTTGGTTTATTACCAACATCTGTCTTGGAGCGGCATTCATTTACCCAGTGCTTTCCGCCCCTGCATATTGGACATAGTCCAGGCTGCTTGTTTCCACTTGCTATAGGCTTTTGACTTCCATTTCTATCATTGCAGTCTTTAGCAAAAGGCCCTAGCTTACCACAGTTAAAACATCCCCCTTTCTTTTTCTGCTAACCAGCGAACAATGTTTCTTTTAATGCGACAGCTAATACTGCTCCTTGAACGTAGGCTGTTCCAATGTCAGCACAAATACTAATAAAATCATGTACAGTACCATTCTTCCTGTAGGGAAATAAAGCCTCTTGACATACGCCATTTGCATTTTCAACAGCTAATTGTTTCATGAGTATCATTCCAGCCTCAGGGTCAGGCTTGGAGCAAGCGAGCCACAAAATCCTGATATGACTCCTCTGGGCCTTGCCTAATTTTATTTATGTCTAAAGACTTTTCCCCTTTTGTTGGCAGCTGCCTCCAGGCTTTGGTGGCACATACATTTATTTGCTGATAAGCTTGCATGGGGTACACTAACTGAGCCTGCAAAGCCCCATGAGGTCCGGTGCCCATGAGCATATTAATTGTAATGGGTACCCAGGAGCTTGGTTTCTGTTAGCCTGCTCCTCACTAAGCTCTGCCCAATTAGATTTCCATAATAAGTAATCTCCAGGTGAGAGACAAGCCTTTGCAACAGTGTTCCAATCACTAGGAGCCATAGCTTCCCCTGATACTGTATCTAGTAACCCTAGCACAAAAGGGGAAGTTGGTCCATACATAGAATAAGAAGTCTTCAACTCCTTCAAAGTTTTAAAAGGTATAGACTGATGGCCACGAAGCATCTGACCTGGATTCTGAGGATCAGGCTGCTCAAATATAGGGTATAGACTGAATCTTGAAGTATCTTCCCCAGCCTGCCTGGCCTCATGCAGAGTCCGCTGGAGTAGAGACAAAGGCACTATATTTGTTTCTGCTTGTTTTCCGGGTAAAAGGAGAGGCTTATGAGCAACAGTAAACTCCCCGAATGCTTGCATCTGACCCCCACCACCCCATTCCCACAGGTGCTGTTCCCTTCCTGTGTTTGCACCTCCCTATTAAATTCTCTGCTCATTTATTATATTCTTCAGTTATGTAATTTTGGTACATTTTTGTATTTTCTATCTGTTTGTTAAAATTCTGACTTCTCTGGCACTGCTCTCCTGGCCTCAGTGAGCATTTTTATGACTATTATTTTGCATTTTTCTATTTGACAGATCACTTATCTTAAGTTCAGTAAGATCTGATTCAAGAGTTTTTCTTGTTCTTTGGGGGCGGGGGAAAGATTCCTTTTTTTTTTTTCTTCATTATTTTTCTTAATTCTTTGTGTTGTTTTCTGCAATTAGATAAAACAGCTACCTCTCCATGTCTCTAGTAGAAGATGGACCTTATCAATTAGCCCAGCCCATGCTCCTGGCTGTCGCTCAAACTTTTCTGATTGTTCCAGCTGCTGTCTTTGTTCTTAGTGGCTTCCAGGAATTGATGGTGTGCCAAGATCTGTCAGTGTTCTAAAGGGGAGGATCAAAGTCAGCACCTAATTGCAGGCTGGATCCTTATGTGGCAGCTGGGAACATATGTAGTTAGAACTCTTACTGGGAAGAACGAGGAGGTGGGCATTTTTGCTTGTTCTCATTGTGCTGGCCTGGGTATATAGTTATGAAGGGATGTTACATGAGCCCATTAAAAAGTATTTCTGTACTGGCCAGCATGGCTCAGTTGGTTGGAGTGTCATCCCATACACTGAAAGGTAGCAGGTTCAATTCCAAGTCAGGGCACATACCCAGGTTGTGGGTTTGATCACAGTTCGGGACACATATAAGAGGCAACTGATTGATATTTCTCTCTCACATCGATGTCTCTCTCTCTCTCTCTCTCTCTCTCTCTCTCTCTCTCTCTCTCTCTCTCTCTGCCTTCCTCCGTCTAAAAAAATCAATGAAAAGCATATTCTCAGGTGAGGATTTTAAAAAAAAAAAGTCTTTTGCTATGTTCCTGTGGGACTCTTGAATGAAATCTCTGTTGGATATCTGAGTCAGGTGATTAAGAACCTGTCCCTCAAACTGCAGGGACAAAGGCAAGGGTAGCAGATATGTGCAGAGGTTTCTTTGAGGGACATACTGAGAATTTGGAGCAGGCTAAAGGAAGGAGCGTCTGCTGGCTCCCCTGGTCTTCAGGGAAGAGTGCAATTAGCTCTTGGAAGCACGTTCATTTAGTAGCCTGAGATTTTAAAGTATTAAAATAGACACTATTCAGAGAAAGACTGGAAGATGGGCATTTATGTCTGCTGCTGCTTCACTGGATTCTGGGTAATAGCCGAGGTTAATGTATATGCACCTGTAAAGAATTATTACTTGGTTTGCTATAATCTTGTGGGACTTGTGTACACAAATACTATTGGTCTTCAGTTAGGTGTTTTGGGGAGCTCATCCCTTGGGTGGAAGTTAAAAGTTGATTGACTAGATGTGAAGGTCAAGCTCTTTGCTCCTCAAGGAAAAGCTTAGAATTGGGGATACCCTCTCAATTGTATGGCACTGAGCTGGGAGTAGGGATTTATGGTGAGAATGTCTACCAACCTTTCCTTCACAATTTGATGTAGGTATTTTCCCATTTGCCTCATGTGTAGGAGTCACCGTCACCATCTTCGCAGCCACACCATCGGTTTTTATAACTCACTCACAAATGTGTTTAAAATGAAAAATTAGGAAAGTATAAAATGTTTTATAATGAACATAATTGTATATCATTCTATATGTAATCAGGGCTGTTATGCACATAGAAATTATTCAATTATTCATAAATAATATTCATGAAAAAATTAGATAATTAAAATCTTCCATCAAATTCAGTTATTGAACTATACTGAGAGGAAATGAAATATTATCTAATTCCAATTAATTAAAATTTAAATTATATTTTGCCACTCTAGTTAATATTGTAACAAAGATGGAAAGAAAAAAATGTGTTTGAAAAAAATTAAGACTAAGTTAAATTTAACATGATAATGGTCTTTATGAAGGCTTCTCAACCTCAGAAGTATTGATGTTTTGAACTTGGTAATTCTCTATTCTAAGTGTCATCCAGGCATTTACCATCTCTGGTCTCAACTCAGTAGATGTCAACATCATCCAATCCCCCATAATCATGACTATAAAAATATCTCCAAAAGTGGATAAACCACAATTAGTTGAGAACTACTGTTATATATTAACATCCTGGGTATCAATCACTAAACAAGTTATGTTATAAGTAAAACTTTTTGATATTACAAGTCAAATATTCTATAAGACAATAAAATTAGAAATATTTAAACTTACAAAGAAAATATATTCACATAAAGTACTTATGTTTTAAAACATATTCACCAGCTTTCCTAATGTATTTCAAATGATTACAAATAAATGTACTATATAGTTCCTCCTCTGACTAGAACTGTTTTTACTATTCAGCAGGAGAACATAAGGAAAACAAGCAGTGCAGAACAATAATCCCTAAAAAAATAGAATTAAAGGAGATAAACCCAAGTCACACCTAAATTGTAATGTGAAGAGCATAAGCCAGCAGAACACAATGGTCCTACTGAACTGAGGCAAAGATTATAGCTCAGGGATCGTGAAGCAGCTCAGATGTGTCAGGCAAGGAACTGGAGGGAAGGGAGCAACAAAAAAATGTGTTCTAGGAAACTGAATAAGGGTCCTTGGGGCATTTGGTTAAGTGTTTATCTCCACCCTCCTAGGGTAGAATCCCATGAGTCCAGGCAAAAAACAAATACCAGAGAACCATAAAGTGAGAAGCTTACCAAGCTTACACAGGTGAGCATTCTGGTTCTGAATGTGGTTACTTAGATCTTACAAAAAGAATATAAAAACAAAAACATGGAGCAAGAGAAAAAAAAACCTAATCCACAAATAAATTAACAACAAAATCCAGAAATTAACATTGTAGATTAAACATTGCAGAGGTTAAAAAAAAAGTTAATCTGAAAATACAGTAATAAATGCAAACTGAAGAACAGAGATAATAAAACTTTAAAAATGAATAGCCACTTAGTGACTTGTGGGAGAATATCAGTCAGTCAAACGTGTAACAGGAGACCAAAAAGAGGGGGCAGATCAAATAGCTGAAGAAATAAGGATCAAGCATGTTATAAAATGAATAAAAATATAATCCTACAGAGCCAAGAAGCTCAAAATACACCAAGCAAGAAAAATACACAGCATAAGGAGACATTGGAACAAATATGCTAAAAATTAGTAATAAGGTGAACATCATAAAAGCAGCCTATTTCATGCAAAAAGGCTCACTTCATACAGGAAGACAAAGAATGACTGCTAACACCATGAGAAACCATGTGATGGCAGAAGAACTGAAAAACATTTTTAATCTCAAAATAAAAATAACACTAGAACTGTCAACCAGTAAATTTAAACATACAATTATTTTGTAAAAATAAAGACATTTTCAGACAAAATCTGAGTGAATTTGTCACCAGCAGATCTGCACCATGAGAGACGTTTAAAGATCTTCTTCAGGCTGAAAATTAGACCTCAAATTTATACAAGGGAATAAAGAAAATCAGAAATAGAATATATGTAAGAAAATATGCAAGACTTTGTTTTTTGTTCTTTAAATCTTATAAAAAGATACCCCACTATTTAAAGGAGAAATAGCAATTGCTCTCTGTGATTAATATTATTTGTGGAAGTAAAGTGTATGACAATAGTGCAAAGAAAAGGTGTCACCTCCAGATATGATTCAGTACATATGGGGTGGGGATTGAGAATTTATTTTTTAACAAGTTTTCAGTGATTTTAAGGCTATGTCCAGGAACCACTGTTTGAGAACCACTGAATTATGAATTCTATGCTATCCTAATACAAATATCAGCAAGTTTTTTTAAATTAAATTGAAAAACTAATTGTAAAGAGGTTATAAAAATTAAAAGAACATAGAATAGCCAAAATGATCTTTTTAAAAAGTAAGAAAATTATAGGACTTAGACTACCTAATTTCAAGATATGTTATATAGCTACAACATTATGCCATAATAATATTTGTATAAGGATACAGGAACAGAAAATAGAGTCCAGACATAGATCAACTCATGTAGGATAAACTTTGTCAATGTAATTCAATAGAGTAAAGGATAGTCTTTTCAGCAAATCATGATAAAACAACTGTACATCTACACAGAAAAAAAACACCTTAATCCTTAAATCATACCATAAATTAAAATAAGCTAGAAAGTATCATAGGCAAAAGACAAAACTATGAAAATTCTAGCAAATAACTTAGGAGAATATTTGAATGATATTGGAAAAATTTCTTAGAGTACAAAAGGAACAAACCATAACAAAAACAATGTTTAGAGTAGATTTCATTTAAATAAAAACCTTTTGCTTCTCAAAAGAGACAATTATGAAAATAAAAGGAAAAACAATGGCAGCAAGAAAATAATCTCAATTCAAATAGTTAACAAAGGACTTTTATATAGAATAAATACACAAAATCCTATATAATAAAAGCGTAGGTGGCGTCGTCACAAGATGGCCACCGTGACTTCATCACAAGATGGCTGCCCCCATGTCATCACAAGGTGGAAACCTCACATTGTTACAACATGGCCACAATAAGATGGCCACCACAAGATGCCTGCCACAAGATGGTTGCCACAAGACAGCCATCAGGGGAGGGCAGCTGGGGGCGAACAGGCCAGCAGGGGCAGGCAGTTGGGCGTGACTGGGCCTGCAAAGGGGCAGTTGGGTGCCACCAGGCTGGCAGGGGAGGGCAGTTGGGTACCACCAGGCTGGCAGGGGGGGGGGGCAGTTAGGGGCAACCAGGCCTGCAGGGAAGGTAGTTGGGAGCAGCCAGGCCAGCAGGGGAGGGCAATTGGGGGCACCAGGCCTGCAGGGAAAAACAGTCGGGGGAAACCAGGCCTGAAGGGAAGGGCAGTTGTGGGTGAGATCAGGCCAGCAGGGGAGGGCAGTTAGGGACTACCAGGTTGGCAGGGGAGGGAAGTTGGGGGTGACCAGGCCTGCAGGGAGGGCACTTGTGTGCGACCAGGCTGCAGGGGAGGGCAGCTGGGAGTGATTAGGCTGGCAGGGGAGGGCAGTTGGGGGCCATCGGGCCAGCAGGGAAGGGAAGTTGGGGGCAAACAGGCCTGCAGAGGAAGGCAGTTGTGGGCAACCAGGTTGGCAGGGGAGGGCAGTTGGGGGCGATCGGGCCAGCAGGGGAGAGAAGTTAGGGGTGACCAGGCCAGTAGGGGAGGGCAGTTGGGGGTGAGATCAGGCCAGCAGGGGAGTAGTTAGGCGTCAATCAGACCAGCAGGTGAGCGGTTAGGGGGCGATCAGGCAGGCAGGCAGGTGAGTGGTTAGGAGCTAGCAGTCCCAGTTTGTTAGAGGGATGTCCAACTGCCGGTTTAGGGTTAGGGTTAAGATCAGGCCTAAACCAGCAGTTGGACATCCCCTGAGGGGAGGGGTCCCAGATTGGAGAGGGTGCAGGTTGGGCTGAGGGAACCCCACCCCCGTGCATGAATTTTGTGCATTGGGCCTCTAGTCAATAATAAGATGGTAAAAAGTTTGAAGAGACCCTTCTAGAAAAAGATAGGCAAATGACCTATATACATGAAGAAAATGCTCAAAATTATTTTATCACAGGGAATTACACAATACAACTACAGTGATGTATCACTACATCTTGATGCTGTGTTCAGATTCCACTAGAATAGTTAAAATAGAAAAGATCATGAAAACCAAATGTTGATGAGGATGTAGAACAGCTGAAGTTCTCCTCACCTACTGCGCTAGGAATATGAAGGGGGGCAATGATTTCAAATTGCTTTTTTAAAGTTCTATAAAGTTAAACATACACTTGCTATATGGCACAACAATCCCACACGCAAGTATTTACCCAAGAGAAATAAATATCTATATATATAAAAGCCTAAGCGACCATCACAACCGAATGGAAGACCAAACAGGCTGCATGGGACGAACAGGCCAGCAGGGGGGTTAGTGAGGGGCGACCAAATGACCAAGCAGCAGGCTGTGTGGGGCAACCTGGCCAGCAGGAGGATAGTGAGGGGTGACCAAACAACCGAAGAGCAGGCTGCATGGGGCAACCAGGCTCACAGAGGGGTTAGTGAGGGGCAACCAAATGACCAAACAGCAGGCTCTTTGGGGTGACCAGGCCCGCAGGGGAGGCAGTTGGGGGCAACTAGGCCAGCACGGAGGGGCAGTTAGGGGTGACCAGACCAGCAGGGTGGGCAGTTGGGAGCGATCAGGCAGGCAGGCAGGTAAGCAGTTAGGAGCCAGTGGTCCCAGAATGTGAGAGGGATGTCCGACTGCCAGTGGATTGGGCCTAAACCGGTTGTTGGACATCCCCCAAGGGGTCCCGGATTGAAGAGGGTGCAGGCTGGGCTGAGGGGACCCCCCCCCCCCGTGCATGAATTTCATGCACTGGGCCCCTAGTATATATATATATAAAAACTTCCATAAGAATGTTCACAGAAGCTCTATGAATAATAGCCCCAAACTGGACACAAGGAAACACCCATTAGCCACAGAATGGATAAGTTGTGTTATATGTATGCAATTTAAAAGGTGGCTCAGTTGATTGAACATGGTTCCATGTACCAGCTGGTATGTTTCCTAGTCAGGGCATATACCTGGGTTGTTGGCTCAACCCCCAGTTCAGGGCAGGCGAGCGATGTTTCTCCTTGATATTTTTATGTCTCTCCCTCTCCTTTCCTCTCTCTCTAAAAAAATCAATAAAAACATATTTTTTAAAGTAAAAGGAATAATCTACCGATCCACTTGACACCATGGATGTCAAAAACATGCTGAGCAAACAAAGTTAGATAGAAAAGATTTTCATATATCCTATGCAACTTCATTTATATGAAACTCTAGGAAAACATTTAATTTATGGTGATGAAAATAGATTAGTTATTGTCTGACTATTGAAGATATGAAGAATCTTTTGGCAGTGGTGGAAATGTTCTATACCTTGATTGGGGTGATAGATACATGTGTATACACATTTGTCAAAACTGACTAAAAGTGGCTGTATTATTTTGTAGGTAAATTATACATAAATGTAAGTAATCTCAAAAGAAAATGTACAAAGGGGTAATCAGGATAACCTATATTATATAGGACATAAAGACTAAAGTATTCTTTTTTGAGCAAACTTTATTGTAAACTTTTCAGATCTTAATTTTAATACCACATCTTGAGGAATTTAATTTCTAATGACATGCATTTTACTCTTTCTTTATAGTCATAATATAAATTATTAGCTGTAGACTTTGACAAAATATATTCTGGCTAGCAATTTATATAAGAAATAATATGCATATGTGTACAAAATTAAACAGTTCAAGTTTCTTAAAGTTGTAAGTGTATTAATATTATATTATAATATATAAGTATAAAATATTACCCAATCCATATTTTGATAGTATCTGAACTCCAGCAAATCATCTAATAACAATGTCTTCCTATAATAAAATATTTATGATTTTGCCTAATGTCTGTGCTCCAAGGATGCAATTATCACCAATAATTATAATCCAAAGACAAAAAAAAAAAAAAACTGAAGAAAGGACCAAGTTTTCTTTATCACTATGACAGTCTAATTTTTTTCTTGGTTAAATGAAAATGATTGATGGATTTTAATTTCATTTTAGCTCTTTAATTCTATAGTAAATAATCTTTTATGATGAAATGTAGTCATGTTTAATAATTCTGTCATTGTCTTTCATTGTAGCTCTGATTCTTAAAACCTTTGATCCTTAGATTAGGTTTAGCAAACTTCCTTTGAATGTGCAGACAGCCATATTTCATCAGATACAGATTAACTGGGATTAGCTAGCTTTCAGAGAAGGGGCATCCAGGACTCTGTTTTCTGCAATGATCCTCTTTCTGTAGATTATAGGAAGATGCAATATACAAAATATGACAAGTTCTTCAATTTATGACTTGTTTAAAACTAAAGGGAATAGAGAAAATGGGGTGGAGAGGGAAAGTTGAAAGACTTTCAGGAGATGAAATATAAAACTAGACTCCTGAGTTTAGAAGGAAACAGAAATATTGAGTGAAGTGAGAAAAGAGATACAGGGAAGCTTTCCTGAAAAATAGTATCTTTCATGAGGAAAATTCCTGGCATGCTTTGTTTTAATGGGGTCTTTCATAGCTTATACAATTCTCCAGAATGAATTTTGAAAGAGAGTCCATTGAAGGCCAAATATGAGGTTTTCCCTGAAGTCCCAGGAAATGAGTAGGTGGGTTCTATTTGCAGTCAAACAATTTCTTTATATCATTGGCAATTTAATTTTCCTAAATGCAGTTGAATCTTTTGCAGCTCTCACCTTTAGGAAAAAACCTATATTTCCTATTATTTGGGGGGTAAAACATAAGTCATTTTTAAACTTCCAATAACTTGGAGTTACCTAGTCTCAGACAATATTAGCATCACTACTGTTTAAGCAGCATGGTGCCAGTGTATGTGCACAGTTTTCACACAGAAACACACAATACTTGGCTCAACAGAAGGGAACATGTAGTCTAGAGAGGAACTCAACAAGTAAAGCTAGTAAGGATTCTGCAACTGTGGCACTTTTGGGTTCCCTGGGTAGCTCAAGCTATGCCAAAATTAAGGTGTTAAGCTTTGAGGATCCTAAACGTCTTTCACAGTTTCCCTCACAGTGGGGTGAACATCTACCTCATGTGATGGGGAGGGTGTTATCTATGGTGGATGAAGATAACAAATCAGGAGTGATAGGGAACTCAGCTTGTCAGCTCTCTCTTTCCTGTACCATCAGGGCTGATCTATTAGCTCATTCCCTTCAGCATACAATTTTTTAAAATTATTTTTCTTTAAAATATATTTTATTGATTTTTTTACGAGAGGAAAGGAGAGGGATAGAGAGTTAAAACATCAATGAGAGAGCAACATTGATTAGCTGCTTCCTACATGCCCCCAACTGGGGATCTAGCCCACAGCCAAGGTACATGCCCTGACTGGAATCAAACCCGAGACCCTTCAGTCCATGGGCCGACACTCTATTAACTGGGCTAACCCTGTTAGGACACAGCATACAATTTTTAAAAATTCCCAGTTAATGTGGCTCAGTGGTTGAGCATCAACCTATGAACCAGGAGGTCATAGTTCAGGTATTCCCAGTCAGGGCACATGCCTGGGTTACAGGCTCCATCCCCAGTATGGGGCATGCAGGAGGCAGCCAATCAATGATTATCTTGCATCATTGATGTTTCTATCTTTCTCTCCCTCTCTGAAATTAATAAAAATATATTTTAGAACATTTCTATAAACCTGTTTAGGTTTAAACTAACCTAAAACTCCATTTGGCTCTTCTATTTATAGCAAAACTAGAAGCCCGGTGCACGAAATTCGTGCACGGAGGGGGGTTGTCCCTCAGCCCAGCCTGTACCCTCTCCAATCTGGGACCCCTGGAGGGATGTCCGACTGCCCGTTTAGGCCCGATCCCGATCCCGGTATCGGGTCTAAACAGGCAGTCGGACATCCCTCTCACAATCCAGGACTGCTGGCTCCCAACTGCTTGCCTGCCTGCCTTCCTGATTGCCCCTAACCACTTCTGCCTGCCAGCCTGATCACCCCCTAATCACTCTGCTGCCAGCCTGGTTGATGCTTAACTGCTCCCCTGCCAGCCTGTTTGCCCCCAACTTCCCTCTTCTGCTGGCCTGGTCACCCCTAACTGCCCTCTCTTGCAGGGTTGATCACCTCCAACTGCCCTCCCTTGCAGGCCTGGTCCCTCTCAACTGCCCTCCCTTGCAGGCCCGGTGCCTCCCAACTGCCCTCTCCATCTTGTAGTGGCCATCTTGTGTCCACATGGGGGCAGGATCTTTGACCACATGGGGGCATACATATTGTGTATTGGAGTGATGGTCAATCTGCATATTACTCTTTTATTAGATAGGATAGAGGCCTGGTGCATGGGTGGGGGCCAGGTGGTTTGCCCTGAAGGGTGTCCCGGATCAGGTGGGGGTTCCCTTGGGGCGTGGATCGGCCTGAGCGAGGGTGGTGGTTTGCAGGCCAGCCACGCCCCCTGGCAACCCAAGCTGAGGCCCTGGTATCTGGAATTTATTTTCCTTCTACAATTGAAACTTTGTAGCCTGGAGCAGAGCCAAGCCTGGGGCTCCCTCTGCAGCCAGCAGCCATTTGTGTTGGGGTTATAATTGAAACTTTGTAGCCTTAAGCGGAGGCTGGGCCCGGCCAGGGTGTGCGGAAAGCTTTGCTTCCCCTGTTGCCACCGGCAACCCTGGCCTGCTCTCTCAAGCTCCATTCTGCTGCCATTTCTGTTTGAATTTGTTTACCTTCTATAATTGAAACTTTGTAGCTTGAGTGGAGGTTTAGGCCTGCAACAGCTATGGAAAGCTTGGCTTGCTCTGTTACCTGGGAAACCTTGCTCTCTGTGGCTGTAGCCATCTTGGTTGGGTTAATTTGCATACTTTCTATGATTGGCTTGTGGGTGTGGCTTGTGGGCGTGGCTTGTGGGTGTATTGATGGTACGGTCAATTTGCATATTACCTTTTTATTAGGTAGGATGAATAAATACATGCATATATAAAGGGTGAGGCAAAAGTACTTTTATAGTTGTTCATATGGAAAATAACACAATAACTAATAAATAATAATAAAGAATAAACAGTGTTTCACATACTCATAACTGTAAACCTATTTTGCCCCACCCTGTATTCATACATAAATACATATAAATATTTTATTTATTTACGAGTGGCCCGGTGCATGAAATTCATGCACAGGGGGCAGTTCCCTCAGCTCAGCCTGCACCCTCTCCAATTGGGGACCCCTTGGGGAATGTACAGCCTAAACCAGCAGTCGGACATCCCTCTCGCAATCTGCGACCACTGGCCAGTAACCGCTCACCTGCCAGCCTACCTGATCACCCCTAACTACCTCTGCCTGTCTGCCTGATTGCCCCTAACTTCTCTGCCTGCCTGCCTGATTACCCTTAACTGCCCTCCACTGCTGACCTGATCTCGCCCCTAACTGCTCTCCACTGCTGAACTGATTGCCCCTAACTGCTTCTGCCTGCCCGATCACCCCTAACTTCCCTCCTGTGCCGGCCTGATCTCACCCCCAACTTCCCTCCCCTGTTGGCCTGATCACCCCTAACTGCCTCTGCCTTGGCCCCCACCACCATGGGTTTGTCTGGAAGGAAGTCGGATGTCTGGAAGATGTCCGGTCGACCCGTTCTAATTAGCATATTACCCTTTTATTAGTATAGATAGATTATATAGGATAGGATTGCTTAAATGGGGGAAAAAGCCTTTTTCAGCAGGAGGAGATGCTCTTGGCAGACAAAAATACATAATCTCTATATCTGGACTGATAGCCAGCCACATGCACTATACTGTCAAACTGGTCACTAAAAATTTGAACCGGGGAGAGAAGAACCAAGATGGCAGCATAGATAAATACCTATAGTTGCTACCTCTCACAACCACATCAAAATTACAACTAAAAGTCAGAACAACTACCACACAGAACCATGGGAAAGCTGGCTGAGTGGAAGTTATACAACTAGAAAGGTAAAGAAAGCACATTGATACAGGTAAGAGGTGCGGAGGCGTGGAAAGTGCTGGCACCTGGATGTGCTGCTCTTTTAATCCAGAGGGAAATACAAGCTCCCAAGAGAGTCCACCTCAGGTGACTGGGGAGGCTGAACCACTGGTCCCTATAGGACACCTACCACACAAGGCCTCTCTACCAACTCAAGGAGACTTAGCAGCTACCTAGTACATAGAAACAAACACAGGGAAGCAGCCAAGACATGGAGACAAAGAAACAAGTCACAAATAAAAGAAATAGATGAAAGCAAAATACTGGATATACAGTTCAAAACCACAGTTATAAGATTATTCAAGAATCTTCTAGGAACCTCCTAGAAATTTAGTGAGACTCCCCAGGATATGAAAAAGGACCAATCAGAAATTAAACATACACTGACTGAAATAAAACATAATCACTAGAAATTCAACAGCAGACTAGAGGATCCCAAGAATCAAGTCAAAGATTTGAAATACAAAGAAGCAAAAAAACACCCAACCAGAAAAGCAAAAAGAAAAAACAATCCAAAATTATGAAGATAGTATAAGGAGCCTCTGGGTTAACTTCAAGCGTACCAACATCCAAATTATGGGGGTGCCAGAAGAGAGAGAGCAAGATATTGAAAACCTATTTAAAGAAATAATAACAGAAAACTTCCCCTACCTGGTAAAGAAATAGACTTACAAGTCCAGGAAGCACAGAAAACCCCAAACAAGAGGAATCCAAAGAGGACCACACTCAGACACATCATAATTAAAATGCCAAGGGCAAAAGACAAAAAGAGAATCTTAAAAGCAGCAAGAGAAAAACAGTTAGTTACCTATAAGGGAGTACCCATACGACTGTCAGCTGATTTCTCAACAGAATCTATGCAGGCCAGAAGGGAGTGGCAAGAAATATTCAAAGTGATGAATAACAAGAACCTACAACCAAGATTACTCTACCCAGCAAAGCTATCATTCAGAATTGAAGGTCAGATAAGGAGCTTCACAGACAAGAAAAAGCTAAAGGAGTTCATCACCACCAAACCAGTATTATATGAAATGCTGAAGGGTATTCTTTAAGAAGAGGAAGAAGAAGAAAAAGGTAAAGATAAAAAATTATGAACAACGAAGTGACAACAAATACATATCTATCAACAAGTGAACCTAAAAATCAAATGAATAAAAAACCTGATGAACAGAACAAACTGGTGAATGTCATAGAATCGGGGGCATGGAAAGGGAGCAGACTGACAATTCTCAGGGGAATGGGGTTGTTGGGGGTGCAGGAAGAGATTGGACAAAGAGCTTATACCTATGGATGAGGTCAATGCAGGGGGGAAGGTCTAAAGTGGGGTGGGAACTGGGTGGAGGGGAGATATGGGGGGAAAAAGAGGAACATCTGTAATAATCTGAACAATAAAGATTAAAAAAAATAAAGTATAAAAGATGAAACAAACAAACAAAAAATTGAACCTCTTTCTTACACCTTAAACCTCAGCCCCCACCTCAGGTTCTACCTTCGCAGTTCACCCAGATTAGGTTCTGATTGGTCGGTTTCTATGCCAGTCAGCATCTCCGGGCCTATCTCTGGGCCTGATCATAGAGACGGGGATGATCAGCAGCCATCCCAGGCTGCTGGCAAGCGGCTGAACTGCTGACCTCTGGGAGAGAGAGGCTCAGCTGCTGGCAAGGCCCTCTCTCTCTCCTGGGCGTCAGCCCTTGCCCCTCTCTCTCTCCTGGGCCTCGCTACAGCCTGGGGCGGCTGCTGATCAGCCCTGCCTCTCTCTCTCTCTGAGAGGTCATCAGTTCATCCTGCTCGCCAGTTCCCACCCCCTGATCATTTTGCGCACACAGCCTGGTGTTCAGTCATCCCTTTGGTTGTTTTGGATGTTACGAACCCTGGCTCTTTATTTATATAGATTTTAATATACTTTTATTGATTTCAGAGAGGAAGGGAGAGGAAGAAATAGAAACATCAATGATGAGAGAGACTCATTGATCCACTGCATCCTACATGACCCCTACTGGGGATCGCGCCTGCAATCTAGGCATATGCCCTAACCAGGAATTGAACTTTGACCTCCTGGTTCATAGGTTGATGCTCAACCATTGAACCACCCTGCTGGGTGAATTTTTTTTTTTTTTAATTTTCAAACTAAACTGACTGTTTTCACTTTCAACTTTTTGTCTCTTATTTTCTATCCTTAATTTGCTGTTAAGTAAAATAAATTTTTTAACCAGCTTCAAAGCTAACTATTAATTCCACAAAACTTTACCAATTACAATGTTTATATAGAATCTCAACTTTTTAGATAAATCCTATTTAGCCCATGTATAGCTACTATACTTATAAGCTGAAGTACAGGGCAGATTTGCATCCTGTGTCTCTGTGGGTATAGTGTGGGAGATGGCTAATTCTGAGAATAAACTTCATAGGCATAAAAGGAATCTTGTTTGTACCTTGAATCTAACAAATGAATTTTAAAACGATTCTTGCATATGCAGGCCATATTATTAGTAACATTTTGTTAGGTGTTATAATGCCATGGTAATTATGTTAAACAAAATTTAAATATCCTTATCAAGACATTTATGAGTGAATAAAATGATGCTTTGGAAAATGTTCAAGGACAGAGATAAAATAAGATCACCAAATATTGACAGGTGATGAATCTTGATAATGGAAATAGGATAATTCATTTTATTAAAATATTTTGCTGTATGTTTGAAAATTCCCATAATAAAAACTAAAACAAAATAATAATGTACTAGTTAACTTTTTTTTCCATGTATATAGTGTAAACAAAACTTCATATATGAACTTAATAATAAATAGCTGAATTTCCACTCAGCAGTTAGTGGTTAGTTTTAAAAGGAACACAAATGCCTATTTATACAATAAATTTGGGTTGGCCGTATATTATTCAATAGGGTGCATATAACTATAAATAGAGACTAGGAAACTACATGCCTAGTCAGTTTTCTGAGGGGAAGGAAAGTTTGCATAAGTTTCTGAAGTCAGTTTGGCATTTGGCTTAGTTACAAAAAATTTGATATATTAATAAAATATATTTTACATAAAATTTAAATTATGTATGTATGTATATGGCACCTACATTTTATGTACATATGTATATGGTACTAGAATTAGGTCTACAAATTTTGTAGAAAGACTTCATATAAAGTAGAACTCTCATTCAGCAAAAGCAACTACATAATACCTATTATTTTTCAAATGATTCATGAAAACTATGTACCAAACCTTTCTAGGACTAAATCATGTCTTGGATAGTCACAGACAAGCCATTCATGGATACAATAAAAAAGCAAAGCAAGTTTACCCCTATATTTTCTTATAAGACTCATGTACTAGTAAATTCTCAAAAAAATGTGGGAGAACAAATTAAATTCCCAGTATAAACCATAGTGTGAATTAGGTTTCTGAAATATGCATATCAAATTATTTTTACTCAAAGGACTAATATTTAAAGGTAAACCTTGTTTTAGATGTACAATTTCTTATCATATGAGGAAATTGTACCTTCCTGAAGATAAGGACAATGTCCAATACCAATATGACACAAGCTACAAATACAAGTTTTAACTTTCTAGTATCCACATTAAAAAGAAAGTTAAAAAAATAGGTGAAATTAATTTTAGTAATATAATTTATTTAGTTCTGTTAACGAAAAAAAACCATTGAAACCTGTAAAGAATTTTGTGAGTTTATTTGAGCCAAACTGTCGACATATGCCGGGAAGCAGAACCTCAATGAATTGAGATAATGCTCCGTAGACTGCAGGGTTACATCTATATTTATACATTGAAATCAAAGGAAAGGGACGTAGGTGAGTTACATGAAATCCATTGGTGACAGATTAGGGAGGTGGGACAAAGCAAAGCGGGGAAACCTCTGGGATAGGGTAAAAAGTGAAATGATGGACATGTGCTTCTCTTACAGAGATGGATACAGGATACTTTAACGTAATTAACAGTTGACAATTAACTTGATAACAATGAGGGAATGTCCCGGTGCCATTGTTGTGCCCTGAGGGGTCCGGGGTAAAGGAAGTTACAAGTTACCCAGACATCTCACAGACATCTCACAGATATGTTATCTTAGAGGCAAAAAGGCAAATGGGCTCAGTAAAGAAGATCTAAGTTGATCTTTGTCAGAGAAGATATCGGACTAGGACATGACTACCCACTATAACCTGTTTGTAGTTAAATATTTAATTTTCAAACCATCCTTTGTGGTTATTCCAGGTCTCTGAGTTTGCAAGACTGCCACGCAGGCCTCCCCTGAGCTTGTCAGGTTAGCATGTGGCTCCTTTCGTCCACAGTTCTATATATCCAAAATATAATTTCAGCATAAAAGCAATATAAAATATGTTAATTAGATAATATATATTTTGTTTTTATACTAAGTTTTTGAAATCTACTGTGTATTATATAATTATAGAGCAGCTCAATTTGAATGCTAAATTTTCATTGAAAATACTTGATCTGGATTTATATTTTATAAAATTTATAGTTGAAAATGTAGATTCATATACTTGTTCAAATATTTACAATGTTTTAATAACTTAATAAAATATAAATTTTTATTTAAATGAAAATTAATAAATTAAAATTATAGCTCTTCAGTAGTCACACTAATCAAGCATTCAGTAGCCACTGGAGCTGGTAGTTACCACACTAGACAGCTCAGGTCTGTTGTCTTTCGACCTGAGTAGTTGAGACAATGGAAGTGAAGAATGTCTAATATTCATTTATTGTGTATGTTTTAAAAGAAAAACATCAGGAAAATAAAAATGATTTTAGATTTTCCTTCACCTCAGAAAACTGCAAGACATAATTTAATTATTTCACTTTTACAGTATTTAGCCACAGATAAAAAAATAAGAGTTTTAAAGTCTGTCTCAGCCGAAACCGGTTTGGCTCAGTGGATAGAGCGTCGGCTTGCGGACTGAAAGGTCCCAGGTTTGATTCCGGTCAAGGGCATGTATCTTGGTTGCAAGCACATCCCCAGTAGGGAGTGTGCAGGAGGCAGCTGATCAATGTTTCTAACTCTCTATCCCTCTCTCTTCCTCTCTGTAAAAAATCAATAAAATATATATTTTTTTAAAAAGTCTGTCTCATACTTACCATTATACATTTAAAAATTGTATTATCATTTAGAGCATAAGTTATTTGCTTCTGAGTAAAAAAACTTTGTAGTTATTTCTCTTAAAGATGCAAAAATGCCTTATAATAACTAGCTTGGATTTTTCCAGTTTTATTTCCAAGCTCCAAGTATGGGCTGGTTTCAGCCTATAAGAGCTGATGTGGGGCAACTCTGAGCCACAGGTGTCTTTCTGAACACAATCTCACTGACACACATGTTGCTAATGGAAATTCACCAGTCTTCTGCATGCATTATAACACACAGTCTCTTCTCTGACCTCCACTCTGTATTATTGTTTTTACATTCCTCATATCTTTTTTTCTACTTACAGTTGTGTGCAGCTTCACACTGGGGCTGTAGCTATGGGTTCTTCAAACACGACAGAGTTACAAGGACATAACATGTTCTTTAACTTCAATAATTTATTCCAGTGTGATTGTAAAAATCGAACATATATAGCACATAGTAAATATGCCCCACACTGATCTAAGAATGTCACTTGTTCAAGTTTATTCCATCCTCCCAACACCCTTCAAAGAATGTATCACTATCTTTCTAATTTACAGGGGTAGTAACCATAACACAGAGAGGCTGGTCATCCACTGTCAGATGGCAGAAAGTGGAGAAGCTCGTATTTGAATTGAGAACTCTGGTCACAGAGTACCTACTTATCCTCTCCTCTGTCTCCTCACTTTAGCCATCTTTGGCCCAACCTCGGGACAGTCATGTCCTGAAGTCAGCTTGTTTCTTTGGAATAACATTTCACTTGCAGTTGCTGGTCCTATTATTCCTGGAAATATAAGCAGAATCAACCCATATGAACACTGGTTTCAGGTTAATACAGGTGTTTGAAGCCAGGATTGCTCTTAGCCCAGACTACATAAGAAACAATACCATTGTCCCACCCTGGGCTGGGCCCTTCAACCCCTGAGCAGCACCCTGCTATCAGGGGACCCACACAGCAGAGCTCAGGACACTTGGAGCTTCTTTCAGTAACTCTGGATTTAGGACTTTTACTCCAATCCAATATAATAAAAGCCTAATATGCAAATCGACCGAAAGGCAGAACAACCAGTGGAACAACCAGTCGTGATGATGTGCATTGACCACCAGGGGGCAGACGCTCAATGCAGGAGCTACCCACAGGCCCCAGGCCAGCCAAGGTGGGTGCCAGCAGGGGGGCCCCCATCACCCCGCTGGTTACCCCACAGATCAGCCCTGATTGCCAGCCAGGCCTAGGGACCCTACCCATGCATTAATTTCATGCATTGGGCCTCTAGTACAAAGATATAAGTGAGACCCTTCTGCCTCCTGATCACAAGATCCGTATATCTGTAAGTATCTTAAATTTGACTCCTATTGAAAGTATCCTGTTAACTAATAGCTTTTTTCCTGTCACCAATCAACCTCGTTTGCCCTTTCTATAACTAATTTCTATTTTGATTACTTTTTTAAAAATATGCTGTTAATACATATATAGATGAAAGTGCACTTCTCCCACCATTTTTTGTTAATCTTATACCTGTCATTCATTTTTTCCTGAATTGAAGAAAATGCTGATGAGGTTTTGGTTTTGTTGTTGTTGTTTTTACTTAATTCTTGATAGCAGAAAATAATTGACATTTTTTCCTACTGGTCCAGCCAATCACTTACTGATGGTTGGGTAAATATATTTAAAAACGTACTGCTGTTCTCACGTCAGCAGCACATATACTAAAATTGTAATGATACGGAGATTAGTATGGCTCCTGCGCAAGGATGACATGCAAATTTGTGAAGCATTCCACATTTAAAAAATAAATAAATAAAATAAAAACTAAAAACATACTGCCAATTAATCCATGTTAAGCAATTCTTTTTCTGCCCTACATTTTAATAGGCTTTTTTAAGCATTTTTTAAAAAAAAAAATCAACGTAAGTCAATATTTTAAAAAACGCTACTTAGGTTAAGTAACATTTTTATCGCTACACTTTTGTCCATGAACTAAATTTTCTTTGGTTTTCCTTTTGCATGGTCTTTTCTACATAGTTCAACTCCATGGATGCCATAAGGAATGGATATCTCTGATGGGTGTGACTAATGGGTGGAAAGGCCTGAGGGGGAAGTGGGCAAAGGGGATGTTGCAAAGTCACATACTCTGTGTGGATTGATGAACTTGCTTCAGTTGAGTTTCCCACCCACCACCATCCTCTGAAACTAAAGAAGCCCCCCAAGATCTTACTGTATCAATTTTTTTAGGCTTTTTATTTATTTTTTTGTATTTATTTTTTTTTATAAATCTTTATTGTTCAGATTATTACAGGTGTTCCTCTTCCCCCCTTTATGGCTGTTGGTACACTGGGAGGATTTGACCTCCAGGCCAATTGGCTGTGAGGATCAGCTGTGTCTACGCCAGGAGACAGCCTTATTCAACTAGACTTGCAAAATTGTAAAAGCCTCTGTGCTCAGCTTGTATGGGGCGGAGTTTCAGGGTGGAGCCTACATCCTTGGCTTCCTGTCAGCCCCGCCCTATGAGGTTCCTGGGTCTCAGTGTCCCTCTGTACTCCCTGCAAGCACCTCTGAGAGAAAGGCGCCCTGGAGTTTCACCCGCTGCCAAACAGTCTAGTCTCTCCCCCAATGAATCTGGATTCCCAGATTCTCACCTGGAACTGAGTTTCAGTGCAGTTGGAACTGGGGCTCAGCGCAGTCTGGAGCTTTTGTCTCCTCCCCACTAGGGCAACTCAGCAGCACAGTCAACAGTCTGTCCTCTGCGCGCATTCCTGTGCGCGCCTCCGGAGCTCTGCCTTTCACCGCTCCCCTGAGTTTCCGCCTTACAGCCCAGATTCCCCCACTATGAGCCTGGGTCCCCAGGGTCTCGCCCAGAACTGGGGTTCAGTGCAGTTGGAGCTGGGGTTCAGAGCAATCAGAGCTGGGGTTCAGCGCAATTTGGAGCTTTTATCTCCTTCCCACCAGAGAACGCCGGCCAGGCACTCAGCCGCCCCTTCCTCTCCGGCTCCGTCCTCCCTGCATGCGCGCGTGCCCGTGTCTCCGCCCGTGTCTCCATACCTCAGGCTTTTACGACTCCTCTGATTTTCCTTGTGGTTTTCTCTTTCCTTCTAGTTGTAGAAATTCCAGTCAGTCAGCTTTCCTGTGGTTCTGCATGATGTCCGTTTTGACTTTTAGTTGTATTTTTGAAATTGTTGTGCGAGGCTGCAGATTAGGTATTTACCTATGCTGCCATCTTGGTTTCTCTCTTACTGTATCAAATTTAATAATCAATATGAATCTTGCTTACTTACCTTCTCAGCATTATTTGCCAAGTGGATCACACTTTCCTTTAAAAATGTGATGACTCAGTTTATAGGACACCATTCTTTTATTTTTTTATTACTTTCCTGATGACACCTTTGCAGTCTGCTTTGCTGCTTGTCATATTGACCTCCAGATGCTTGAGTGCTCCAGGGCTCAGGCCTTAGGCCCGATTTAATCTCACCATAATTATTTTCCAGGTGAGCTCATATAATGAATGCTTTAAATTTCATCTATTCACTGGTGAGGTTCTTATATATTTTCTAACCTTCACTTTGAACCTGAGACCCACTCTCATATATAAAACTTTTGACGTCTCCACTTAAATGTTTCAAATTTAATACATCCATTCTTGATTTTACTACCTAAACCTGCTTCTCCCACTTTCTTTTTTCTTTCTAAATAACAATTTCTAAGTTGTTCAGGCTGAGTACCTCAAAATCACTTTTTACTTCAACCTTTGTTTCCTATGCACCTGAAATTGATTTTAAGATCCTGTCATCTTCAAATTGATAATTGTCTTAGTTAGCACAGGTTGCCATAACAAAATATCCCAGATAGGTTGCTTAAACAACAGAAATTAATTTTCTCACAGTTCTGGAGGCTGGAAAGCCCAAGATCAAGGTGCCAGCAAAGTAGGTTCCATTCTAAGCTCCCTGGTGCCTCTTCTTTTAGGGTATTAATTTCACCATGAATGCCCCACTTTCATGACCTCATCTAAACTTAATTACTTTTCAAAAGGCCTGTCTCCAAATACCATTGTGTTAGGGATTAGATCAGGCATCCTCAAACTACAGCCTGCGGGCCACATGCAGGTGTTTTTGCCGTTTTGTTTTTTTACTTCAAAATAAGATATGTGCAGTGTGCATAGGAATTTGTTCATAGTTTTTTTTAAACTATAGTCCGGCCCTCCAACGGTCTGAGGGACAGTGAACTGGCCCCCTGTTTAAAAAGTTTGAGGACCCCTGGATTAGATCATTAAGGTCTGAATTTGGGGGACACAATCATTCAATCCCTATTAATAATCTTACCTAATAATTTACAAATATGTAAATTGACCATACCTTCGCTATGCCCACAGCCAATCAGAGTGAGTGAGTATGCAAATTAACCCACAAAAATGGCGGTTAATTAGCATACAAAGGCAGGGCGGGCAGCACCATGGCCTGCTTCCGGGGGTACGGTTCATCGAGGGCGGAGGAGGCCCTGCGGGCAGCGCCAGACACCGCCCACAAGGTACCAGTCCATCGGCCGGGGAGGCGGTGGGGTGGGAGCATCGCTGGCATGGGGAGGCGAGGCCGGACCGCCTAGCTGCTCCCGGGGGTCCCTGGGAGCATCGCCGCCCCGGGGAGGTGAGGCCGGACCCGCCTAGCTGCTCCCGGGGGTCTCTGGAAACATTGGAGGCATGGTATTGCTGAGACCCAGACCTGGCCTCTGGCCACAGATTCATAGCTTCGCGGAGACTAAGGAGATTTGCCTCATCTGCAGAGAGACAGAGGTTCTGCAGTGGCCCCAAGATGCGGGTGGGCCCAGCCAGGGATCAAGGGGCATGGAAGGACTCCTGGGCAGAGGGGCAAGGACCCTCACCCCTGAGGCAGGGGTTAAGGGGTGCTGCCACCTCAGTGGAGGGGTGCTGCACTGCAGCGTACTGGACTGTCTGATGTGATTCAGAGAAGCTCCCAGTGCTAATGGGCCTCGTTCAGGTGGCCTTCACACTTCAGAGGCAGTGACTCCTGGTCCTGCCTTGACCCAAAAGCAAGCCTGGGGTGCCCTGCCCCATGGCAGAGCATGCCTAGGCAGTGAGTGCGAAGCCTTCCACCTTCTCCGGAAAATCGAGGGCAGTAAAGAATGTGGGGCAGGGGATGGGGAGAGGAAAGAATGTAGAGCATCCGCAATGAAGAGGTGCTCAAGAAAGAGGCTCGGAAGCCTGACTGGAAGGTTTGTTCTGTTTGCTGGGCGGCTGCCCCTTAGGAAGCGCAAAGAGCATGGCTCTGAGGGCTTCCTGTGTGCTGAGTCAAGTTCCACAGCCAACTGGCATTGGCCTCAGTTTCCTGGTCTATAAAATGGATGAAGCGTGTCCTAGTGCATTCACTGAGCTTTGATGGCCAATTGAGATACTATATAAAGAAAATGAGGGAAGAAGTGAGAAAGAAAAGGAAGGACGAGCAACACAAAAGAAAGACTGAAAGAAACCTGTAAACCTATTGTCACTTAAATTGGGAATATAGTCAATAGTGTTGTAATGATGGTATGATGCCAGGTGGGTACTAGAAATATCGGGGAACATTTTGTAAAGTATATGATTGTCTAACCACTATTCTGTAACTAATATAAAACCTGAAATCAATACAAAATAATATTGAATGTAAAGAAATGAAAATTGGAGTGAAATTTTTATAAATTTCAAAGTTTAAATAAAAGCTGTAAAGGAAGGAAGGGGAGAATAAAAATAGTGTTTTTCATTGTAAAGAGTTGTCTTTATATTGTGCTTTTATACTTTTATACTTTTCTAAGTCATTATCTCATTTTAATTTCCAGGCAACTTAAAGACAAGATAACTGTTCCCTCCACTATTCAAAGAAAGGAAATCTTGGTGTCTGGTCCTAATGATTCAATCGTCAAGCCCTTATTGTAAAGCAGGGTTAGTAAAATTTTCTGTTCAGGGTCATATCTATACTAATAAAAGCCTTGGGGGTGATCAGGCCAGCAGGTGAGGGTATTTGAGGGCAATCAGGCCCGCAGAGGAGCAGTTAGGTGTCAATCAGGCCAGCAAAGGAGCATTTAGGGGGCAATCAGGCAGGCAGGTGAGCGGTTAGGAGCCAGCAGTCCAGGATTGTAAGAGGGATGTCCAACTGCAGGTTTAGACCCGATTCCACAGGGATTGGGCCTAAACCTGAAGTTGGACATCCCCCGAGGGGTCCCATATTGGAGAGGGTGCAGGCTGGGCTGAGGGACACCCTCCCCAGTGCACGAATTTCATGCACCAGGCCTCTAGTATATAATAAATCTCATCACCACCATTGAATTTCATGTAAATGTAATATATGTGTGTTATGGCAGTGGAGGTCAATGGGAGGGGATATTTATTAAGGTAGTTTATATACTGTGGGTGCACCTAGATGAATCACTCAAATGTGGGCTACCACAGAGTATTTGTAACTAGAAGCCCAGTGCAAGAAATTCATGCATGGCAGGGGTGGGGGTGTCCCTCAGGCCAGCCTGCACCCTCTCCAATCTGGGATCACTCTCACAATCCAGGACTGCTGGCTCCCAACTGCTCACCTGCATGCCTTCCTGATTGCCCCTAACCTCTTCTGCCTGCCAGCCTGATCACCCCCTAACCACTCCCCTGCCAGCCTGATTGATGCCTAACTGCTCCCCTGCCAGTGTGTTTGCCCCTAACTGCCCTCCCCTGCAGGCCTGGTCACCCCTAACTGCCCTCCCCTGTAGGCCTGTTCCCCCCCAACTGCTTTCCCCTGCAGGCCTGAGTCCCACCCATCTGCTCTTCCCTGCAGGCCCGGTCACCCCCAACTTCCCTCCTCTGCCAGCCTGGTCACCCTTAAGTGCCCTCCCCTGCAGGCTTGATTGCCCCCAACTGCCCTCCCTTGCAGGCCTGGTCCCTCCCATCTGCCCTCCCTGCTGGCCATCTTGTGGTGGCCATCTTGTGTCCACATGCGCGCAGGATCTTGACCACATGGGGGCAGCCATGTTGTGTGCTGGAATAATGGTCAATCTGCATATTACTCTTTTTTGAGATAGGATAGAGGCCTGGTACATGGGTGGGGGCTAGCTGGTTTGTCCTGAAAGGTATCCCAGATCAGGGTGGGGGTTCCCTTGGGGTGTGGGGAGGCCTGGGTGAAGGGCCTGTGGTGGTTCGCAGGCCGGCCACGCCCCCCTGGCAACCCAAGCAGAAGCCCTGGTGGGTATTTATGTATCTTCTTCAATTGAAACTTTGTAGCCTGGAGTGGAGCCAAGCCTCCTGCTTCCTCTGTGGTGGCAGCCATTTCTGTTGGAATTTATGTATATCTATAATTTTAACTTTGTAGCCTGGAGTGGAGGCCTAGGCCAGCCAGGGCTGCAGAAGCTTTGCTTCCTCCATTGCCGGGGGCAACCCTTGCCTGCTGCTCTTTCCAGCTCCATAGCTGCCGCCATTTCTGTTTGGATTTGTTTACCTTCTATAACTGAAACTTTGTAGTCTTGAGTGGAGGCTTAGGCCTGCACAGGCAGGCGGGAATCTTGGATTCCTCTGTTGCCGGGGAAACCCAAGCCTCCCTCCTGCTCTCAGTGGCTGTAGCCATCTTGGTTGGGTTTATTTGCATATTTGCTCCTGATTGGCTTGTGGGCGTGGCTTGTGGGTGTAGCATAGTTAGGTCAATTTGCATATTACTCTTTTATTAGGTAGGATGGTAAGTAGATGTCAGCTGCCCCAGTAGACCAGCAGGGGCAGCAATATGATGTCATTACTAAATTATTTGAAATCATTTTTTTTCTGGTCAACAAAAGAGATTACTTTTTTGTCATTTGTTTCTTGTTTTATGTGAAAGAATTTGAGGTGTTTGAACTTGATTATTGAGATACTAATAGGTTTGTAAACACATGATTTACTGCACTGGGCTTCTTGTCTTCATCTACCAGGTATTTTTAGGAGTACATAAAAAAGGTCATCTGAGTGGATAAATTGAACCATCATACACGTGTGTTTTGGAGGATAAGAATGGAAAGGGGCATGAGAGAGAGCCATCATGGATCACTCCAATGTTGTTGGCATAAGCAATTGAGTGGATTAATATGACATTTACTGGAATTAGAATACTGAGAGGACAAGGAAATTCATATTGTGAAAAGTCTGTCCTGAGCCACTCAGACTGTTTTGAGAATTTAATGAGATGCTACATGAAAGGGGGGCTAATAAAATGTGGTGCACAATACCAATATTGATGATGATGGTGATGATGATTACTACTTAGCACTCATGTTATTCCAGTGTATAAATATTTTAGACATACTCCTCTTACCTTCAACTGCACATTAAACACTACCAAAATGTTTCTTGTTTTCAAGCCCATGTTTTTGTCTTTAATATAAATGTTAATGTTAATTCTTACATACTCCCTGGCATCTCAGTCTTCAGCTCTTTCTAATCTCCCTGAGATAAACATAGCTAAGTATTTCACTCCAAAATATATCCCCAGTACATTCAAAAGTTTTCCTACAGATATAGTCCCAGAACACAAGCAAAAACTAAAAGATATAATACAAACAAAAGCAACTCTACTAACAAAAATTTAATTTAAGGTTGAACAGAGGAAGAATGAGTCAACACCAGTCACTGTGAACAGATGTTGTTAGAGATCCTTGTGCTTGTGTTTTTAATCTCTGTTGGTTGTTTTTTTTTTGAACCTTAGTGTATGTAAGATTCACCTGGTGGGATCACTAAAATGAAGATTCCTAGGACCCTCAGAGAATCTGATTTGATGGTTGGAATAAACAATAGAAATTTTATTTTTAATACTAGAGGCCCAGTGCATGGGTGCGGGCCTAAGCTGGCAGTCACACATCCCTCTAGTAGTCCAGGACCCTTCTCTCCTTACCGCCCACCTACTCACTGCTCCTTACCACTCAGTTCACTGCTCCTTAGCATTGCCACAGAGGCTGGAGAGGCTCTCACCACTGCTGCTGCGCTTGCCAGCCATGAGCCTGGCTTTTGGCTGAGCAGCACTCCCCCTGTGGGAGTGCACTGACCACTATGGGGAAGCTCCTGCATTGAGCGTCTGCCCCTAGTGGTCAGTGCGCATCATAGCAACCAGTCATTCTGCCAGTCATTCACTGTTGGTCGATTTGCATAGTAGGGTTTTATTATATAGGATAATCATAAAATAATGATAAGGCAGTTTTGTACATGAATCACACAGAGAAACTCTCCATCATTTTGGTCATAGTGTTGGGCATGTTTGACGGTTAGCACTGTTACTAAATTTAAGCTAATGTCACAACTACGTGAGGACCACCCCCTTGCCTGAGTATTTGTAGATTTTAGACTCTCCCTGCTGTTATTGCTTCCACTGACCACTCTGGATTGTCTTGATGTTAGTGCAGTTGCCTTACATAGAAAATAACAGGGATGTTTTGAATTAGGTGATTGATTATTTTAAAAAACATTTCAAACACTATTTATCATGGGAAATGTACAAACTTAACTTTAATTCTATGGGTATGTTCAAGGACTGGATGTTGGAGCCAAGTATTAATTAATTGCTTAAGATTTTATGCCATGTCATTTAACTATGTCCTACTTGCAGAGGCTCTTATAGGGAAAAAGAAAATGTCACAGCTTCCGTTTCCCTTTCTCCTATGTCTTTTTGGTGGAGAGATATAAAGCCTACAGGTATCAGAATTAAAAACTTGAGTTGTATGAGGAGAAACACATTAGCTTTGGGGGACTGCAAGCCTTATATATGTCCTAACAGAACATGTTTCTGAGCTGTGATGTGGGAACTCTCTAGCCCAGCAAAAATGCAAGTAGATATAACTTTTGAAAAATTGAAAGTAATTAAAATATTAATTTATGATCAAATAAAATTTTCAGATTTTCATAATTTAATCTGTTAAATAGAAGACCTAAATATATAATTAGGTCATGTTAATTTTATATTTACTTTGTTTCTTCACTTCTCAGATATCTATTATTGTAGCTAAGTGATTATTTCCAAGGCTAGTTAAACATTCATATAAAATACTAGAGGCCTGGTGCACAAAATTCATGCATGGGGGAGAGGGGTTGTCCCTCAGCCCAGCCTGCACCCTCTCCAATCTGGGACCCCTAGAGAGATGTCCGACTGTCTGATCCCAGAGCCTAAATGCAGTCGGAATTTCCTCTCACAATCCAGGACTGCTGGCTCCCAACCTCTTGCCTGCCTGCCTGCCTGATTGCCCCTAACCACTTCTGCCTGCCAGCTTGATCATCCCCTAACCACTCTCCTGCCAGTCTGATCAACACCTAACTGCTGCCCTGACAGCCTGGTCACCCCTAAATGCCCTCCCCTGCTGGCCTGGTCACTCCTAACTGTCCTTCCCTGCAGGCCTGGTTGCCCCCAACTACCCTCCCCTGCTGGCCCGGTCACCCCTAATTTCCCTCCCTTGCTGGCCTGGTCACCCCTAATTGCCTTCCCTGGAGGCCTGGTTCCCCCAAATGCCCTCTCCTACAGGCCTGGTCACCCCTTAACTGCCCTCCTCTGCTGGCCTGGTCACCCCCAACTGCTCTCCCCTGCTGGTCAGGTTGCTCCCAACTGTCCTCCCATGCTGGCCCGGTCACCCCTAACTGCCCTCCCCTGCCAGCATGGTCATCCCTAACTGCCCTCCCCTGCCAGCATGGTCACCCCTAACTGCCCTCCCCTGCCAGCATGGTCACCCCTAACTGCCCTCCCCTGTAGGCCTGGTTCTTCCCAATTGCCCTCCCCTGCAGGCCTGGTTTCCCCTGCTGGCCATCTTGTGGTGGCCATCTTGTGTCCACATGGGGGTGGCCATCTTGTGTGTTGGAGTGAGGGTCAATTTGCATGTCAGAGCAACCAGTCATCCAGTCATTCTGTTAGGGTCAATTTGCATATTACCCTTTTATTATATAGGATTCCCCAGAACTCTACATTTTCGATCCATCACTCTAGCTGCTCTGTTGAGAATAAAAGGGCAAGTATAAAAGTAGGGTGATGAGTTCTGAAGCTACTGTAGTATTCCTGGATGAGGCTCACATCCATGTAGTAGCATTGGAACTGGTAGGTCAATGTCTTTGTCTTTTATCAAACTATCGTGCCTGGAACACTATAAACATTGATAAAATTACAACAGCAACTACAACCTTGTGAAGCAGTGGTAACCAGCTAAGGCATCTGCAGCTTCAGTGGCCAAGATGCTCAGAGATTAAAATGGGCATTGAGGGGAGGCTTATGTCACTCACCATTTTCCTCCTGTAGGTATTTTCCAATTTCTAAGGACATGAAAGCAGTGGCAGAAACAATATCAATTTCACAGAATCAGAGACAAATGTTTAAATGATGATGTTCCAAGGCAGCCTGGTTTTGAGTGAAAATCCTGGATAAATGGTCATCATAGAGAGGTGACAGTATTTCTCAAAAAGCCATTTGCTTGCTCTCAAGCTGAATGGGGTAAGGGGAAATAGTGGGTGTGAGAGGCCACAAAATCAAGCAAAACTACAGTGACAATTATAGATAAACTGAAGTGGGTAATTAAGTATTAAGCTGAGAATAGAAACATTGAAGTACAAGACAAGACTAAGAGGAGGAGCCATGTAAACACTATGAGCTTTCAGGTAAGATCTCCAAAATACGATTTTTCTAAGAGAAAGAACAAAATAGAAATAGATTGTCCTTCACTTCGATAGAAGCCCTTTTTGAATCATTTTTGCAAATGCATCAAGTTGATTTTCCCTATTCTGTCTTCCAAATCAAAGGAAATAATCTGTAGGTGAAGATAATATTTTTCACTTCTCTATAACAATTATACACAATGTCCTCCATTCATTATCCAGCTCTTAAGAGACAGAACCAGCTGATCAAAATCCAAGAGAAAAAAATAGAGACTATCTGCAGCTCCCAGGTGATAAAGAATTATTGATTAATACCTTCAAATGAATAAGCAACAAGATGGAATGAAAATCTATTAAACAGAACCAAATGGAAATTATTAAGCTATAAAATAAAATAACTGAAATCAGAAACTAAACAATTTCAATAGCAGGTCAGTCACAGTAGAATGGGTTAGTAAGCTGCAGGATTTGTCTGTAGAAAATACCCTTTTTTGAAATACAGAAACTTTAAAAAATAAAGTATGAAAAAAATAAAGAAATGACATTGTGAAAAATCTTAAATGTGTATAATTGTAATTCCAGATAGTGAAGAGAGGCCATGGAAGAGATACAATATTTGATTATATAGAGCTCCAAATGTTCACAACTGACAAAAGATGCAAGTCAAAGATTAAAGAAAAATTAACTGGACCACAGGCACAATTAAATTAAAAGAAAAACCATCCATCTGCACATTAGCAGCATAATAAAACTTCTAAAAGGAAAAAGAAAAGAAAATTTGGAAAGCATCCAAGGGCAAATAGATATGATGTCTTAAAAGGAGCAACAATGGTCCTGAAAGCTGAATTCTCAACAGAAATTATCTAAATACAATTAAAATGAAATGACAAACTTTAACATGCTGAAGGATTATAATTGCCAATCCAGAACCCTTTATTTGGCAAAATAAAGATTTTTAGATACACAGAAACTGAAATATTTACTGGAAACCAACCTGCAATGAAATAAGTTATCAAACAATTGAAAAATGGTGGAAATGTGAAACTGCAAAAGGGAATAAACAATGAAAATAATGAATTTATAGGTAAATCTAATGACTACTTCTTTAAAGAACAATAATTATAATGTCATATGCTTGAAAATTTATGTAGAATTAAAGTACATAACATTGATGATACTAAAATAAGAGGGGTTTAGTGGAATTCAAGCATTTATTGATGAAGAAGACACCTCAGGGGAAACAAAGTAACACAGGTTGCTCTTCAAGCATTCTTAACGCATAAAGGCAACAAACAAACCAGGTTGAATACAAAAGATTCGGGTAACATTGTTAATATGACTCCTTCTTAGTGAAACTGAGAAAGAGTTCTCAGCAAATAATAATTAGGAAACATGCCCTGCAACAATGGGACTAAAGGTGAGCAGCATGTGTACATATCTATAGAACTAACAGAAATAGGGTGATTGGTGGGGGAAAGATGTTATATTAAGAATATAAAAAATGTACAACAGACAAAAATTAGGAGTGGAAAAGATACTGAGAGGGAGAAAAAAAAAAGGCAGCCAAATAGGTAAACATGTCCTGAGCCTTGTCCCAGTGTGATAGGAGGAGCAACTAAATCAAATAATATTCACCTGGAGTTGGTGAATTAGACACAGCTGGTGAGATAATTTGCAGCCAGAAAGGACAGAGGACGCCTGAAGAGCGGTAGAATTGGGGTTCTGGGCTGGAGAGAGACATGCGACCACCGGACCAAGATGGTCAGAAGGAAGTTACACTGCAGTAAGTCTGCATCCCTTGAGGACAGGCCTAATGTCAGACTGTGGAAAAGAAGTCCACAGGGCTTCTAGATCTAAGTCCACAGCCCTGAGAGGTTGTTCCCAGAAAGGTGGCTTGAAGAACTGCCCAAGTGTAGCAGTGCCCGGGGAAGAGAAACTTGCAGTCACACTGTTGTTTTGCCTCTGTTTTGTCTTTATTTTTATTCACTAAACCCAGTTCATAGGACCCTTCAATTACAAGCACTCACCAAGACTTCAGTGCTGGTGGAGGCTCAGTTTTGTGGAGGCTGGGAAGAGGCTGTGGAGAGGAGCAGGACAGGGAGAAGGACCAGGAATCCGGCACTGGGACATTCAGGACTCTCCAAACCTAAGCAGCCATTTTTCTCCTGAAGAGCAGCCCCTCCCACAGCCTCATGGCAGCTGGTGCAGCTGCACCCAGCCTCAAGCTTTGCAGAGGAAATAAAGACTCTGAATAGCTCAGGGAGCCCTCAGGGACTGTGTTGAGGAGGGGTCATTCAGTCCTGGAAAGAAATACAGCACCACCCCACCTTAAAACCCTGTCAAAAACAGAGGCTGGAGTGATCAAGATTGACAGCAGGCCAACAGGCTCAGCAGGTGGATTGATCCTGCCTGCTTGCTGCCAAGGCTGTGGAGACAGACACAGAGGAGAAGTAGATTGCTTGGAACTTCAACAGGGTTCTGGCTACCTAACAGGAAACTGAGAAGTGGCAGACAGAAGAGTGGGGTCTTAAATCAGCCCCTATGGGACATTACTAGTAAAACTCAGCTGAAGCAAATGACACTTCACTTTTTTTATTTTTGTCTTTTATTAAAATTTTTCTTTATCTTTTTGTTTGTTTTCATCTTTATTTTTTGTATTACTTTTTTACTATTTTTATTTTATCTTATTTTTTCTTTTTTTCCACCCTTTTCTTCCTCACTTTTCCCTTTTTAATCCTGTTCTCTTTTCTCCTATCCCCACTTTAGTTTTCTCTTTCCTTTCTTTTTCTCCCTTGTTAAAAATTGATCTTCTTTATCTGCTTTATTGACATGTTATAATTATTGTAGTTTCTGTTGGCTTACTCATATATCTAATTTCCTCTCCCCTGCTCCAAGTCTATGCACCCTTCTCTTTTCTCTTTCTTTGCTAGTCAATTTTTTCTATGCTTTTGTTTTTCCACTCCTCTCTGGGTCCCTTCTCCTAATTGTTTAATTAGTTTCACTCACTAAACTCAAGCCTCTCTGCTCTCTCCTCTATTTTCCTTTTTCAAAAAGAGATGAATGAATAGATGAATAAATTGAGAAAAAGAAGATTATTTTTATTTTTATTTATTTTTTCTTTTCTTCTTATCCATTCATTCTGTTTCTACCTCCTCTATACTAAACCATGGTCTGTCCCCTAGTCATCCAATTCCTTAACCTTACATTCTGTATAGAAGCTCTACCTCTACAGATACTGCCCCACCCTTTTGGGGGGAGTTGGTTGTTTGCATTCCTTGGTTTATTTGTTTTGTGGTATTTTCTCCCCATATTTTTTTTCTTTTTTCTTCTTTTTATTTTCTTTCTTACCTTTTTTCTGTTTCAGTTTTGTTCTCTTTTCTCTCTCTTAATTCTCTTTTATCTGGTGGTAACTTTTATTGTGATTACCAAGGTTGTGAGTACATGCATGTTTTGTTCCCTTTGTGTAGTGTCTAGTCGAGTTGTATTTTGTGCTGTTCAGTCAACCTGGTAGAGAGTGAGCCACATAACCAGACACCCTGAGAGGAGATTCCATCCATGAATAGGACAATAACACTCAAGTCCCAACTACACCAAAAGAACCCAAATATTCCAAGTAGGGTGCATCCATAGAATACCCAGCCCAGAAGACCTGAGAGATTGCATCACTGGGTCAAAAAAACATCTACCGTATAAGACAAACAAAAAATCTGGGTGACATAGAAGTTTGATCTAATACATAGAAACAACCACAAAAGAACAGTAAAAATGGGGAGACAAAGAAACAACTCCACACAAAAGAAAAGAAAAAATCACCAGAAGAGGATATAAATGCAACGAAGGCAAGCAATTTTCCAGAAAATGAATTCAGAGCAAGGGTTATAAGAATGCTGAAGAGAATGGATGACAAATTCAACAACATGTGTAAGAATCAAGTAGAAATGAAGAATAAAGGAGAAATAAAGAATGACATAGCTGCAATAAAGAACACATGGAAAGTTTACAGTAGACTAGAAGAAGATGAGGACCACATCAGCGAGTTAGAAGACGAGGTAGAAAAAACACACAAGCAGAGAAGCAACTGGAAAAAAAAACATCTTAAAAAGCAGGAGAGCCTAAAGGAGCTTTGGGACAACACGAAATGAAACAACATCCCCAAAATAGGGGTGCCAGAAGGACAAGAAGAGAAGCAAGGAAAGAAAAGTTGTCTGAAGAAATAATGACAGAAAACATCCCTGATGTTGGGAAGAAAAAAGTCACACAAGTACAAGAAGCACACAGAGTCCTAAACAGGATGAACCACAAAAGACAGACACTAGGATACATCATAATTAAATTGGCAAACATCAGTGACAAAGTAAGAATCTTAAAGATTGCCAGAGAGAGAGAGAAAGAGAGAGAGAGAGAGAGAGAGAGAGAGAGAGAGAGAGAAACAGTTAGCTACAAGGGGTCTCCCATTAGACTATGAACTGATTTCTCAACAGAAACACATCAGGCCAGAAGGGAATGGAATAAAGTATACAAAGTCATTAAAAGCAAGGGACTGAATCCAAGCATACTATAACCAGCAAGGCTATCATTCAAAATTGAAGGTAAAATCAGGAGCTTCACAGACAAAAAAAAAGGGCTAAGGGTGTTTATTGCCACCAATCCAGCGATGAAAGAAATGCTAAAGGTACTGTTGTAAAAAGAAGAAATAGAAAGGAAAGGAGGAACACAGGCATAATGAATAAAAATGGCAAAAAACAAGTACTTATCAATAATAACCTCAAACATAAATAGATTAAATGCTCCAATAAAAAGACATAGGGTAGCTGAATGGATAAGAAAACATTACCCATAGATTTTCTGTCTGAGAGACCCAACTCAGAACAAAGGACACACACAGACTGATAGTGAAGGAATGGAAAAAAATTGTCACACAAAGGGAAATGAAAAAAGGCAGGGGTAGTAATACTTATAGCTGACAAAATAGACACCAAAGTGAAGGCCATAACAATACACAAGGAGGGCCACTTCATAATATTAAAGGGAAAAATTCAACAAGAAGATATAACTCTAGTAAACTTATATGCACCCAAAACAGGAGCACCCAAATACATAAAAACACGTCTGGAAGATATCAAGGAGTGTTTGACAGCAATACCATCATAGAAGGGGACTTTAATACCCCAATGAAAACCACTGGATAAATCCTCTAAAAATATCAGCAAAGAACCAGCAATCCTAAATGACTAACTAGATCAGAAGGAATTAATTGACATCTTCAAAACATTTCACCCCAAAGTCACAGAATATGTAATCTTTTCAAGTGCACATGAGACATTTTCAAAGATAAATCACATACCGGGACACAGGCAAAATCTCTTCAAATCCAAGAAGATAGAAATCATATCAAATATCTTCTCAAATCACAATGGCATAAAATTAGAAATCAACTACAATAAAAACAATGAAAAAATCAAGCAACTAAAGGCTAAATAATATGGTATTAAACAATTATTATGTTACCAAAGAGATCAAAGAAGAAATAAAAAGCATATGGCAACAAATGACAATGAAAACACAACAATCCAAAATCTATGGGACACAGTGAATGCAGTCCTGAGAGGGAAGTTCATAGCTCTACAGCCCTATCTCAAAAAACAAAACAACAAACAAACAAAAAACAAGTAATAATTTACCTAACCCTAAAACTTAAAGAATTAGAAAGGGATTAACAAGAAAATCCCAGAGTTAGCAGAAGGAAGAAAATAATAAATATCAGAAAGAATTAATTACATAGAGACAAAAAAAAAAAATCAATAAAACCAAGAGCTGGTTCTTTAAAAGGATAAACAAGATTGATGAACCTCTAGCCAGTTTCACCAAGAAACAGAGAGGACACAAATAAACAAAATCATAAATGAAAGAAGTAAAGTAACAACAGATGCCATAGTAATAAAAATGATTGTAAAAAAAATACTACAAACAACTCTTTTCCAACAAACTGGGCAAGCTAGATGAAATGGACATGTTCCTAGAAAAATACAATCTCCAAAACTCAATCAGAAAGAATAAAAAAACCTGAATGGGCTGGTAACTATTGATGAAATTAAAGCAGTAAAAACAAACAAACAAACAAACAAAAACTTCCAGTAAACAAAAGTTCTGGTCCAGATGGCTTCACAGGGGAGTTTTACCAAGCATTCAAAGAAGAACTAAAACCAAATCTCCTCACTATTCCAAAAAATTCAAGAGGAAGGCACACTTTCAAGCTTTCTATGAAGCCAGAATTACTCTAATCCCCAAATCAGATAAAGACACTAAAAAGAAAGAGAATTACAGGCCAATATATCTGATGAACATAGATGCTAAAATCTTCAACAAAATTCTAGCAAATTGGATCCAGCATTACATTAGAAAGATCATATACCATGACCAACTGGAACTTATTCTGGTGATGCAAGACTGGTACATTATCTGCAAATCAATAGACATGATACAGCACATAAACAAATTGAGAGATAAAAAACACATAATCATATCAATTGTTGCAGAAAAAAGTATTTGACAAAATCCAACACCCTTTCTTGACAAAAACTCTCAGTAAAGTGGGAATAGAGGGATCACATTTCAACATAATAACAGACTTATATGGCAAACCTACAGCCAACATGGCAACCCAATAGGCAAAAACTAAACTCATTTCCCCTAAGAACAGGAACAAGACAAGAATGCCCACTTTCACCCCTGTTCGACATAATACTTGAAATGCTAGCCATAGCGGTCAGACAAGAAGAAGAAATAAAAGGCATCCAAATTGGAAAAGAAGACGTAAAACTGTCCTTATTCACAGATAACATGATATTGTACATAGAAAAACCTAAAGATTCCATAAAAACACTACCAGACTTAATAAATAAATTTGGCAATGTAGCAGGATACAAAATGAACACCCAGAAATCTATGACATTTTTATACGCCAATAATGAACTAACAGAAAGAGAAATTAAAAAACAATCCCATTTATCATTGCAACACAAAAATTAAGATACATAGGAATAAATTTAACAAAGGAAGTAAAGACCTGTACGTAGAAAATTACAGGATGTTGAATAAAGAGATAAAGACATAAACAAATGGAAGAATATACCATGTTCATAGATTGGTAGAATCAACATCATTTAAATGCCCATACAACCCAAAGCAATCCATAGATTTAATGCAATCCCCATTAAAAAACTGATGGTATATTTCACAGACCTAGAACAAACTCCAAAAATTCTTATGGAGTAAAAAAAGACCCCAAATAGCTGCAGCAATGCTGAGAAAGAAGAACAAAGTTGGAGGGATCACAATACCAGATATCAAGCTATATTACAAAAGCACTGTTCTCAAAACAGCCTGGTACTGGCACAAGAACAGACATATAGACCAATGGAACAGAACAGAGAACTCAGAAATCGGCACAAGTCATTATGCTCAAATAATATTTTAAAAAGGAGGCAAAAGCATACAATGGAGTCAAGACAGTCTCATCAATAAATGGTGTTGGGAAAATTGCAGATACATGCAAAACAATGAAACTAGTCCACTAACTTACACCATACACAAAAATAAATTCAAAATTAATAAAGGACTTAAATGTAAAACAGGAAACCATAAAAATCTTAGAAGAAGCCATAGGCAGCAAAATATCAGACATATCTCATAGCAATATCTTTACTGATGCAGCTCCTAGGACAAAGTAAGATAAGGAAAGAATAAACAAATGGGACTATATCATAATAAAAACCTTCTGCACAGCAAAAGAAACCATCAACAAAATAACAAGAGAGGCCACTGCATGGGAAAACATATTTGCCAGTGTTATTTCCGATAAGGGTTTACTCTCTAAAATTTTTAGCTTACTCATGTAACTTAACAAAAGGAAGATAATGCAATCAAAAAAATGTGCAAAGGACCTAAAAGACACTTTTTTGAAAGGACATACAGAAGGCCAAGAGACATATGAAAACATGCTCAAAGTCACTAACTGAGAGACGCAAATTAAAACGACAATGAGGTACTATCTCACACCTGTCAGAATGGCTATCATCAACTAATCAACAAATGACAAGTGCTGGTGAGGATGTGGATAAAAAGGAACCCTCATGCACTGCTGCTGGGAATGCAGACTGGTGCAGCCACTGTGGAAAACAGTATAGAGTTTTTCCAAAAAACTAAAAATGGAACTGCCATTTGACCCAGTAATCCCACTTCTAGGAATATATCCCAAGAAATCAGAAACACCAATCAGGAAGGATATACTTACACCTATGTTCATAGAAACACAATTTACAAGTTAAGATTTGGAAACAGCCTAGGTGCCCATCAACAGATAAGTGGATTCAAAACCTGTGGTACTTCTACACAATGCAATACTATGCTGCTGTAAAAAGGAAGAAACTCTTACCATTTGTGACAGTATAGATGGACCTGGAGAGCATTATGCTAAGTGAAATAAGCCAGTCAGAGAAACATAAATATCACATGATCTCAGTCATTTGTGGAATATAATGAACAACATAAAATTATGAAGAAAAATAGATCCAGAGATGTAGAAGCACTGAACAGACCTTCTAACCACAGAGGGAAGGCTGGGGGGGGGGGGCGGGGGGAGAGGTAATAAATCAATCAAAGTACTTGTATGCATGAGTATAAGCATACCATGGACACAGACAGTAGGGTGGTGAGGGCATGTGCTGGTGGTTGGGAACAGCCAGGGAGAGGTCAATGGAGGAAAAGGGAGATATATGTAACACTTTAAATGATAAAGAATTTAAATTTTAAAAAAGATACTGAGAGGTGAAATGCTGTTTGTTTAATCGTTAATAGCATAGAAACAAAGATTCTAGACCACATAATGCTAAAAACTCAGGTAAAAAGTAAAAGGATAGACACTAAGAGAGATAACATTGTCTGAAATTGGATGATAAAGAAAAAAGAGGGGAAGAATAATAAATGATATAATTTTACAACAGATTACCTTTCAGAAAATTAAATAGAAACTTTATTCATACTTTAATGATTTTAAATATAGTTCTAGAAGATGCTGTTTAGAGATATTATGTGCTATAATTGGAATATATTATAAACACAGTATATATAGTTTTAATATGATGATTATCCCAGATCCAGGTTTCTGATCTATATCATTTTATTTCTCTCTGAAAAAATTCTTGTAACATTTCTTGCAAGTCAGACATACTGGCAACAAATTCTTTCATGATTTGTGTGAGAAAGTCTTTGTTTTTAAGATAATCTTTCAGGGTTCAGAATTCTAGGTTGTCAATTTTCTCCCAACATTTTAAATATTTTACTCCACTCTACAGTCACAAGAGTGCACACCAACAGCCCAGATCCCTGCAGCCATACACACATGCTCATGATTTCCCCTTACAGTGCAAATGCACACTACCTGCTATTGGCCCAGCAGCTGCATATGCACCTAGAGTTGTCATTAGCCTCTGTTGTTCACTCTAGCCCTCACCACTGCAAAAGTATCTGCAGCCAGCCTCTGCCACCTAACAGGCAATCGCTGTTGACCCCCACAGTAAAGCATGTACACATCACTAGCTCCAATCACCATCACCACCTCTTGACCTAGTCCTCACCACCAGCCCTGCTGAGGCCCCAATAAACCTTGTAGCCACTGAGGATCCTCCCTGGATACCACCACAGAAGATCATGCATTTATTCATGTCAGGACTCCAGCTGCCTGAGCCAAGAAAACACCATGACCCCTGGCCATACTGCTGCCACATGTCTCCACACTTGGTGTTCCACACCACTAGACCCTATGAGTCTCCACCTGCATGTGAAGGTATTTTCTTACCAAAGCCAGTCCATAACGTCTAGGAGAGGCGATTGCTTCTTCAAATGCACAGACACCTATGTAAGACTAGAGGGATCATGAAAATTAGGGAAACATAACACCACCAAAAGAATACAATAAACTTTCAGTAACTGAACCCAGAGAAAGGGAGATTCATGAATTGCTTGACAAAGAATTAAAAACAGTTGCTGTAATAAAGCTCAGTGAGCTACCAGAGAACACAGACAATTTTTAAAAACCAAGAAACCAATACAGGAACAAAATTATAAGTTCAATGAATTGTTAGAAAATATAAAAAGAACCAAACAGAAAACTTGGAGCTGAAAAATACAGTGAGTTAACTAAAAAGTAAAATAGAGATCTTCAACAGTAGTCTCAGTCAAACAGAAGAAAGAATCAACAAACTTGAAGAAGTTATTTGAAGATATCCAGTTACAGGAGGGGGAAAAAAGAATGAAAAAAAGTGAAGGAAACCTGGGGCTTAAGGGAAACTATCAAAATAAACAATATTTATATTATGAAAATCCCAGAAGGAAAAGAAAAGTAGAATAGGACAGAAAACTTATTAAACAAATAATGGCTAAAAACTTCCCAAATATAGGAAGAGATAGAGACATTCAGGGTCATGAAGCTCAAAGATCCCCATCAGGTTCAACTCAAGGAAGACATCCTATATAATAAAGAGCTAATATGCAAATGGTCATCAGACCGTAACTACTCAGACACTCAACACTGGGGAGAGAGGGGTGGGGACCAGCCAGGCACAAGTGAGCTCGCAAGAGAGGAATGGGGATCAGCCAGGCAAAAATGAGCTTGTGAGAGAGGAATGGGGACCAGCCAGGCTGCGGCCCAAGAGAGGGACAAGCTGCCCGCCCCGCAGTCCCAGGTGCCAACGGCTGGGCTGTGGCCCAGGAGAGGGACAAGCCGCCCGTACCACAGCCCTGGGCACCAGCGGCTGCACCTGTGGCCTGGCTGGGGAGAGACACAAGCCGCATGCCCTGTGGTCCTGGGCGCCAGCAGCTGTGCCTGTGCCTGTGGCCCAGGAGAACAACAATCTTCCCACCCCACAGTGCCAGGCACCAGTGGCTGCACCTGTGCCTGTGGCCTGGGAGAGGGACAAGCCGCCTGCCCCATTGTCCTGGGCACCTGTGGCTGCGGCCAGGCGAAGCCACCAACCCAAGGTCTGATGTGGCTGGCCAGGGTGAAGCCAGCCCAGTTCCTGGGTGTCTGCGACCAGATGGAGGAGGGAATCCTGGGTCCCGAGTGCAGGGCAAAGCTGAGGCAGTTAGGGGTGATCAGGCAGGCAGGTGAGCTGTTAGAAGCCAGTGGTCCCAGATTGTGAGATGTAGTTGGACATCCCTGAGGTGTCCCGGATTGGAGAGAGTGCAGGCCGGGCTGAGGACCTCCACCACCGCCCCCCCCCCCCCCCCCATGCAGGGTGATAGATGGGACCTACTTTCACTATGAAGAGAATATAAATGAAATCTTATAATACTAGAGGCCCGGTGCACGAAATTCATGCACACGGGGAGGGTGTACCCCTGTAATTTAAAAATATGTGTCCACAAATCAGGGAAAGGTGAAAAAATCTGTTATGTTTATATTTTTAAAATTATCCTAATTTACCCTAGGCTTCTTATTGACCCTATTTCAGCAGTTGGAAAAAAAAATGAAACATCTGAGATTTGGGATAGAGGATAAAAGTGTCATATACTATTATTCTTGAGAATGCAAGCCCAGCCAAGTTTTTGAAATCTTCTCAATCTTCCCAGCATTTTGACAGCTTCTCACCTAACTCCAAATGGTCAGTCAGAAAGGTTTCTGTAGAAAGCACTAGGTGGGGGAAAAGCAAAGGAAAGTGTGACAAGAGACTCGTTAGCATAGCAGGCTGCATATCAAGGCCTGGCAGAATCATGAACACAAACACAGAAATATCTATGCATATGAACCAATGCATAAATAATTCCAGAATATTTTTGGGGATTATAAAGTTGGGTTCTTATGCTAATGAGCAAATGTAACATAACTCACTCATGTGATGCAGAAAATGAAAGAAAAAAAGTGATTCTTAATTTTTTGATCTCTCATTTTAAAAAAATATTATGAAGTTAACACAATGAATAATTAACTTTTTGACATAAATATCTTTATTGTGTTTCTTACTTTAACATTAATTTTTCTTTTTTTAGATAAAAAGGTATGATGAAATTAAAATCTGAGTCTCCTTAACCAATAAAATTACAGCTTCAGTATTTCTTATCTCTGGAGACGGTTTATTTTCTTTAATATAAGTATATGATTTGTTTTAGGAGATCAAGTAATATGAATTAGAAAAGATATTTAAGCAGAAAATGTTTAAAGATATTATTGCTTGTCAAAATTGTAGGGCAGCCAAGATAGAGTCTTTCATTGTTTGACATTTTAAAAGTAGAGTTGATAAAAATGTTGTAGCCATAGTCCTAATCCACAGAGAGCTTCCCACTCTCCAATCTTATGCCAGCTGGCTCATGTATCTTCACACATTTTTGGCAAATGATCAAATACAGCTCACACTTTAAGCAGCTGGATTAATCTAACAGCCCTTATTAGAATCCTTTCTAATCCTACAGAGGCAGAAGGCTGCTAATTAATTATAGTCTTATTAGAAAGCATGTACATATTTATTCCTGATTAATAGGATTATGACACAAAAATGTAACTTTGAAATTCCAAATGAAAGATTTTATTAAAAGTAAAAGTCCATACATTTATGATTATTTTAATTATATATTTTCTTTTCATTTTTTGTTTAGTTTCATTTTTAAATAAAGATAAAGGGCAACAGTTAACTTTCTGTATTGCTTATTTTTAAAAATAAAAATAGAAAAAAAATAACACTATGCAGAATAGAAATTTCTATAAATAAAGCACTGGAATTCTTAGCTTAACATGCATTTTTTTGGTCTGAGATTATAATAAAAACAGTATTGGTCTTTCTTAACATTTCACATTCTACATCATGATGATATTTCCAGTACTTTAAATGTGAACCATATGTTGTTCCCTAACATATTTAACAGTGTTAACCAGATGTTTGAACAAATTAGCAGTTAAGTATAATGCTGACCGCTTACTAGTTCTCACAATCTGTCCTCACCTCAGTTAATAGAAAGAAAAAGAAAAACCCACCTTTAGTAATATAGATGCCTGGGACTCAATATTATGATCAACATTAAAATGTGACAAACTTTCTGAGAAGTAAACCAAAATACCTCTTAAAATATTTATGGAGTTCAGAAGAATTATGAAAACTAGTATCTTGGTCACAATTATACTAAAGTCAGAGGAAAATTCACAATAATTTTCTTATCAACTACAGCCATAATTTTTCAGTGGATTTTCTTTTGATTCTGCAAATTTGATAAGAGACCACATAGTGTTAAAGGCTTTTGCTGTCAAAGCCATGCAAATAAATAAAACATATTAGACATTATCTCTTGAAGCAAACATCTAAGGTAAGTAACTCAACATGTAATACATCACTACCATTCCCTTCTAGACATTAAAGATTGGGTTTTCTTGAAATTGTAACTAATTTTAAATAGGTACTTAAAACTATTACTGTTTTGAGAAAATGCACACATTAAAGGTATATTTTTTAAATAAAAAATTTAATAAATACTTTTATACATGTGCTTACTAATAGCTCTGGACTTAAGTAAGCTAAATCTCCAGCAATTACTAAAAGGATGATACATAACTAACATGGTGCTTATATATTACTAGAGGCCCGGTGAACGAAATTCGTGGACTGGTGAGGGTGTCCCTCAGCCCAGCCTGCACCCTCTCCAATATGGGACCCCTCGGGGGATGTCCAATTGCAGGTTTAGGCCCGATCCCTGTGGAATCGGGTCTAAACCTGCAGTTGGACATCCCTCTCACAATCCGGGACTGCTGGCTCCTAACCGCTCACCTGCCTGCCTGATTGCCCCCTAACTGCTCCCTTGCTGGCCTGATTGCCCCCTAACTGCTCCTCTGCGGGCCTGATTGCCTTCAAATACCCTCACCTGCAGGCCTGACAACCCCCAAGGCTTTTATTAGTATAGATATGACCCTGCACAGAAAATTTTACTAACCCTGCTTTACAATAAGGGCTTGACGATTGAATCATTAGGACCAGACACCAAGATATCCTTTCTTTGAATAGTGGAGGGAATAATTATCTTGTCTTTAAGTTGCCTGGAAATTAAAATGAGATAATGACTTAGAAAAGTATAAAAGTATAAAACCACCATATAAAGACAACTGTCATTTTAATGAAGTGGTAAAATGAAAAACACTATTTTTATTCTCTCCTTCCTTCTTTTACAGCTTTTATTTAAACTTTGAAATTTATAAAAATTTCACTCCAATTTTCATTTCTTTACATTCAATATTATTTTGTATTGGTTTCAGGTTTTATATTAGTTACAGAATAGTGGTTAGACAATCATATACTTTAAAAAATGTTCCCTGATAGTTCTAGTACCCACCTGGCATCATACCATCATTACAACACTATTGACTATATTCCCTATTTAAGTGACAATGGGTTTACAGGTTTCTTTCAGTCTTTCTTTTGTGTTGCTTGTCCTTCCTTTTCTTTCTCACTTCTTCCCTCATTTTCTTTATATAGTATCTCAATTGGCCATCAAAGCTCAGTGAATGCACTAGGACACGCTTCATCCATTTTATAGACCAGGAAACTGAGGCCAATGCCAGTTGGCTGTGGAACTTGACTCAGCACACAGGAAGCCCTCAGAGCCATGCTCTTTGCGCTTCCTAAGGGGCAGCTGCCCGGCAAACAGAACAAACCTTCCAGTCAGGCTTCCGAGCCTCTTTCTTGAGCACCTCTTCATTGCGGATGCTCCACATTCTTTCCTCTCCCGTCCCCTGCCCCCCATTCTTTACTGCCCCCGCTTCTCTGGAGAAGGTGGAAGGCTTCGCACTCACTGCCTAGGCATGCTCTGCCATGGGGCAGGGCACCTCGGGCTTGCTTTTGGGTCAAGGCAGGACCAGGAGTCACTGCCTCTGAAGTGTGAAGGCCACCTGAGCGAGGCCCATTAGCACTGGGAGCTTCTCTGAATCATATCAGACAGTCCAGTACCCTGCAGTGCAGCACCCCTCCACTGAGGTGGCACCACCCCTCAATCCCCGCCTCAGGGGTGAGGGTCCTTGCCCCTCTGCCAGGAGTCCTTCCATGCCCCTTGATCCCTGGCTGGGCCCACCCACGTCTTGGGGCCACTGCAGAACCTCTGTCTCTCTGCAGATGAGGCAGATCCCTGCCCTAGGTCTCCGAGAAGCTATGAATCTGTGGCCAGAGGCCAGGTCTGGGTCTCAGCAACACCATGCCTCCAATGTTCCCAGGGACCCCCAGGAGTGGCTAGGCAGGTCCGGCCTGGCCTCCCCAGGGCAGCGATGTTCCCAGGGACCGTGGGGAGCGGATAGGCAGGTCCGGCCTGGCCTCCCCGGGGCAGCGATGCTCCCAGAGACCCCCAGGGAGCGGCTAGGCAGGCCACTGCCCCTCCTGGGGCCGGCAATGAACCCGGACCCCTCCTGTGCCATCTGGCACTGCCCACCCCACCAACTCCCCGGCCATGAACTGGTACCTTGCAGGCGGTGTCTGGCGCTGCCCGCAGGGCCTCCTCCATCCCCAATGAACCCGTACCCCCGGAAGCAGGCCATGGTGCTGCCCGCCCTGCCTTAGTATGCAAATTAACCACCATATTAACCACCATACTCACTCATTCTGATTGGCTGTGGGCATAGCGAAGGTACAGTCAATTTACATATTTGTCTATTATTAAGTAAGATATGACTGCATAGTATTTTAACATTTCAAATCAATCCATATAACTATCTTATCAAGGTATTGTCTTTATTCATAGAAACCATGATGAGATAGGGAGGAATTAACAAACAAAATACTGGAACTAAATAAGGGGATGAGCCAGGAGGAGGAATGAGGACACAAACTAAGCTTCTAAAACCAATTGTGAGATAATAAAAGATGGTGGCTGGCAAGACAGCAAGGAGGAGAGAGTGAGTAAAGGAATGAGAAGGGCATGTATGGTGTGTGTGGGGTGAGTGAGGAACAGTTACATCTCACAGGAGTACCTGGGACTGGCAGATCAGGCCCTCCTGGACAGGGAGCCCCTGCCACCCTGGTGGACACTCCCAGGCCAATGTGGCTGGGAATGGTGCCCATGCCACTTTGAAGAGAAGAGTAGCAGAGGCCAGAGTGCACCCACACCAACACCAACCCATGCGTGGTACTGCTCGCCATACATAACCTGTGTGGTACCACCATGCACTGGCAGTGAGTGGCGCCCAACCATGCTGCCAGCTCCCAGACCCGCAAAGTGACCACAGTCCAGAGAGACTGCCTGAGCTGCACATCCCTGCCTGAGCTCCCAGACCTGGCGTTACCAACCTCGGCACTCCAGGACCTGGCACTACCGACCCTGGTGCTTCAGGACTCCAGCGATCCCAGATCCAGTGCTCCTGACCCCAACATTCCCAGAGACAGTGCTCCCAACCATGAATGATGAGTGCAAGGCAGAGGGACCTCTGAGGCCCTCACTGCACAGCCTCTGGACCGTGACAACTATGCACCTTCTGTGACCTGGGAACCCTGACCCAGTGGCTCACACACCTCCAGAGTCAACTTCTACTATGCTGGCCAGGAATACTCAGTCAGGTGCCCATCCAACCCCAAGGACAGCACTGACAGTTCCAGCCAGGGACACTTGGCCCAGTGTTTGCTCAGTCACAAGAACAGTGCACATGGTGCCACCAGTGTCACTTGGTCCAGAAACTGCCCAGTCTAAAGGACAGCACTGATGGTGCTGGCTAGGAACCCCCACCCAGCTCCCTGTTGAGTCCCCAGGACCAGACTGACAAGGGAAGCCAGAAGTTACTATGGAACACCCTGTCTTGAACTCCAGAGGTTCTTCAATGAATTGCATGCTAGAGGGCTCTTTGGCCTCACAGGAAGTCTCACACCAGTCCCCAGCCAACTCTGAGCACCTGCAGCAGACAACTGAGGGACCCGAACCATGGAGGAAGGGAATACAACTGAGAACATAGATATTAAAGATGTCAGACTAAAGGCAATCCCAGCCTCTGGGCTAAGGAGTCCTGGACCATTGGAGGACTAGGGTCCTCAACTTCTAGGGCCTGAAGCAGGTTGCCAAGGGACAGAAATTGTCTACAACACACCTTACATAGAAACAAATACAAAGGGACAGCCAAAATGGGGAGACAAAGAAAAACTCCCCAGAGGAAAGAAAAGAGGAATCACCAGAAAGGGTAATAAATGAAATTAAAGCAAGCAATATGTCAGAGAAAGAATTCAGAGTAATGGTTATATAGATGCTAAACTGTTTGGGTGAGCAATTTACTAACATATGTAAGAATCAAGAAGAAATGAGAAATAACATAGCTGCAATATAAAACACAATGGAAGATTTCAACAGAAGACTAGAAGAAGCAGAGGACCGAATCAGCAAGTTATGAGAGGGTAGAAAAGCACCCAATCTGAACAGCAATTGGGAAAAAAAATTAAAAGCAGGATGAGAGTTTAAGGACAATATGAAACAAAGAAACATTCTCATAATAGGGGTGCCATAAGGATTGAAGCTGAGCAAGGAATAGAAAACCTATTTGAAGAAATAATGAGAGAAAACTTCCCTGATTTGTGGAAGAAAAAAGTCACACAAGCACAGAGAGTCCCTAACAAGAGAAACCCAAAAAGACCCACACCAAGACACGTTGTAATTACAATGGCAAACTTTAATGACAAAGAAAGAATCTTAAGAGCTGCAAGAGAGAGACAGAAGGTTACCTACAAGGGATCTCCCATTAGATTATAAATGATTTCTCAACAGAAACACATCAGGCCCAAGAGAATAAAATGAAGAATACAAAGAAATGAGAAGAAAGGGACTGAATCCAAGAATACTCTATCCAGCAAGGCTATCATTCAAAATACAAGGTGAAATCAGGAGCTTCACAGACAAAAAAAAAAAAAAAAAAGCTAAGGGAGTTTATTACCACCAAGCCAGCAATGCAAGAAATGTTAAAGAGACTGTTGTAAAAAGAAGAAATAGAAAGGGAAGAAGGAACACAGGCATAAAGAATAAAAATGGCTAGAAACAAGTACCAATCAATAATGACTTTAAATGTAAATGAATTGAATGCTACAATCAAAAGACATAGGGTAGCTGAGTGGATAAGAAAACATGACCCAACAATTAGTGGGGGCCGTACAAGATGGTGGCCAAAAAAAAGTTAAAAGACCTAGGAATAAACTTAACTAAGGAAGTAAAAGACCTGTATTCGGAAAACTACAGGACATTGAAAAAAGAGATAGAGGAAGATATAAAGAAGTGGAAGAATATAACATGTTCATGGATTGGTAGAATCAACGTCATTAAAATGTCCATACTACCCAAAGCAATTTATAGATTCAGTGCACTCCCCATTAAAATACCAATGGCATATTTCACAGACCTAGAAAAAATTATCTAAAAATTTATATGGAATAAAAAAGACCCTGAATAGCCACAGCAATCCTGAGAAAGAAGGACAAAGTTGGAGGGATCACAATACCAGATTTCAAGCTATATTACAAAACCACTGTTCTCAAAACAGCCTGGTACTGGCACAAGAACAGACATATAGACCAATGAAACAGAACAGAGAACCCAGAAATTGACCCAAGCCATTATACTCCATTAATATTTGACAAAGGAGGCAAGATCATACAATGGAATCAAGACAAATGGTGTTGGGGAAATTGGACAGATACAAGCAAAAAAAAAAAAAATGAAACTGGATCACCAACTTATACCATACACAAAAATAAAATGGATAAAAGACTTAACCATAAGATGGGAAACTATAAAAATCTTAGCAGTATCCATAGGCAGCAAAATATCAGACATATCTCATAGCAATATGTTTACTGATGCATCTCCTCGGACAATGGAAACTAAGGAGAAAATAAACAAATGGGACTACATCAAAATAAAAAGCTTTTGCACAGCAAAATAAACCATCAACAAAACAACAAGAAAGCATGGGAGAACATATTTGCCAATGTTATCTCCAACAAGGGTTTAATCTCCAAAATGTATAGGGAACTCATACAACTTAGCAAAAGGAAGATAGGTGATCCAATCAAAAATGGGAAAAGGACCTAAATAGACACTTTTTGAAAGAGGACATACAGAAGGCTCAGAGACATAAGAAAACATGCTAAACATCACTAATCATCTGAGAGATGGAAATCAAAACAACAATGAGGTACCATCTCAGACCTGTCAGAATGGCTATCATCAACAAATCAACAAACAATAAGTGCTGGATAGGATTCGGAGAAAAAGGAACCCTCCTGCACTGCTGCTGGGAATGCAGACTGGTGCAGCCACTGTGGAAAACAGTATGGAGTTTTCTAAAAAAATTAAAAATGGAACTCCCATTTGACTCCGTAATCCCTCTTCTAGAAATATATTCCAAAATATCAGAAACACCAGTCAGAAAGCATATATTCATCCCTACGTCCATAGAAGCACAATTTACAATATCTAAGATTTGGAAACAGCCTAAATGCCCATCAGCAGATGAGTGGATTAAAAAACTGTGGTACATTACTCAATGGATAACTATGCTACTATACAAAAAAGAAAGAACTCTTACCATTTGCAATGGCATAAATGGACCTGGAGAGCATTATGATAAATGAAATAAGCCATTCAGAGGAAGATAAATATCACATGATCTCACTAATTTTTGGAATATAATGAACAACATAAACTGATGAACAAAAGTAGATCCAGACACATAGAAGCATTGAACAGACTGTCAAACCACAGAGGGAAGGCAGCGGAGGATGGGCATTGGGATGGGAGGTCGCGGGGGGGGGGCGGGGGGGGGGGCGGGGGCGGGTAAGAGATCAACCAAAAACTGTATGCATATAAGCATAACCATTGGACACAGGCAATGGGTGGGGGGTGAAGGCCTGGGCTGGGGCGAGGGCAGCCTGAGAGGACAATGGGGGATAATGGGGGAATATGTGGTACTTTCAACGGTAAGTATTCAAAAATGTAAAAAAAGTGCAACCAAAGGACTTGTATGCATGCATATAAGCCTAACCAATGGACACAGATAACAGGGCGGTGAGGGTATGAGTGGGGGGGGGGGGGGAGGTAATGTGGGGGATAAGGACACATATGTAATACCTTAATCAATAAAGAATGTTTTTTAAAATTAGTGCAAATTAGCAGGTACAGAATAGTCATGGGGATGTAAAGTAAAGCATAGGAAATATAGTCAATAATATTATAATAACTATGTATGGTGCTAGATTGTACTAGATTTATCAGAATGTCACTGTGTAACGTATATAAATGTCCAATCACTGAGTTGTGCACCTGAAACTATACTGAACCTCAACTCTAATTTAAAAAATTAAATTAAATTAAAAAAGAGAATATTATGCTAAGTGAAATAAGTCAGTCAGAAGAAGCTATGAACCATATATGTGGGATATAAATATAAACTCGTGTGGTGGTTGCCAGACGGAAGGGAATGGGGAGGGGGGTGAAGGTGTCCTAATATATGGTGACAAAAGACGATTTGACTTTGGGTGGTGGGTACACAGTGTAATATACACATCTTATAATATAGAAATGTACACTTGAAATCTATATGATCTTATTAACCAATATCACCCCAATAAATTTAATAAAAATAAATCTCTGTGTTTTAAGCCAAAAAAAAATTAAAAATACCAATTTTAAGTCAATATACTAGCATTTTAATACTGGAATTAAAAAATAAAACATTACCTTAATATATTAAACATTTTAGATGAATTAATAAAATATTTGTGAGCCCTGTCACTAAAAATCATATGAAGAAACTAATGATATATAACCCAATATGGATGAACATAAGTGAAAGATAGACACAAATGACCACATGCTATATGAATTCATTTATAGGAATTTCTTGCAAAAATTCTCTGTGTTGATATCAACCTTATCATTAGTTTCTCAGAGCAAGCTTGGGTGAAACTGACTGCTAATAGTCATGAAGGAACATTTTGGGGAAATCAAAGTTTTCTACACATTGGATGTGGTCATACTTACATGGGTATGCACATTTGACATCTCATACAACTATACACCTAAAATGGTATGAAGAACAGAAAAAGAGAGACAAATTTCCATCTTTTCCTGACTTAGAAATCGTAAGTGGATAGAGGAAATAAATATGAGATCCAAGAAGATAGTTCAAAACAATGCCTTAGGAATTCCACTCTTAACAAAACAGTTCTCCCACTGAGAAAAAGTGTAAACACCAAGGAGTCAATATCTGAGGGACAAGGGAGATTATGTGGGTAAACCTGACACATTGTGCTACTGTTTCCCTTGCAGCATTTGAAAATCATTAATTTTATGGTCAGGGAGACTAAGAAACTGAGGATAATATAGAGTATATTAAAAAGAAGGGAAGCAGAGAAGATATTTCAGTAGCTATGTGGGACATGAGATAAAAAATGGTAGTTCAGCCCTAGCCCATTTGGATCAGTGATTAGAGTGTTGATCCTGGGCCTGAAGGGTCAAGGGTTCCATTCTGGTCAAGGACATGTACCTCAGTTGCAAGCTTGATCCCTGGCCCTGGTCAGGGTGCGTGCAGCAGACAACCAATTGATGTGTCTCTTTCACATTGATGTTTCTCTCTCTGTCTCTCCCTTTCCCTTCTACTAGCTCTAAAAATGAATGGAAAAAATATCCTCGGGTAAGGATTAACAAAACAAAACTAAACTAAAAAAAAAAAAAGCAGTTCAGACATCTCAAGACATAGAAGAAAAGGAGAGAACCTGATGGTCTGAGTCACTTTTATCTTCTCATTAATTCTTAAAATTCATCAAGTTTTAAGCAATAGAAGTTAAGAGAAAGAAAAACCAAATAAAAAGTGATTGCCAAGAGTCTCATGGTTAAAACAGAGACTTCCAGTTATAGCAAAGTAGCAAAGTGGTCATGTAGATAATAATGATAAAGATGGATAATATGTGTAAGAATTGTGCATTTGTGGCTATCTTGTCCCAGAGTGCTCAGTGACCTCGGTGGTGATGGAGAGAAGAAATGGCAGTGAAAAATCAACCTCAGTTTGTCAGGGTGGAGATCAGAGTTCAGGACTGGAAAAGCAATTGGATATTTGGTAGGGAAAATTCTAACAGCAAGAGAGTAACACCCCAAATCTGAGTATAAAATCTGCTCACATTCCTAACTCTCAAAAAATCAGTGACACAGAGGGAAGATACCAGAAAAGCAGACAGCTACTATAATCTACCTTTGAAAGACATAGTTTATCTGGTAATAGTTGTGAGTTGGCTGATTTTTCATTGAGTGCACCCAACACTGTACACAGCCATCTGAACACTTACTTGCTTGACAAATCAAAGGACAAAACACAGGATTTCATAACAGCTTGAAATTAGAAGAAAAACCACAGAGAGGGAAACTCCCAAGTATAATGATAAGTTTACTCAAATCCATTGCTTCATGAAATAAGCAGGGGCCTAATGAAGGACTCCCCCCTCCCCAGAGAGTTGGGCTACAAAAATAGCAGTTGAGAGCTATCGAAACAGATATGCAGTATGACAGCTGCACTCTGGGAGTAGGGAGAGGGAGACAAGGTTTGAAATTTGAGTCCAAAGCCATGATAACTAAAACGATATCAGAACACAACAGAATACAGAATTGCTACAATATATTGTCTACAATGCCAAGTTTTCAACCCCAAATTATAAGACATGAAATACAAGATGCCAAATATGTATCTATACTTAGGGGAAAGGCAGTGAATAAGAGACTTTCTTCAGGTGGGTGTAGATGCAGACTTCAAAGCAGCAACTACGCAATATACATGTGTATGCTTTCAAACATTTAAAGAGATATACAAAAGGAATATATAGGGTGGGGAAAAGTAAGTTTACAGTTGTGAATATATGAAACAGAGTTTATTCTTGTGTTATTATTTATTAAATAGAGGCCCGATGCATGAAGATTCGTGCAAGAATAGGCCTTCCTTCCCCTAGCTGCTGGCATTGGCTTCCCCCCGGCAACTGGGACCCAGGCTGCTTTGCTCCAGCCAACGCCAGGCATCTGGAACCAGGGCTGCTTCACTCCAGCCGCCGCCGCCACCCACTGGGACCTGGGCTGCTTCACTCCGGCCGCCACCACCACCGCCACCACGGGGGCATGCTCTGAGCTGTGCCGTGGCCACTTGGAGCATGCCCCCACCCATGGTGTGTGTCCGCTGGGGTGGGGGCATGCTCAAAGCCTTGCCGCAACTGCTTGGAGAACGCCCCCAACCCTGGTGTATGTCCGCTGGGGCTGGGGGCAGCACGCAGTCCCCTCCCACCCATCTGCACATGCAGCTCCTCCTGAGCAGTCATGATGCAGCCTCCTCCTGGGCTGGTTGTGACCGTTACAGCATCCTGGCCTAATTTGCATATTACTGCTATATATATCATTTTCCATAGAACAACTGTAAACCTACTTTTGTCCCACCCTGTACACCTATATATATAAAAGGCTAAGTAACCAACCAACCGCCCATCTGACCGACACTGGTACCCTGGTACATGTGACGTGCACTGGCAATTTAAAAATAAACATTGACTCGCTCATGCATGATACATATAAAGCTCTCACTGGCGCCAATCACACATGTGTGTTTTGATCTGTCATTATTGATCGTGAATTTGGTTCTTTATCCAAAAAATGAGCACGTTCATAAATTAAATGAAGAAATTTTGGATATGCTCGATGGAGATTTTTACACCTATTTGAGTGATGATTCCATTGATTCAACAGATGATGCCAAAAGGAAAATTTTCCCATCGAATTTCTTAATAGTATTACTCCTTCGGGAATGCTGTGTCATAAATTAAAATTGAAAGTGGGTGCAATCATCTTGGTACTGAAAAATCTTAAAAGTAAATGAGGTCTTTGTAATGGTACTAGATTTATTATCCAAAAATTGCTACCTAACATAATCGAAGCTGAAGTATTAACAGGATCTGCAGAAGGAGAGGTTGTTCTGATTCCAAGAATTGATTTGTCCTCATCTGACACTGGCTTCCCATTTAAATTAATTCAAAGACAGTTTCCTGTGTTGCCAGCATTTGTGATGACTATTAATAAATCACAAGGACAAACTCTAGACATAGTAGGACTATTCCTACCTGAAACCATTTTCGGACATGGTCAGTTATATGTTGCTTTCTCTCGAGTTCAAAGAGTGTGTGACATTAAAGTTAAAAGTTGTAAATACTTCATCACAAGGGAAATTAGTCAAGCACTCTGAAAGTGTTTTACTCTTAATGTGGTATACTGGGAGATATTAGAATAAGTTTAATCAATTTATCAGTCATTGTTTTTATCAATGTTTTTTTATATCATGTTTTGTTGCTTTTATATCATGTCTTTGTTGTTATATCATGTTGTTATTGTTTATTTATTAATCAATTTATATATTATTTCCATATGCATTTTATTAATTTTCATTCACCTCTGAAACTTCTATTATAGAGAAAGTGTGAATAGTGATATTAAAATATTCCTCCTAATTAATTTCCTTTCAATGTGCATGAATCCGGGCACCAGGCCACTAGTCATAAATAAATGGAAGAACAGCAAGTCTATATAGAGAAGTAAAATCTATCAAAAAGTAAAAATTCTAGAACTGAAAAACTAAAAACTAAAAATTCACTAGATAAGATCAATGGCATATTGGAGTGGCAAAAGAGAGACTCAGTGTTCTTGAAGGTAGAAAGTTATCAGTATTAAAAAATCTTTTGTAAAAATTAGAGCTATTAACACAGCCTCCAAATATCTTACTCTTTGGGACAGCATGAATGTGCCTGGAAAATATTGTGCTAACTGAAATAAGCCAATCTGAGAAAGACAAATATGACAGGATCTCACTTATTTGTGGAATCAAGTGAACAGAATGAATTGACCAACAAAATAAGAACTGAAGCATGGAGGCATGGAACAGAATGAGATACCTCAGTGTGGGGTTGGGAGTACGAGAAGAGATAAACCAAAGAACTTATATACTGGTAGGCATAGCTTATGGACCTGGGCAATAGAGTAGTGAAAATATGGGGAGTAGGGGCTGGAAGAAGGGAGATAAAGGGTAGGTAAAGGAGAGATATCTGTAATACTATAAACAATAAAAATATTTTTTTAAAAAAACACAAAACCTCTGAGTCTGTTAATATTAACTGTATGAAGTAAGTTAACTGGAGTTTTAGAAGGAGAGGGGAAAGAAACAGAGGAGGAATAAAGTATTTAAAAAAATAACAGACAATAGGAGGGTGAAGGCCTGGGGTGGGGGGCGGGGACAGGCTGGGAGAGGTCAATGGGGGGAAAAGGGACATATGTAATACTTTCAACAATAAAGATTCAAAGGGAAAAAAGATTGAAATGCTAAAAAATGGCAAAACACTTTCTAAATATGTTATAGAAATCTATACTAATAATAGAGGAATATGCAAATTGTCCATGATGCCGTCACAGTAATAACCGAACAGCAGGCTGTGTGGGGCGACAAGGTCGGCAGAGGGAAGAGTTGGGAGTGACCAGGCCAGTGGGGGGACAGTTGGGGACAACCAGGCTGGTGGGGGGGTGAACAGGATGATTGGGGGAAGTTGGGGCCAACCAGGCCGGCAGGGGGGGCAGTTGGGGTGACCAGGCCAGCAGGTAGAGGTGGTTAGGGGTGATCAGGCTAGCAGGGGGGCTCAGTTAGGGGTGATAAGGCAGGCAGGCAGGTGAGCAGTTAGGAGCCAGCAGTCCCGGATTGTGAGAGGGATGTCCAACTGACAGTTGAGGCCTGATGCCTGGGATCGGGCATAAACAGGCAGTCAGACATCCCCCAAGGGGTCCCAGATTGGAGAGGGTGCAGGCTAGGCTGAGGGGACCCCCCATGCATGAATTTTGTGCACTGGGCCTGTAGCAACTTACATAAAAGACATAAAAAGTGCAACAGACCCCAATCATCATATAAACAACAACAAAAATCACTTTTAGAATCTTTATACTCAAACTGCTGAAAGCCTAAAGATAATGACAAAAGTTTGAAAAGAGCAAGAAAAAAAAAGTCATGCTACATACAGATAAATAATTACTGCTTCAAAACAGGCCTGAAGACATTTAAATGACAAAATTAAACTTTTAACCCTTTACACTCGCTTGCTTTTTTCTCGAGCTGCTACCGATGCTAACCGTGTCGAGTCACACTCGACATCCGAGTGCAAAAGGTTAAAAGAAAAAAAGCATAGCCAAGAGTTTCATACTCAGTGAGAGTAAGCATCATGAATGAAATTTTAACAAAAATACTTTCATATAAACAAGAGCTAAGAGATCTTACCAGCATATCTGTATTATAAGAAATTCTAAAGGAAGTTTTCAGATGAGGGGGAATTATGTCAGATGGCAACTCAACTTATAAAGAACAGTTATGAAAATTTTAATATGAGTTAATATAAAATAAATAAATTTAAAATGTTCTTAGTTTTTGAAAGATATGAATAAAACAAAAATGTAGCACAATATGTGCAAGTTTATATTAATAAATATTACATATTACAACAATAGCACTAAGGATGGGCATTTATTAATAAAAGAAGCATAGTTTTCAGGTTCCATATTTTATCAGTAGTAATTTGATATGAATGATAATTTAGTTTAAGAGTAACCAAAGCAAATAGAAATGTGGCAAATGAATAGGAAATGCCATCTTTAAGTACAAATATATCAAGTCAGATTAAAAAATCAAGAACCCACTGTAATTGGTTTGGCTCAGTGGATAATGTGTCAGCCTGTGGACTGATGGGTTTTTGGTTTGGTTCTGGCAAGGGCATACACCTGGTTGCAGGTGAGGCTCAATCCCTGGCCCTGGTCAGGGTGCATGTGGGAGGCAACCAATCAATGTGTCTCTCTCACATTGATGTTTCTCTCTGTGTGTTCTCCCCTTCCCTTCCACCCTCTCTTTTTTTTTTTTAATTTCTTTATTGATTAAGGTGTCACATATTTGTCCTCATCCCCCCATTCCCATCCCACACCCCTCCCCACGGATGCCCCAACTCCCTGTTGAACTTAACCATTGGTTAGGCTCATATGCATGCACAGAAGTCCTTTGGTTGATCTCTCCCCCCTCCCCCCACCCTCCCCTATCCTCCCTCTGAGGCCCGATAGTCCGATCGATGCCTCCTTGTATCTGGTTCTGTTCTTGTTCATCAGTCTATGTTGTTCGTCATTTCCCCTAGATGAGCGAGATCATGTGTCACTAGAGATATACTTATAAGAACTGAATGTGAGACGAGCAATAATAGTTATGCTGACAGGCAAATGAATCAGTCTGTAGTATGTTTCTTTCTGGACCAACAGTTCTTTTGAGACCCAATATCAATGTCCACCAGTTCCTTATGTGTACATGTCGGCACTGACCCCTCAGCTCTGGATGGTGGACCAATGGTGGTAATGCAGGTCCGACTCCCTCTGGTTTGGTCTCGGCCGGACCCAGGGGCACGGCTTCACCCGGACCCAGGGGCACGTGGCCTCACCCGGACCCAGGGGGTGCGTGGCCTCACCTGGACCCAGGTGCGCGCGGCTTCACCCGGACCCTGGACCCAGCCTCACCTGGATCCAGGGGCACACGGCCTCACCCGGACCCGGGATCCCTTCCACCCTCTCTAAAAATAAAAAATAAAATATCCTTGGGTGAGGATTAACAACAACAACAACAACAATCAAGACCCAGCCTTGGACGAGTGGCTCAACTGATTGGAGCATCATTCCGTACACCAAAAGGTTACAGGTTTGATTCTAGGTCAGGGCACCTAACTACATTGCACATTTAATCTGTGGTCTGGGTACATATGGGAGGCAATTGATCGAAGGCTTCTCTCTCTAAAATGAATAAAAACACATCCTCTAGTGAAGATAAAGAATAAATAACCAATTAAGTGATAGTTACAAGAAACACACTTAAATATTATGTACTAGAGGCCCAGTGCATGAATGGCTCCCTAGCAGCTGCCGGCTGCTGGCAGGGGCCTCCCTCCCTTCCCGCGGACGGCCCTGCCCACAGGTCAAACTCCCAGTCAAAGGGACAATTTGCATACTACACTTCTATTATATAGGATTATTTTATAAATGGAAATTTTACACATAAAAAAATAAGTGAAATTTACCATTTTATTGATGAGTTTGATAGCAGATTAGACACAACTCAAGAGAGAATAGTGTTCTATATATTATGTAAGCAAGAGTAATAGGACTTCAGAACAGAGATGAAAAAGATATAAAATAGTAGATAAATGGTAAAATAAAACGGGGCATAATAAAAAGCCTGACATAAGGAGTTTCAGAAACAGGACAAAAGAGAATATTTGAAAAAGTAAGTCAAATATGTTCCAAAATCAATGGTACACAGACTGCTAGCATGGCCCCCACCACCCATGCCTTGTATATTTGATGTGGGGCAGGGGGCACTTTTGTATATGATGGATACCATACCCAAAAAAACAATCACTAGAGTGTTTTTAAAATCTGTATCCATCCTACTATTGGCTTCAGCTCAGTTAATGACAATCACATATTTCCACTATGCCAATTTCTATTACTTGCAACTATGGTCAGCAAACAAATGTAGAGAACAAAGGTCCCAATAGATGGAAATATTAAAGAAGTTCAGGGTGGAGAACAGAATGGAAAAAAAAACAAAAAAACAAAAAACCTTGATTGTGCCAGAAAGAAGCTCTTTGTTGACTGTCAGAAGAAGAGGCTTCAGGTTTATAGGAATTAGGGTAAAAAGATGAGCAATTACTCTTGTTAGCAAAGCACATATCTCTGAAGTAAGTCTACATTGAGTGGCAAGATTATTACGATCTCTGAACGCATAATAATCTGGCCACTCAGTATATATATATTAGAGGCCCGGGGCATGAATTCATGCATGGGTGGGGTCCAGCCAGCCTGGCCAGGGGAATGGGACATGGGTGGTTGGCTGGCCTGCTTGCTGGTCAAACTCCTGGTCAAAGGGACAATTTGCATATTAGTCTTTTAGGATATACACTGAGTGGCCAGATTATTATGCGTTCAAAGATCATAATAATCTGGCCATTCAGTGTATATCCTATATAATAAAGAAATAATATGCAAATTGAACCTCACGCCCTCGCACAAGATGGCCACCCCCATGTGGTCAAAGATGGCCACCACAAGATGGCCGGCAGGGGAGGGTAGTTGTGGGCGATAAGGCCAGCAGGGGAGGGTAGTAAGGGGTGACAGGCCTGAAGGGGAGGGCAGTTGGGAGCGACCAGGTTGGCATGGGAGGGCAGTTAGGGGCAACTGGGCTGGCAAGGGAGGGCAGTTAGGGGCAACTAGGCTGGCAGGGGAGGGCAGTTGGGGCAACCGGGATGGCAGGGGAGGGCTGTTGGGGGCAATCGGGCTGGCAGGGGAGTGGTTAGGGGGTGATCAGGCTGGTAGGCAGGTGAGCGGTTGGGAGCCAGCAGTCCCTGATTGTGAGAGGGATTGGGCCTAAACCAACAGTCGGACATCCCCCGAGGGGTCCCAGATTGGAGAGGGTGCAGGCTGGGCCGAGGGACACCACCCCCAGTGCATAAATTTCATGCACCGGGCCTCTAGTCTATATCTATAAAATAGATAAATATACTAATTAGGCCAGGACGCCATAACGGGTCACGACCAAACAGGAGGAGGTTGCGCACGCAGCATTGGGAGAGGGGCGGAACTGGGGACTGGATTCCTTAGTAGTCCTGTGGGGTAAATCTCAAGAGGACTGGTCAAGCATCAATGGACCAGCACTGCCTGCACAATCCCGACAGCGCTGCTGGCCTCCTGGAACTCAGCCTCAGGCACTGAGTCCACTTCCCCTCCCGTGGACTGGCTCCCTTAGTAATCCTGCAGGTTGAATCTGAAGAGGACAGGCCAGGCACCAACGGACCAGTGCTGCCGGCACTTGAATGTGAGCAAACAGAGGGAAAAAAGACCTTCAAGGCCTGTCCGAGGTGGGTTTGCATTTAAAACCAAGTGGGTGGTCTGGAGCTGCACAGCACTGACATCCATGGCAGTCTCTGTGTCGGCGGTGCAGCTGTGGCTCGGAGTGTGGGGAGTGAGGGCCATGCAAGCTGGAGGCTTTGGCTGCGAACAGTCAACTAATTTAAGCTCTGAGGCAGGCATGATTAGGGAAGCTGGTGGGGACCTTCTCAAAAAAAAGAGAAGGCCGAAGAGGAATGATACTTCTGAGAACAGACTAAAGAACAGCTGGCAGCCTTGAAGAAACAACATGAAGAAGAGATCACTCATCATAAAAAGGAGATTGAGTGTCTGCAGAAAGAAATTGAGTGGCATAAGCAGAACATCAAGAAGTTGAAAGATCATGATACTGCGGCGGTGTCAGGGTAAGGGACAGCCATATTTGTGGTGTGGCCCAAGCTGTCCACAACAAAAAGTGAATGAGAGCTCGGCGGGCGCACGCCTGGGGGGGATGTTTTACAAACCGAACTTGACCGCACACATGCCCACCACCTCCGTCAATGCCACTGAGAGCGTCCACTCGCCTTCCACCAGCATGGCAATGTCCTCCCAGTACCACAAGCTGCTGAGTGACTATGGACCACCATCTCTAGGCTACACGCAGGGAACAGGAAACAGCCAGGTGCCCCAGAGCAAATATGCTGAGCTGCTGATCATCATTCATCATTGAAGAGCTGGGGAAGGAGATTCGACCCACGTGGGCAGCAAGAGGGCTATGGAGAGACTAAAACGAGGCATCATCCATGCAAGAGGGCTGGTTCAGGAGTGCTTGGCCAAGATGGAGTGGAACACCAGGTCCTAGCCTCTGAGTCAGCGGGAAAGGCTTTCCATCTTCTTCCAAGAAGTGACAGCTCATGTGCACCCCCCGCCCCTGCTCCCTTCAGATGAAACTTGGTTTCAAAATGGTAACAGCTTAGTTTCTCCTCCCTGTTCCCCTCCTGTGGTTCATCAGACTCTGAATCTCCCATCGTTGAGATGGAGAAGAGATTTTTGCAGTTATTAGGTTAACACTAAAGGCCCATTGCATGAAGATAAGTGCAATAGGCTTTCCTTCCCCTGGCTGCTGGCACCGGTTTTCCTCCAGCACCCAGGACCCAGGCCTTCGCTCCGGCTGCAGCGGAGAAGCCAAGCCTCAAGGCTTCTCTGCTCCGGCCACAGTAGAGAAGCCAAGCCTCTTCAGTCTCAGTCTTCAGTCATCTTCAGTCTTCAGTCTTCACACCAAGTCTGCATATGCAAATTAACCCTCCAGCTTTGTTGGGTTAATTTGCATACTCACTCCTGATTGGCTGTTGGTCATCATGGAGGTGCGGTCAATTTGCATATTTCTCTTTTATTAGTGTAAATACTAGTTAGGAACTACCCAGGGTATTTTGTGGGTGTGTTTTTAAAGCATTGACTTACATGATGCACATCAGTTACCTATCACAGCCAACCATAGTTGGCCTCCCAGATACCCATGTTTCTCTTCTGGATACATTTCTGTTACTCACATGGTTCTTTATGTTTCTCTTCTGAGCTGATCCAACTCTGAGGGTTTGTTTCAGCAAGTCCTGAGGCAGTGCTTTAGTAACCAGTGCCTGTTCGCCACACAGTATAAATCAGTGATGGGCAACCTTTTGAGCTTGGTGTGTCAAACTTCGCCAAAAAACTGAGCATAACTTGGGTAGTGTGTCACTTTGAGGAAAAAACATTATTTTGCGATATTTATAGTTTAAATAACATAAATGTATAATTGTTATATATAATTGTATTTAATAAACCAAAAACTAAATATTTAACTTACCTGCTTAGTGACTTCTTTGTTCATCTGTCAGTCGGTTTCTTTTGTTAGTCTTGATATTATTTAGCTTGTGTGGGGTGCCGTGAACTAAGATAAGTGAGGGGGAGGGGGAATTCTTTAACTAACCTGTCTATTAGTGACTTTTTTGTTGCTGAATTTCATTGGCTAAATCTTCAATTGAAGGTTGGTATTTTGTACACTTCAGGCCCAAGCAAGCGCTACTAACTTCATCTGTCAATCTGTTTCTTTTGTTGGATTAAGAATAAGGCCTCACAAAAGTATGTAGAGGGAAAAATTGTGAGTAAAGCCATTGCTATATTTTTCAGGGTGCTAAAAGTGTCTGGTAATTGGTTCCGGGCACTCCCAATTTCCTGTTCGTAGTGGCACTCCTCTTGATTCTCCAAGCGGCACCTTTCCAGATTCTCAAGCTTTGACCTCAAGTCGACAAACACCTGAGCCCAGATACTGTCTTGAAATTCTGCAAGTTGCATCTCCAAATCATCAATTTGCATCCATTGGAAACCATTTTATTCCAAACTACTGTAGACTACTACATCAGGAAACTTAATTATTTTCATGGTCTGTTCTAGACTTCTAAATTGACTAAATCTATCACTAAACTGGTCAAGTAACGAGTCTAAAACATGCTGGTACTTCATATGCAAGAGTTCCATTTCATTTTGTACAGCTGCACTGGCCTTCTCAAAATACTTTGTTACTCGAGGAAAATACTTATAAGTTTTAGTTTCTGCATCTCGCTTGAAAATTTTAACTTTACTTTCAAAAGCTTTTATGTATCCAAACATAACGTCAATACTTTTGCCAAAACCTTGTAACTTTAAGTTCAGTTCATTAATATGAACAGAGAGATCTGTAAAAAACATCAGGGTGTTGACCCACTTATCATCATTAAGCTGAGGAAAGTTTCCCAGATCCTTATCATCAAGAAATATCTTAATTTCTTCAAAGCACGCCACAAAGCGCTCAAGAACTTTGCCTCGGCTCGGCTATCTTACATTATTGTACATCAGCAGTCCACTGTAGGTGAATCAACCTCCAGTAAAAGTGCTGAAAATTCTCGCTTGTGAAGGGGGCAAGCAGCTATTAAATTAACTATTTTTGTAACAACTGACATTAAGTCGTTTAACTCGGTGAATCCTGCCTTGGCACATAAAGCCTCCTGCTGGATAATACAATGAAAAGGCACAATCGGATGTCCAATAGCTTCTGTAAACAATTTGACAAATAAGACTTTTTCCCCCACCATATTTGGTGCCCCATCTGTCGTCACTGACACAACTTTAGAGATATCAATGCTTAGGTCACGAAATGTTTGTATAACAACCTTCCATATTTTGCTTCCTGATTTACTTGTTGACACTGATACTAACTTTATCAACTCTTCTCTCATTGTGAGACCATCAGAATATAGACCAATAATGCCCAACTGAGCATGTGATGTGACATCAGTAGTTTCATCAAGAGAGATCGAAAAATATTTACACTTCCTTATGTCTCTCTTTAATTGATGTTGTACGTTTATGTTTAGTCTCATTATTTGGTCTTTTATGATATTTCTACTGAGTGGTAACTCAGATATTCTTTTAATAATTGCATCTTTATTCTGCATATTGTGAAATAGAACTGGTGCACATCTTTAATAAATTCTCCCTCACTGAGCACTTTTCCATGCTGAGCTATAGAGTGAGCAATGCTCAAACTTGCAGATGTTAAATTTGTAGAGCCTTTCATAAATTTAAGGATGGAATTAGATTGGCTCTTATAAAGGTGTAGCTGCCTGGAAATATATTCCTTCCTTTCATCCTCACTTTTTTCCAAGAGCTGGGAATTATTAGTTTCAAAATGTCTATTTACATTCCACGTTCTGCTTACTACCGTTTCAGTACATAGAAAGCAAAATGATCTGTCATTTTTTTCTATAAAGCCATACATCTCGGTCCATGTCTCTTGAAAGGGTTGGCCACTGCTACTACCACTTCCTTTACTTAACCTTAGTTTTTTTATTTTTTGGGTTCTCCATCAGGGGGGCAGTGACGGAAGATAGAATTATAGATAGCTTGTTAGGCCTGCATGCAATTAGGAGTTAACTAGCCTAACTAACCACAAAATGGTGCATATAACTGTCTTTTCTGAAAGGGAAGGGTTAATAAGCAGAAATAGGGGTTAATAAGGATGCACAACAGTAATAGTGGTGAAATGGAGTCTGCACTATGGATGGTGTTCCTTATGTGAATTAAAATGGCTGCCGCTATTTCTAATCGCGGGAAATAGCACCCATAGCACGCCACAAACCCTCGCCTCTCCCAGCCTCCCCATCACTTATCTCAGTAATGATGGATTAGAAATCCATGACACCCCAGAACAGTAGATAATGGTTGCTGTGGTTAACTGTTATTTGGTTACTGGTAATGGCAGGGCCCCCAGTGATGCGTCCCCCGCTGCGTTCCGCTGCTCCGTCGGCGGAAGTGAGGGCAAAGATCCCGGCTTAACCGGAAGTCCCAGAACTAGACTCTCTGTGCCGGACTTCTGTTGTTTTGGCCTACAGACCTCAGGCACAGAGTGTCTAATAGGGGAGGATGAAACATTTGCGACTAGCGTCTTGGAGTTATAGTCTAACTCCAAGTTGACATTTGCGACTAGAGTCTTGGAGTTATAGTCTAACTCCAAGATTCTAGTCGCAAATGTTTCATCCTCGGCATGCGGCCACCTCAGCGGCCGCGTGTCATCAAAAATGGCTACGCGTGTCAGCACTGACACACGTGTCATAGGTTCACCATCACTGGTATAAATTCTGCTCAATGTAACTTTTTTTTTTTTTTTGCTTAAGCATGTCTATTAGTACTTTGAAGTCAATCTTTAAAATGCACATATTAGCCCTAACTGGTTTGGCTCAGTGGATAGAGCGTCGGCCTGTGAACTGAAGGGTCACAGGTTAGATTCCGGTCAAGGGCATGTACCTTGGTTGCTGGCACATCCCCAGTAGCGGGTGTGCAGGAGGCAGTTGATCAATGTTAAATATATTTTAAAAAATAAAATAAAATGCACAAGTTATAAATACAGAAGAAAGAGCAACTTATCAAACCTCACCTGACAAGGACCCCTGAAATTTCCCCTAAGGATGTATGTAGATTTCAGTTCCACCTTTCCCATTAGTGGATCCAAACATCTGGAAGAAAGTGACTAATAGTGTTTACATCTTTGTATGTATTTATTACTTGATGTAATAAAGCTTATTTTCATTAACAGAAAAAAGAAATTGAAAGATCATGTTGATGATTAAGTGCACACCGTTCCCCATAGAATGGCTACAAACTGTCCACTTCTATGTAGACATAGTTCTGGTAACTAATATCTATCTATGCTGCCAACACATTATAATAAATTGTGATCACTGGAAAAAAAACAACACACAACTAAGTGGGGTGACATTGGAATTAGCCAAGCATGCCCCCAACCCCTTCACCTGCCCAGATACCTAGGGTCCCTTTACAGCTAGGCTGAGCCCAGTGCTGCCCAGTGGCCTGGACACCAGGCCTGACCACCTCTCTGGTTTGGCCCAAACATCTGAAATTCGCACGAGTTGCCAACTTAAGAAATAGGAGCGTTCATATAAAATCAGGATTCCCCACTTCTCTTTCCAAAGTGGCTGATTGGGCTACCAACCAAGGGTGGTCGGTGTCACTTCAACCCTAAGAGGAAGCCCCAGCTTGGGGGTGTGGTGAGGAGGAAGCTATCCGTGCAGACAGCTCAGTTGTGTAAACTCCCACTGACTGTGGCACAGCCCAACAGTGTGGCCACTCAACTGCGAGGCAGCACAGCCATGAAACAGTGAGGCTCTTAAATGAGGGCCCTCTACAGCTTTCAAGAGGCTCTACCTGCTCCAACCCAGTGCACCCCACTCTGCCCCAGTGAGATAGCTTCAGTGTTTCAGCTCCAGCAGACAGAACACATCCCAGCGGTAAGGGAAAGTGTAGCCCTGGCCAGTGTTGCTCAGTGGATAGAGCCTCTGCCTGAGGACTGAAAAGCCCGGAGTTCACTTCCAGGTCAGGGCACATGCCTGGGTTGTGGGCTTGATCCCCAGTGTGGGGCGTGCAGGAGGCAGCCAATCAATGATTCTCTCTCATCATTGATGTTTCTATCTCCCTTCCTCTCTGAAATCAATCTATACCTGTGGTCGGCAAACTGCGGATCATTAGCCACATGTGGTTCTTTGGCCCCTTGAGTGTGGCTCTTCCACAAAATACCACGGCCTGGGCGAGTCTATTTTGAAGAAGTGGTGTTAGAAGAAGTTTAAGTTTAAAAAATTTGGCTCTCAAAAGGAATTTCAATCGTTGTACTGTTGATATCTGGCTCTGTTGACTAATGAGTTTGCCGACCACTGATCTATACTAATAAAAGGGTAATATGCTAATTAGACCAAACAACTTCCAGACGACTTTCCGGATGTCCTCCTGGACAAAGCCATGGTGGTGGGGCCGAGGCAAAGGTGGTTAGGGGCAATCAGGCCAGCAGGGGAGAGCAGTTAGAATGATCAGGCTGGCAGGGGAGAGCAGTTAGGGAGATCAGGCTGGCAGGCAGGTGAGCGGTTAGGAGCCAGTGGTCCCAGATTGCAGTTGGACATCCCCCAAGGAGAGGGTGCAGGCTGGGCTGAGGAAACACCCCCCATGCATGAATTTCATGTACCAGGTGCCTAGAAGTGTAATATAAGATGCAATACCTATCTATCACCTGCCTTCTCACCTGTGTTGTTAACCTCAATACCACATTGCTTCAGTCAGGGAGAATTTTAATTTTGTCAGACAAATTTCTGGTAACTCTGATTGTATCCATTGTTTTAGTAACTCTTTCTCCTTCCTTTATCCCCTGTGAGGATTTTAATAAGAATGTGGACTAAAAAAATTAGGCACTAATATTTAGTCATGATTTTAATATGAAAGAATAGAAGTAATCAACTGAATACATTTATGTTAGATTGTAATTTCTAGGCTTTTTATTCTATTTCAAACTAAGAGACATAATGAGGAAAAGCTGTAAAAAGTGAAATATAAATGAACTGAAAATGAGTTTGCTGTTATTCAAAAGTAGTATGAAAACAATCATTGGAATTGAAATTTGAATTCATTAACCAATTAAAGAATTGAGTATTGATTCACTCTATGATTTTTAACACAATCAGTGTACCTTTTTAATTGGAATAACTTTTGAGTTTATGAGGATAGTAATTATGCTAAAGTTTATTGAACTGAAATAAAAATTGATAAAGATACTCAAGCATTTCACAAGCAGCAACTAAATACACAAATATAAGTATTTTTTTACACATAATTATTATATTTTCATTAAATATTTCTTTGGAATTTGCACTTAATTTAATGTTTTTAATCAACTTTACTAAAGTGTAACAACATGAAATAAAACTACAATTCTAAGTGCATTTTCATAAGTTTTGACTTCTATCCCATCTAATAAAGAGGGAATATGCTAATTGACCCTCTTGCTGTCTCAAAGATGGCGGTGTCCACAGCCAATAAGAAAGGAATATGCTAATTGACTGTCCTGCCCTCAAAGATGGTGGTTCCCACAGCCAATAAGGAGGAAATATGCTAATTGACTGCCATGCTTTCAAAGATTGCAGCACCCACAGCCACAAGATGTTAGAGCCCAGTCCCCTCAGCCCCACCAGGCCTTGCTGTTCACCTGCCTCCAGAGTCTCCCAGTCCCCTCAGCCCCCCAGCCACCCAGGGCCAGCCAGAGGTGCAGGCAAGCCTCATATGGTGGCTGCCCAACCACCCAGGGCCCGCCTGAGGTGCAAGCAAGCCTCAGACGGTGGCTGCCCAGCCGACGCCTGAGACATAGGCAAACCTCATATGTCAGCTTCCCAGCCACCCAGGGCAGGCCTGAGGTGCAGGCAAGCCTTGGATGGCAGCTGCCCAGCCTGAGGCACAGGTAACCAGGGCCAGCGGAGGTTTGCGCTGCCAGCAGTGGCAACAGCAGAGGAGTGATGGGGGTGTCACCTTCCCCTGATCACCAGGTTGCCTCCCGCCCTGAGGGCTCCCGGACTGTGAGAGGGGGCAGGCAGGGGTGAGGGACCCCCTTCCAGTGCATGAATTTTCATGCACTGGGCCTCTAGTTCTAATATATAAAAACCCTGGGTCGTAACAACCAGTATCAACCAAGGCTCAACCAATGGGAAGTCAGTCCTGCAGTCAGCGCACAGCAACCCAGTGCTGACTGCTTCTGCTGCAGGCATGGTGCCCCAGCACTGACTGCTGAGAAGGCTGCGAATCAGGTCCAGAGAGAGGCCTGAAGAGAGAAGCAGAGACTGATCCATTGCCTCTGTGGCAGCTTTTGATCAGCACTTGCCTCTCTCTTTCTCTCCACGTCTGGCCAGCAGCCGTGCCTCCATTTCTCTCCAGGCCTCCAAAGGGGATGCTGATCAGCCTGGCCTTTCTGAGCAGGCCCTGTTGATAGACCCAGAGACGCTGACTGGCATAGGAACTGACCTATGTGGTGCTGTGAGGAACCAATGGCTGCCTAGGAGGCGGAGCTTTTGATGCTGACTGGCATAGAAACCGACCAAACTGGCTAGTGGAGGAGGGCAGTTGGGGGCGAGATCAGGCAATCAAGGGAGGGTTGTTGGGGGCAAGATCAGGCTGGCAGGGGAGGGCAGTTAGGGGTGATCAGGCAGGCAAGCAGAGGCAGTTAGGGGCAACTAGGCTGGCATGGGAGGGCAGTTAGGGGTGATCAGGCAGGCAGGTGAGCAGTTAGGAGCCAGCAGTTCCAGATTGCAAGGCCACAGGGATTGGGCTTAAACCGGCAGACGGACATTCCCTAAGGGGTCCCCAATTGGAGAGGGTGCAGGCTGGGCTGAGGGAACCCCCCCTTCATGCACGAATTTTGTGCACCAGGCCTCTAGTATCTATATAAAAGTTTAAGTGACCATTTGACCATTTGACCATTCGACGGGTAGCTATGACACGCACTGACCACCAGGGGGCAGATGCTCAATGCACAGGCATGGGCAAATGGAACAGACTGATGAATCTCAGAGGAAAGGAAGGAGAGGAGGGCAGGAAGAGATTAACCAAAGGTCTTATATGCACGCACTGGCCTGCAGGGATTGGGCCAAAACCGGCTCATTGCATGAAGATCTGTGCACTGGTGGGGTCCCTCAGCCTGGCCTGCAGGGATTGGGCCAAAACTGGCAGTCCAACATCTCCCAAGGGGTCCCAGATTGTGAGAGGGCTCAGGCCAGGCTGAGGGACCCCACAGGTGCATGATTCCATGCACTGGGCCTCTAGTACATACATAATTCTGTAACCACAACTACATTCAAGATATAAAACATTGGGGTGTGGGGAGAGGGCTGTTGGCCCTGTCACCCTACTTGCAATCTGTGGGGTCTTCACCACCTCTTCAGACATTTGAGTGAAATTTAAATTGTGGAGCTCTGTCTATATGGGGACTTCGAGGCCACAGTTCAGGCTCACCTCTGCCAGCCCAGTGCTTCTCCCTCCAGCTTTGGAAAGAGCCCATTTAGGAGTATCTGTGGAGTGTTCCCCAGGGGTGCCAGAACTTGGCTCCCAACCTTGCCTGCTGCATCTGCCATTACCACCACCAATGCTGCTGCTCACTCTCCCAGCCTGGCAGCTGCTGTCCTGAATCCAGAAGTCAGAGTCTAGGAGCTGCAGTTTTGGCACAAAGAGGGCAATTGCCTTCCCAACACCAGTCATCACTGGATCCACAGACTAAAGGGCAGTGGGGGATGCCAGAAAGCCAGGCAGAGATGAGGCACTTGAAGGGGAGAAAGTGCCTGACCCCCTTCATATATCTATACATATCAATCTATAGATTCAACCCAATATCTATTATATAAAAGGCTAAGCGACTGACTGTCCATCTGACCATATGATCAACCAACCGGCCTGTACATATGACGTGCACTAGCAATTTAAAAAGAAACATTAACTCGCACATGCGCAATACATATAAAGCTCTAGCTGGAGCCAATCGCACATGTGTTTTGATTTTATAATACTAGTAGAGGGCGGGTGCATGAAATTCGTGCACGGGGGGAAGGTGTCCCTCAGCCCAGCCTGCACCCTCTCCAATCTGGGACCCCTCGAGGGATGTCTGACTGCCCGCTTAGGTGGGATTGGGCCTAAATGGGCAGTCGGACATCCCTCTCACAATCCAGGACTGCTGGCTCCCAACTGCTCGCCTGCCTGCCTTCCTGATTGCCCCTAACTGCTTCTGCCTGCCAGCCTGATCACCCCCTAACCACTCCCCTGCCAGCCTTATTGATGCCTAATTGCTCCCCTGCCAGCCTATTTGCCCCTAACTGCCCTCCCCTGAAGGCGTGGTCACCCCTAACTGTCTTCCCCTGCAGGCCTGGGTCCCCCCCAACTGCCCTTCCCCTGCAGGCCTGGTTGCCCCCAACTTCTCTCCCTTGCAGTCCTGGTCCCTACCAACTTCCCTCCCCTGCTGGCCTGATCGCCCACAACTGCCCTCCCCTGCAGGCATGGTTGCTCCCAACTTCCCTCCCTTGCAGGCCTGGTCCCTCCAAACTGCCCACCCCTGCTGGCCATCTTGTGGTGGCCATCTTGTGTCCATATGGGCACAGGATCTTTGACCACATGGGAGCAGTCATCTTGTGTGTTGGAGTGATGGTCAATCTGTATATTACTCTTTTATTAGATAGGATAGAGGCCTGGTGCATGGGTCGGGGCCAGCTGGTTTGCCCTGAAAGGTGTCCCGGATCAGGATGGGGGTTCCCTTGGGGTGTGGGGCGGCCTGGGCGAGGGGCCTGTGGTGGTTTGCAAGCCAGCCATGCCCCCCGGCGACCCAAGCATAGGCCCTGGTATCTGGGGTTTATTTAGCTTCTACAATTGAAACTTTGTAGCCTTGAGTGGAGCTAAGCCTTCTGCTCGCTCCGTGGCCACAGCCATTTATGTTGGGATTTATTTACCTTCTATAATTGAAACTTTGTAGCCTTAAGCAGAGGCCTGGGCCGGCAAGGGCAGGCAGAAAGCTTGGCTTCCTCCATCTCTGGGGAAACCCAAGCCTCCCACCAGCTCTCTGTGGCCTCAGCCATCTTGGTTGGGTTTATTTGCATATTTGCTCCTGATTGGCTGGTTGGCATGGCTTGTGGGCATGGCTTGTTTGTGTAGCGGAGGTACGGTCAATTTGCATATTACTCTTTTATTAGATAGAACTAGTGGCCCAATGCACAGATTCATGCACATTGAAAGGAAATTTATTAAAAGAAAGATTCATGTGGTGATTATGTTACTACAAAAATTACATGTCAAAATAGTATATATAATATAGTATTATAAAATTAAAGCACATGTGCAATTGGCATCAGTGAGAGCTTTATATGTATTGTGCATGAACAAGTCAACATTTATTTTTAAATTGCTAGTGTGCATCATATGTACTGGCTGATTGGTCAGTTGGATAGTCAATGAATAAATAGCAATGTGGTTCATGTTGAATGTCAACAAAAACAACCAAATTCATGATCGACAATGACAGATCGAAACACACGCATGCGATTGGCACCAGCAAGAGCTTTATATATATATTGTGCATGCACAAGTCAATGTTTATATTTAAATTGCCATTGTGCATCATATGTACTGTCAATCGGTCAGTCAGGTGGTCGGCCGGCTGGCCGGCCAGTCACTTAGCCTTTTATATATAGAGATATTATATATACTATTTTGACATGTAATTTTTTGCAGTAACTTAATTATTGCATGAATCTTTCTTCTAGTTAATTTCCTTTCAATGTGCATGAATCTGTGCACTGGACTAATAGTATCTATTATAATGCCAACAACATACTTCATAGATCTAGAACAAATACTCTAAAAATTTATAAGGAACCAAAAAAATACCCCAAATAGCCAGCCACAGCATTCTTGAGAAAGAAGAACAAAGTTTGAGGATTCAAAATATCAGATATAAAATTATACTACAAATCCATTGTAATCAAAATAGCCTGGTTCTGGCATAAGAACAGACATATAGATTAATGAGCAAAACAGAAAACCAAGAAATTGACCCAAGCCACTATGCTCAATTAATATTTGACAAAGGAAGCAAAGCATACAGTAGAGTCAAGACAATCTCTTTAATAAATGGTGTTGGGAAAATTGGACGGTACATGCAAAAAAATGAAACTAGACCACCAACTTATACTATATGCAAGAATAAACTAAAAATGGATAAAAGTCATAAATGACAATGTGTATCCATAAAAATCCTAGAAGAAAACATAGGCAGCAATATCTCAGACATCTCGTGTAGCAGAATTTTCACCAATACATCCCCTAGGGTAAGAGAAACAAAGGAATAAATAAATAAATAAATAAATAAATAAATAAATAAATAAATAAACTAAAAAGCTTCTGCACAACAAAAGAAATCATCAACAAAATGAAAAGGGAGCCTGCTGCATTGAGAGAACATATTTGTTAATGGTGCATAAGTGGTTAATTTCTAAAATATATAAAGAACTCATATAATTAACAAAAGGAAGACAAAGAATCCAATTTAAAAATCGGCAAAGGTCCTTAGTAGACACTTCTCCAAAGAGGACATACAGATGAATAAATGCTGAAAGTCACTAATCATCAGATATTTTCAAATTAAAACTACAATGATGTATCACCTCACACCTGCCAAGATGGCTACCATCAATAAATCAACAACTACTGCTGGTGGGGATTTGGTGAAAAGGGAACCCTCGTGCACTGCTGGTGGGAATGAAGACTGGTGCAGCCACTATAGAGTTTCCTCAAAAAAAAATAAAAGTGGATCTGGCATTTGACACAGTGATCCCACTTCTGGGAATATATCCTAAGAAACCTGAAACACCAATCAGAAAAATATATATATTCATCTCTGTGTTCATGGCAGTGTTATTTACAATAGTAACAATGTGGAAACAGCCCAAGTTCCCACCAATAGATGAGTGGGGGGAAAGCTGTGGTACATTTTCACAATAGAATACTATGCAACTGTAAAAATTGAGGAAGTCTTACCTTTTGAGATAGCATTGATGGACTTGGAAAATATTATGCTAAGTGACATAAGCCAGTGAGAGAAAGACAAGTATCACATGATCTCACTTATATGTGGAATCTAATGAACAACATAAACTGACAAACAAAATAGGTCCAAAGCCATGGAACAGACTGACAAATCTCAGAAGAAAGAGGGGACTGGGGGACTGAAAGAAATTAACCAAAGAACTTATATGCATACATATATTCATAACCCATGGATACAGACAATAGTGCAGTGTAGGCCTGGATTGGGACAGAAGCCAGATGGAAAAGAATAATGGGGAGCAAAATGAGAGACATCTATAATACTCTCAATAATAAAGATAATTTAAAAAGATATGGAACATTTCCATCACTCCAAGATTCTTTGGTGCCCATTTGCTGGTGACTCCCCATCCCCTGTTCACCCTCCCCAATTCCTGGTCTCTGGCAACCACTGGTAATGTTCTGAAATGATAGTTTTATGTTTTCTAGAATTTTATATACAGAGAATAATACAGTATATGTCTTTTTCTTGGTTATTAGTCACGGGCTTTTTTGTTTGTTTGTTTGCTTGGTAGTTTTTGATTGAATGGCAGATTTTGTGAATGTTACATTGGTCCCTGCTGGATTTTGTTGTATTCCTTTAAATAATGTTGGATTATTTTTCTGGCCTGCAATTATATTATTTGATATCAGTTAGATTATTTTAAAATTTCCCTTACATTTTTTAATTTAAATTCTTTATTGTTTAAAGTATTATGAGTCTCCTTCCCCCCACCCCATTGACCTCTCCCCAGTCACCCTCACACCCCAGCACATGCCCTCATCCCCCTAGAGTCTGTGTCCATTGGTTATGTTCATATGCATGCATACAAGTCCTTTGGTTGATCTCTTACCCACTCACCCCTCGCCCTCCGTCATAGGTTGGACAGTCTTGTTTGATGCTTCTATGTCTCTGGTTCCTTACATTTTGTTATTTCAGAACCAAATAGGCCTTTAAGTAACAAGGAATTTAGCCACACTGTTAGGGTATGTTACTTGCAATGGCTTTACCACCAAGTGGAACCACAAACTACTTCCAGCCCTGTGTGGATACTGGGGATTTTACTACCTTCTCTTTCCTTATTGTTCTTTCTCTAGGCTTGAGTCACTTCCTCTCATGCATACACAGATTATGGCTCAGCTGGAGCCTCATGTGACCCATCTGCAGCTCTCTGCACAGCTCCCTCCTTAATGGTTTCCTGCCCCACACATTGCAGCTGTCAGCCTCAGAACCTTTATTTCTCTCCTCAGCTCAGAAGGAATTGTAGGCTCTGTTTGGGTTCTTCTTCCATTTGTGCATTCTTGGAACTCCCTCCAAGCTTTTAGCTAATTGGATACAATCATGAGTTTTTCTTGTTCATCTCCCTATCTGTCTGATTTTATATGGTTTAAGTTTTGAGTGGTTGTGTACGGTAGGGAGGGGTATAGGGTTGGTAAACCCAAGATCTCTTGCTTCATCTGCACTGAAATTTACTAGATTTATTTTTAAAGTTATAAGGCCACAACTCTAAAACCACAAAAATTCTATAATTTTGCTTCTTTAATAATCAGTACAATCTACAATTCACCCACAAATTCATAAGTTTTCATCTGTGTTTTTGAAAAGTACCATTATACATTGTTAATGACAACACTCCTTCACACACACAAACACACATTAATTATGTTGGTTGACTACCATATTCATTTGAAATTAATAATTAGATTAAAAGTTAAAAGTCTGAATTATTAAATTCCCATTGACCTACTTTTAGTACTGTATATGCATAGCATATAGAAACATAATAGCTGTCATTACAAAACAAACACCCAGTGGAGCAAAGGATGGAAGGAAAAAGAATATTGGAAAAGCTAACAGGGTCAGCAAGTAACAGAATCACATACCAAGACATATAGCACATGTGCTTTAAGATCAAAATGGTTTCCTGTACCTGCATATTTTCATTCCAAATTTGGAGGCAATCAGACCACCCTCTAGTGGCATAAACAAGTACATCAATTAGCCAAATTGCTACAGAAGAAATTTTTGCTGATGAATGCTTTATTACAGTGTTTTTCTCCAACTTTCTTTAAGAGATTTACTTCAAACTTAAGAGACTGATAAAACTTAGAATTTTCAAAGTTTTACATATTTTCAAAATGTTTTAATACTTTATTCTCACATAATCTTTGTGAAGTAGAAGGGATTCATAGGCCTATTTTGCAAACATTGAAGCTCAGGTTTGAATATAGCTTATTCTATTTCATCAGTTGTCTAAAATTATGCTGTATTCCCCATTAACTAATACAAAATAATACTGAAAAAAACCATCAAGCAAATATCTATATATGATTTAAATATTATACCTTTTATAATTATCTTAAGATATTAATTAGATCTTAAACTAGTTTTTGCATAGAAAAATTTTGGTTGGGATCACAGAATTAATCCTCCTTTTGAATTAGACCAATAATAAGCAACATATTTTGAATTCCTAATTATTAGAGAAAACACAACATTTTATTTTCTCAAAAATAAGTTCTTATACTTTAGACATTTAATTACTACAACTATATAATTTCTCCCAATTTAATTTGCACTTTGAACTTTTAAAGCTGGCAAGACAAATATATTTAGCATTTCCTAGATGAATAACACTTTATATTTTTAAGAAAAATGCAAGACATAGATTCAATTCTGTCCTCCAGGTTTTTTATGAGGCAAATTTAAACTTTACTTTTTATTTGCCAGTAGCTCTGGAAAACCAGGTTTGGAGACTCAAATCCAATTCCAATTATTTTAAGGCATTTATTTTGGATAAATTCTATAACAAAGAATTTACTGGTTTTCTTGAAGCCCTTAAAAGTTAACTTTTTAACAAGGTTCATTAGTATTTTGAAAACTACTCTTTATTATGGAAATGCGAATCCTGTTGCTGGAATTTGCTTGAATTTCTTTGGAGAAGACTTTTTCGCCATTTTTCTTAGGAAAGAAAAAAAAAGACAGTTCTGGGTTTTTCATTTTCTATAGCTTTTGCAGAGAGATTCCAGCTTAAGACAATCTAAATGTCCAAAATCGGACTATGCGCACATTCTGTCTTACAGCTAGGTTCTCTCCTCACCAGCACAGAAATTCCAGACACATTTCTAAATTTTTAAGACTTTTTCATGGCGAAAAAGGAAACTTTAAATTAGCATACTGAGTGGGCTTCCATATTGGATAGCCACGTGTTTCCCTTCCCCCACATCCTGCTTACTTTGGGGGAAGTTTCAGCAACAGATCTTAAATTTTTTTCTTTCTTTTTCGCTTTCCAAAGTAATAACTAATCACCCAATTTGGCCAAGATTTGCACTTCCCTGCCACATTCCTCCACTTCCCTTCTGGAGTGGGCTCTAGGCAGTCCTGAATCAGGGACCACAGACTGAAAGCAGAGGTGGGCATTTCCTCTGGACCTTCAGCTATATAACGATTGCAAAGTTGTTTTCCTACCTTCTCCCATGCCTCTATATTTAAAACCATGGACAGGTTTTCCAAAAAATCGAAAAGCTGCTCATACCTCACAGAACAGCCCCTTGCTTGGAGCATAGCCTTAAGCATGGATACACATACATTCTTTCCCTGCAATCCTGAATTTCCCATGTTTCTACGCCTAGCTAGTACAGTACCCCTTCCTTACTTACTGTGTGTGCATGCCTTCTTAGGGGCTCCTTTCGCCTGACAATTGAAGTTCCCTCACACTCAGGTCCGCATTGAGTGCCACATGGGCCAAACTCAGCCCCACGTTGGGCGCCACTTGTGCCGCGCCAGCACAGCCAAGGGTTCAGCGAGCCTGAGCGGGGGCAATGAAGGATGGAGAAATGATAAACAAAGAGAAAAAGCTGGGTCTAGGTGGATCTTCTGTGCCTTGATGAGGCCACAGAACAGATCCAGACTGCAAAGCTGAGGCTTTGTTTATAATCAGGGACAAACAAGGTAATCTACAATGTTGTTGTAAGTTTCACTTGTTTTGGCAGCACTTGCTTACCCTCCCATAGCCCACTAGCTACCCAGGAAAGATCTAGGGAGCAGTTACAAGATCAAGCTTAATTATGCTTAGAGGACTGTGCCCTCCAAGCTGGGACTTGTTTGCGACTTTGCCAGCAGGTCAGTCCGAGGCTTAACCCTATAACCGCTTCCTACATACAGTATCATGTCATCTGCAAATAAGGACAGTTTTATTTCTTCTTTTCCAATTTGGATGCCTTTTATTTCTTCTTCTTGGCTGATAGCTATGGCTAGCACTTCCAGTACTACATTGAACAGGTGTGGTGAAAGTGGACATCCCTATCTTGTTCCTGTTCTTAGGGGAAATGAGTTTAATTTTGCTGTAGGTTTGTCATGTAAAGCTTTTATTATGTTGAGGTATGATCCCTCTATTCTCACTTTGCTGAGAGTTTTTATCAAGAAACATTGTTGCATTCTGTCAAATGCTTTTTCTGCATTGAGTGATATGATTATGTGATTTTTGTCTCTCAATTTGTTTATGTGATGTATCACATTTATTGATTTGTGGATATTGTACCATCCTTGCATCCCTGAAATAAATCCCACTTGGTCATGGTATATGAACTTTCTAATGTATTGCTGAATCCAATTTGCTAGAATTCTGTTGAGGATGTAAGCATTTATGTTCATCAAGGATATAGGCCTATAGTTCTATTTTTTATGTGGTGTCTTTATCTGGTTTTGGGAATGCTGGCTTCATAAAAAGAGGTTGGAAGTGTGCCTTCCTCTTTAATTTTCTGGAATAGTCTGAGGAGGATAGGATTTAGTTCTTTGAATGCTTGGTAGAACTTCCCTGTAAAGCCGTCAGACCAGGGCTTTTGTTTGCGGGCAGATTTTTGATCACTGCTTCAAATTCTTCAGTAATTATCAGCCTATTCAGGTTTTTTTATTCTTCCTGATTGAGTTTTGGGAGCTTGAATTTTTCTAATATGTTCATTTCATCTAGGTTGTCCATTTTGTTGTAATAGAGTTGTTCATAGTATCCTCCTAATATATAAAAACCCAAGGTCTGTAATGACCAACTGTAGGCTTGATTGAACACCAGAAGTCAGTCCTGCAGTCAATGCTGGGTTGCTGTGGCCACCCAGCACTGACTGCCGAGGGGGCTGTGGATCAGGCTCAGAGAGAGGCCCAAAGAGAGAGGCAGGGTATGATCCTCAGCCTCCATGGCAGCTGTTGATCAGCCATTACCTCTCTCTTTCTCTCTGGGCTTCACCAGCAGCTGTGCCTCTTATTCTCTCTGGGCCACCACGGGGCTGCTGATCAGCCCCGCCTCTCTGATCAATCCTGGAGATAGGCCCTGAGATGCTGACTGGCATAGAAACTGACCAATCAGAACCAAATCTGGGTCAACTGTGAGGAGCCAATGGCTGCCTAGGAGGTGGGGCTTTTGGCACTGACCAGCATAGAAACAGATCAATCAGAACCAAATTGGCCGACAGGGGAGGGCAGTTGTGGGCGAGATCAGGCCTTCAGGGGAGGGCAGTTGTGGGTGAGATCAGGCTGGCAGAGGAGGGCAGCTGGGGGTGAGACCAGGCTGGCAGGGGAGGGCAGTAGGGGGTGAGATGAGGCCAGCAGGGGAGGGAAGTTAGGGGTGATCAGGTAGGCAGGCAGAGATATTAGGGGTGATCAGGCAGGCAGAGGGGTTAGGGGCAATCAATCAGGCAGGCAGAGGCAGTTAGGGGTGATCTGGCAGGCAGGCAGGTGAGCGGTTAGGTACCAATGGTCCCAGATTGCGAGAGGGATGTCCAACTTCTGATTTAGACACAATCCCTGTGGAATCAGTCCTAAACCGGCAGTCAGACATCCCCCAAGGGGTCCCCTGATTGGAGAGGGTGCAGGCTGGGCTGAGGGAATCCCCCCTCCATGCACAAATTTCTTGCACTGGGCCACTAGTATATAATAAAATTCTAATATGCTACCGTCTGGTTGGCAGGTCAGCCGTTCAACCAATCAAAGCGTAATATGCTAATGATATGCTAAGGCCACACAAGTGCTTGCTATGACCTGCACTGACCACCAGGGAGCAGATGCTTCGACCGATAGGTTAGCTTACTGCTAGGGTCTGGCTGATCAGGACTGAATGAGATGGGCTGGACACACCCTGGAGCCTTCCCTCAGTCCCTCCCCAGCTGGCCAACCTCATAACAGCCCCGATAGTGTATCAGTGGGGTCCCTTGGCCTGGCCTGTGCCCTGTCACAATACATGATCCCTTGGGGGATTTTGGAGAGCTGGTTTCAGCCTGATCCCACAGGCCAGGCCAAGGGACCCCACTTGTGTATGAATTTGTGCACCAGGCCTCTAGTTTTTTCATAAACCTTTGTATTTCTGTGGGATCAGTTGTTACTTTACCTGTTTAATTTCTGATTTTGTTTATGTGGGTCCACTCTCTTTGCTTCTTGGTGAGCCTTGCTGGAGGTTCATCAATCTTATTTATTCTTTCAAAGAACCAGCTCTTGGTTTTATTGATCTTTTGTATTTTTTTTTGTCTCTATCTCATTTATTTCTGCTCTGATCTTCATTATTTCCTTCCTTCTGCTTATGCTGGGCTTTTATTGTTGCTCTATTTCTAACTCTTTGAGTTGTAGGGTTAGTAAATTTACTACCATTCTCTCTCTCTCTCTCTCTCTCTCTCTCTCTCTCTCTCTCGAGGTAGGCCAGTAGAACTATGAATTTCCCTATCAAGACTGCTTTCACTGTGTCCCATAGATTTTGGATTATTGTGTTTTTATTGTCATTTGTTGCCATGATGCTTTTTATTTCTTCTTTGAACTCTTTGGTAATCCAATCATTGTTTAATAGCATGTTATTTAGACTTGAGGTGTTTCATTTTTCCCTATTGTTTTTATTGTAGTTGATTTCTAATTGTATGCCATTGTGATCTAAAAAGATGCTTGGTATGATGTCTATCTTTTTTTAATTTAAAGAGACTTTGCCTGTGTCCCAATATGTAGTCTATCTTTGAAAATTACCTGTGTGCACTTGAGAAGAATGTATATTCTGTGGCTTTGGGGTGGAAGGTTCTGAAGATGTCAATTAATTCCATCTGATCTAGTGAGTCATTTAGGATGGATATTTCTTTGCTGATTTTTTTGTTTAGAGGATTTGTCTAGTGCTGTTAGTGGGGTATTAAAATCCCCTACTATGACTATTGCTGTCAATCTCTCCCTTGATATCTTCCAGAAGTTTTATTTTATGTATTTGGGTGCTCCTGTATTGGGTGCATATATGTTTACCAGAGTTATATCTTCTTGTTTAATTGTTCCCTTTATTATTATGAAGTGGCCGTCCTTATCTCTTGTATAGCCTTCAATTTGAGGTCTAATTTGTCAGATAGAAGTATTGCTACCCCAGCTTTCTTTTCATTTCTATTCACCTGAAAAACCTTTTCCATCCCTTCACCATCAGCCTGGGTGCATCCTTTGTTCTGATGCAGGTCATGTTTTCTTATCCATTCAGCTATCCTACCTATGTCTTTTGATTGTGGCATTTACTAATAAACCATTTACATTTAAAGTTATTATTTATAGGTATTTTTGTCGCCATTTTTATTCTTTATGCCTGTGTTCCTTCTTTTTACAGCAGGCCCTTTAGCATTTCTTGCATTGGTGGTTTGGTGGTAATAAACTCCCTTAGTCCTTTTTTGTCTGTGAAGCTTCTGATTTCCCCCTCAACTTTGATTGATAGCCTTGCTGGGTACAGTATTCTTGGGTTCAGACCCTTCCTTTGCATGACTTTGTATATTTCATTCCATTCCCTTATGGCCTGATGTGTTTCTGTTGAGAAACCAGTTGATTGTGTGATGGGAGATCCCTTGTTGGTATCTTTTTCTCTCTCTGGCCACCTTTAAGATTCTTGCTTTGTCATTGGTGTTTGTCAATTTAATTATGATGTGTCTTGGTTTTGGTCTTTTGGGGTTCATTTTGTTTGAGACTCTGTCAGCTTCTTGGATTTGTGTGAGTTTTTTCTTCCCAATATCAGGGAAGTTTTCTGTCATTATTTCTTCAAACAGGTTTTCTAATCCTTGCTCAGTTTCCTCTCCTTCTGGCACCCCATTCTGCAGATGTTGTCTCATTTTGTGTTGTCTCAAATTTCCCTTGGGCTCTCCTTCTGTTTTTTGAATTTTTTTTTCCAGTTGCTGCTCTGCTTGAGTATTTCTTCCTACCTTGTCTTCTAGTTCACTGATGGATGCTGTCCTCCACTTATTCTAGTCTACTGTTGATGGTTTCTATTGTGTTCTTTATGGGAGCAATGTTATTCTTCATTTCTTCTTGGTTCTTCTTCATTTCCTCTTTCTTCTTACACATATTGTTGAATTTGTCTTCCATCGTTTTCAGCCTCCTTATGTCCATTGTTCTGAATTCTTTCTCTGACATATTGCTTGCCTTCATTTTGTTTGATCCTTCCTTTTCTTTCATATGAGGGCTGTTTCTTTGTCTCCCCATGTTCACTCCTCTCATGGTGTCTGGTTATGTAGCTCTCTCCTGCATTAACATAAAGGCACAAAATACAACATGACAAGACACAATACACAGGGCACCAAACACAAATGTATTCATGATACCAATAACTCCAAATAAAGTTTATCATCAGAGAAAAGAGAATTAGGGGAGAGAAAGAGTGCAAACATTATATTGAGAAAAGGAAAAAATGTAAGAGAGAAAAGAAAGAGAAGTAAAGAGAAGGGGGGAAATATATGTATATGGGGAGAAAACCCCCAAAATCCAAAAACTATTCCAAAAAAACACAAACAACAAACATCCAAACAACAAACACTCAGATGAATCTGAAGAGGCAGAATTTATTTCCAGAAGGTCAAGGAATTGAATGAAACAGGAAATTACCACAATTCAGTATAGAGTATGTAGAAAGAGAATGAGTGTATAATAAGAAAAGTTAAAAACAAAATAAAATTTTAAAAAGAGAGAGAAACTATATATATATATATATATATATATATATATATATATATATATATATATACATTTATAAAGAGTAGATAGGCCTGAGTTGGAGATTAGTAGAAGAAGATAACTAGCGAGGAGAGGAAAAACAGAAGCAAAAAAACAAAAAAAAATCAGAAGAAAAAAACAAACTAACAAATAAACAAACAACAACAATATAGAAAGAAAGAAAAAGGGGAAAAAAGAAAAAAGAGGAAAGAAAACAATTTGGCTAGTGAAAAAAGAGAAGAGAGACGTGTGCATGAACTTGGAGCAGGGAGAGGAAATTAAATATATGATTAAGATCAAATTTTTAACAGGGAGTAAAAAGAAAGGACAGAGAAAAACTAAAGCAGGAACAGGGTAAGAGAAACAGGACAAAAAAGGGGGAAGGTGAGAAAGAGAGTGTTGGCATAAAGGATAAATTAAGATTAAAATAATGCTAAAATAAAAATAGATTGTATGACACTAAAATCAGAAATAAAATAAAATAAAGAAAAAATAAAATAAAACTTTAAAAAAGTAAAATAATAGTAATAATAATAATAATTAAAAATAAAAATATAATAAAAAAGTAAAATCAAGTGAGAAAAAAATTTTAGTTTCTTAAGTAAAAGATAAAAAATAAAAAAGTAAAGTAGTGAAGTTCATTCACTTCATGGAGCTTCAATGACCTATGGGGGCTGGTTTAAGACCCCTCTCTACTGTTCTGCCTGGCACATCTGTTTTCTATCAGGTAGTCTGTACAGTGTTGAAGTTCCCTACAATCCACCACTTCTCTATGTCATAAGCCACAACTTTGTTTTCAAGCAGGCGGAATCTCTCTTCTCATTTTGTTTCTTTGCCTGCCTTCAGTTGTATTTACACAAGCGTCAATTTCTGACACAATCCCTGGGTGGCAGTGTTTTTTTGTTTTGTTTTTTGTTTTTCTCTCTCTCTCTTTTTTTTTTTTTACTATATTTTATTGATTTTTTTACAGAGAGGAAGAGAGAGGGATAGAGAGTTAGAAACATCAATGAGAGAGAAACATCGATCAGCTGCCTCCTGCACACCCCCCACTGGGGATGTGCCCGCAACCAAGGTACATGCCCTTGACCGGAATCGAACCTGGGACCCTTCAGTCCGCAGGCCGACACTCTATCCACTGAGCCAAACTGGTTTTGGCGGCAGTGTTTTTTTTTTATTAGTTTCTGGGATCAAATGGCCCCTCAACCTAGTGTTTAGATTCTTCTTTCCCTGCCACACTTTATACTGGGTTGAAGGGACAGACTGACCCAGAGTTGGTTTCCTGCTTGTCTCTCCTTATTTTGATCCCCAATTTCCACTCAAAAAACTTTCCCCTGAAGTCTCGATGCATGTTTTTAATTGAAAGATCCTATGCACTAGGTTTTGCAAGTAAAAGCAAGAAAGTTATCAAGAAAAGCAACCACTCTGCCTCACGTCTTTCTCCTCCCAGCACTGCACAGCTGGTATAGAACTTCAGGGTTGCCTTTCTAGGCACAGTCTCCCGTGGCTGTGGGCTTAGATCTAGAGTCCCCCTCTATCAGCAGACCTGTGGGCCCCCTTCCACATTCAAAAGCTACACTGATCCCAAAGGCCGCAGATTTGGTGGGGCGCAGTCTCCCTCTGAGACTCTAGTCCCCGCTGCGCATGTTTCTCCCTCCAGCCTGGATCCCAAATTTCACCTCTCTCTAGAAGATCTCTGACCCTTCTGTCCATGTATTGCCTCACCAGCTGTATTTAATTCACCAATTCGGGGTCGATGTTATTCAATTTAGCTGTTCCTTCTATCTGCTCTGTGACAGGTACAGGACCAGTCTGCGAATTCAGCCACCTCCTTGTCTCCCCCTAGAAAAACATTTTAGGTGCCTGTGGCCAGGGAGGCTGGAGTCTTGGTGTTTGTGAGTTAGCAGCTGAGGCAGCTGGTCCCTGGGTGTTGTGGTTGTAGAGTCCCGGGAGGTATCCAAGATCTCCCAGGTTGAAGGTAAGGCTGAGCTTCCAATCACACCCAGTCTCCCTTTCAAGATGGCGTGGTCTCTGCAGCAGAGCTGGCTGCTCTGGGAGATATTTGAGCAGTAGTAAAAGCTGGCCTCCCAGGGGAGCCTGTCTGCCAGTCCCCAACAGTCCTGTGGAATATAACTGTCCCTCACTCACAAATACAGACACTCCCTGCACGTCCACACACTCTCCTGTAGCTCTCTCACTCACACACTATCTTGCAGCCTGCTGTCCCATCGACTGCCATCTTGGATCTCCTCTAATTTTATTTTTAATAGCGTATTAAATAAATTAATTAATAGACTATTTATAATTCTTTATGTATTTTTATTAAAATAACTTCACCTCCAGCCAGGTGGCTCAGTTGATTGGAGCATTGTCCTGTACACCAAAAGGAGATGGGTTCTTTTCCTGGTCAGGTTACATATCTAGGTTGTGGGTTCTGTCCCCATTTGAGACATGTACAGGAGGCAACCAATCAATGTTTCTCTTTTACATCAATGTTTCTCTCTCTCCCTTCTCTCTCTAAAAAATCAATAAAAACATCTTTGGTGAGGATTAAAAAATAATAATAATATCCTACATGATAAAACAGTAATATGCAAATTGACCAGCCAATCAGTGAGAGTATGCAAATTAACCCAACCAACATGGCGGTTAATTTGCATACATTCCTGGGTCTGGGAACCTCCTCGGCACCCAGGTCACTCCCAGCCGGCCATCAGGCAGAGACTTTAGGCTTGGGAAGGGGTCCAGCCTTCCATTGGAGGGGCGGGGTCCCCTTCCCAAGTCTAAAGCCTGGGGTGGAGGCTTTAAGCTTGGGAAGCGGCCGAGCCTGTGATCGAAGGTGCGGAGGGTGAGGGGACCCCTTCCCAAGGATAAAGCCTGGGGTGGAGGCTTTAAGCTTGGGAAGGGGCCGAGCCTTCCACCGGAGGGATGGGGGTCCCCTTCCCAAGCCTAAACCTGGGGAGGAGGCTTTAGGCTTGGGAAGGGGACGAGCCTGAAATCAGAGGTTCCAGGCAGGGGTGTGGGGGTGTGGGGACAACCACTTCCCAAGCCTAAACCTGAGGCAGAGGCTTTAGGCTTAGAAAGGGGCCAAGCCTATGATCAGAGGTGCCGGAGGAGGGGTTGACCCCTTCCCAAGCTTAAACCTGGGGCTGAGGCTTTAGGCTTGGGTAGGGACTGAGCCTGTGATTGGAGGTTCTGGGGAAGGGGACCATTTCCCAAGCCTAAAGCTTGGGGTGGAGGCTTTAAGCTTGGGGAGGTGCTGAGGGGAACCCCTTCCCAAGCCTAAAGCCTGGGGTGGAGGCTTTAGGCTTAAGAAGGGGCAGAGCCTGAGATCAGAGGTTCCAGGCGGGTGGTGGAGGGGGAAGACCCCTTCCCAAGCCTAAACCTGGGGCGGAGGCTTTTGGCTTGGGAAGGGGCTGAGCTTGGGATCAGAGGGAAGGGGAAAAAAATCAATGGAAAAATATCCTCAGGTGAGGATAAAAAGAAAAATAAAGAAATGTCATTTTCTATGAAAGACACATCTTGAAAATGCTTAAAGAAAGTTGTAATTTTTTCATGGTGAAGGGACTGGGGTCCGTGTTGATGAAAATACCTGGGCAGCTGTGGTGACTGGCAGTGGCTGTAGCAGAGGGGTGATGGGGCAGGCGGCTTCCCCTGATCAGCCTGGTCACCTCAAGCAAAGGGAAGCCAGACTGCAGCTTAGGTCTGCTCCCAATGGGGAGTGGGCTTAAGCCATCCATAGGACATCCCCTGATGGCTCCCAGTATGTGACAGGGGGCAGGCTGGGCTGAGGGACCCCTCCCCAGTGCACGAATTTCATGCACCGGGCCCCTAGTAAAAAATAAATTCACAAATAATTCTTTTAAAAACCACCCTGAGTAATATGATGAAAATCACAAGTCTGGTGTTAGAATAATGTTTACTATACCATGAAAACAATGATACAAGGCCACTGATACAATGTGCCTACATTTTAAATAAATGTTCCAGTTTCCCATTTGAGAAAAGTTTTTCCAAGCTTTTTTAGCATGTGATTTTCATAGTAGTTACCAAGATCATTGCAGAGAAATAAAAAACAAACATCTTCCTAATTTTTATATGAGTTTTAAAATACAAAGTTAACAGAACCAAAAAGCATAGATATACTCCCGAAGATAAAATTGCCAAGAATTTTTGGACAGAAAGTTTCCTTAGTAACTCCATCTTCTTAATTGTATCATTTTCAGAAAGTACTGGGGATCTTGAGGAAATTCCTCAGTGCAGCTTTGGTTTTGGGAATTTGTTTCGAGGCCCCATTAACTTTAAGAAACCCTTTGTCTCCACTTATTTATTGTGGATTTTTGTCTTAGTGGCTAAGATGTATGTAAAGACCAAGCTAATAACCTAACATCTAATTTTATCTCATATCTCAAAAACGTATTTTTATACCTATTACCTAAAGATAATAATTAGAAAGAGTGTAATGTGGTTTAATGGTTGGAGACTTAACCTGAGAATTAAAGAACCTTACTCCCACTCCTTGAGCTGATTCTATGTCATAGAAGAAGAGAAAGACATGCAACTAATAATTCTATGAGGCATTGGCCTCTAAATCATAGATCACTACAACTGCAAATTCCCAGTTCGAGGTCAGGCAATGGAACAGGAACAAGCTGAAAGGGTGGTCCATACAGTATGGTGTTTCCTATAAAAGTTAAAAATTGAACTCCCATTTGACCCAGTAATCCCACTTCTAGGAATATATCCAAAGAAAACAGAAACACCAATCGGAAAGGATATATGCACACCTATGTTCATAGCAGAACAATTTACAATAGCTAATATTTGGGAACAGCCTAAATGCCCATCAGCAGTTGAGTGGGTGAGAAAACTGGTACATCTACACAATGGAATACTACGCTGCTTTAAAAAAGAAGGAATTCTTACCATTTGCAACAGCATGTATGGACCTGGAGAGCATTATGCTAAGTGAAATAAGCCAGGCAATGAAAGAAAAATACCATATGATCTCACTAATTTATGAGTAATAAAGAACATTATAAACTGATGAAAAAATAGATAGAGGCAAAGAAGTATCCAACAGACTGTCAAACTACAGGGAGAAGGCTGGGGAGGGTTGTGGGGAGTAAGAGATCAACCAATGGACTTGTATGCATGCATATAAGCACAACCAATGGACACAAGACACTGGCAGGGGGGTGAGGGCATTTGCTGGGGGGTAGGGGAGGCCAGGGAGAGGTTAATGGGGAAAAAAGGAGACATATGTACTACTATTTATATTTTAAACAATAAATTATTAAACTTAATTTTTAAAAGGTATATACTGCTGGCAAACCAAGAAACAAATCAACGTGAGCCAGAGTTAAATAAATCCTGGCTAGCTTTGGCTTCTGGAGGGTCACAATGATGCAGTGAACTCACATCATTTCTTGGTAATTTTTCAGTGCCATTATTTCTACCCATAGCCAAGTGTGGGCACCTTCCATTCTGCTGCCTATCAGCAAGCTGCTGTGACAGCCAGCAGTCATAGTGAGTGTTCTTCAAGTTCCCTCACAAACGCAGAGTCCAGGGCAACCGCACCACCACACAATTGTACGGATATCCATCCTACCTGACTTCCAGCACATTTACAAATATGTATCCTGGTTTCCTTTGTCATAAGTATGTTTTTAAAAATACTTTAATATTTACTTAATACCTTTGCATGCCAGGTCTGTGCTAAATGGGAGGAAAAGTGTGGCGGGGGGGAGGGGGGGAGCGATGAAGACAGTCATTAACCAATGTGGTTATAACATATGATAAGAATTATAAGGGCAATTAAATTAAAAGAGATTATTAAAATAAAAATAGCAATGTACACGTGGGCTAGGAGTGTGTATGAGGCTAGGGACTGCTTTAGATGGGGGTATCTTGGGAGGCACCACTGAGACAAAAGCGTATATTCAAGATTAGTTTAAGTCTTGTTTTCACTTTATGTCTATATGGCATTTTACTATTTAAATTTACCTGATTGAACATGTGATGCTGTTAATTGTCTCTAACTATAATTTGTAACTTAACACAATTCCACTTAAAATTCTAATTATGTTTTGAGCAAGATTATTATAAATAAATATTATAGAATTGTTAATTTTTTAAAAGACCATCAGAAGAAGCTTACTCTACCCAATATTATAATGCATTGTAAAATATGGTAATTAAACCAATGTGATACTGGTAGAAATAAATCACTTGAGCAGAAATTTATGAAAGCTATCCAAATTATTGGAAGCTTATATAAATTTAAAAGTTGTAAATGGTTATATTTATGTGATATAATCACAATGGTTTCCTACCTTTTTCTATTTTGCTGATACATAATTTATAGATTGTTTTAAGGGGCTTCCTTGAATATTGCTTTCAGTTGGGTTGAGCCAATGAGAAGCATCAAGTGATTTTAGACTATTTATACTCCCCCTCTCCCAGTCCCTTCCTGCTCTGTTGCTAGGGCTGAAAGCCACAGCTCCTCTCAGGTGGTGCTCTCCAGTTATTCATTATTGTCTTGGTTTCACTCTTTCCCTTGCCTCTTCAGGTTATGCTTTGGACATACTGTTGCTAGCCCCAGAATACTATACTATTCTTTGTTTCCCTTAAACCTCTCCACACCCTTGTAAATAGTACTTTCATCTCGTGTAATTGTGCATCTTCTGATATTGTACTTTTCAGTGAATGGGCATCAAGAAAGAACCTTTAAGATGGGATACTGGATTGAATTTTTCACATATTCAGGGTGGATGGGTAAGATCTTGCTAACTCTTGGTACCTCAGTGGCATTGATTATTCATGATAAACACTGCCATGGGAAGAAAGGCTATTGGGACTCAAAGCACTAGGAGCTCAAGGCAATAGAAGATGTGGCAGTGAGTTGCTTTGGGAAAAAAAAGTAATTATGCTAATAGGACAAAGAGCTGATTCAGTTGGCTACAGAGATTGCCAGGAAATAATTGGCTAACAAATTGGGGGTAGAGGTATAAATCAGACTCTGATAATATTGAAGGACTCCATCATAGTGATGTTGCAGGATCGCAGAGTTGTGTTGCTCAATATCACCATATTTCTTATGTAACAGTGTGGGAGCAAGATATGTGAAGAGAACTTTGGGCAGACACTTTGAAGACCCTGATCCTCTGTAATTCCCTTGCTGGTTAAGGTAGTTCCTCCACCTGATCTGAGGGAAGAAGTTTCTCCCAGATAAACATACTTAAGTAGCCGCTTCAGGGGATATTGTCTCCTAAGGGACATTGCATGTCTTTAGAATTCATTGCCATTATTCCCTGCGACTCATAAAAAATTCCCTGCATTTCATAAAAAATTCCCTGTATTTCATAAAAAATCATGTCACAGAAGAACCCAGACCTTGGGAGCATTCAGCCTAGTTTTGGGGAAAATTGCAGACATTTCTAAATTATACCAGTAGGAATCCAGAGAGCAAATATGAAAATGGAGTCTTAGACCAAGAAGGATACATTTTTAGTTTTGTGCCGGCCAAATTTATTGATATAGTGAGGATTTGGGATTTAATATGCTGACTTAAACACACAGACTAGCTGAATTGGCTCATGGCTGCCTGGACTTAGTGGTGGCCTATAATCAATGGGGTGTAATGCTGGACTCCCCTGATATACCACAGAAGACGGTGTCCGAAGGCTCAGGGAAGTAGGAATGTTGGGTTAGATGGATTATGTGCATGCTTCTCGGCTTCTCCTATCAGATTTTGTTAATAGCCTGGAGAACATTCTCTTCTCTCAATCACTAAGAAATGCATTAGGAAGAGGAGCACAAAGATCCTTGGAAAGCTGTGTGGTGGTGTCCTCTCCAGGCTGAAGGTGATGGTGGAGGACAAAACTGGGTTCCCATCTTGGTCTTTATGGGAATAGTGGATCCTGAAGTTGGAGACATCAGAGAAGCAATAGTGCAATTCCACTAAGGTCCAGGGATCGAGGCTTAATGAGACATTTTGACATACAGGGATCTATAGTGATAAAATGGAGGGCAGCCTACAAAGTTGTTGCTTAACATATATTTTTGAGATGTTACAGGCAGAATCATAATTTGATTCACTGTAGAGATCTTTCACATTATCATACCCAGCCCTCAGTGAATGGTTTAAACACAGAGCTCTTTGAATGAATAGGAATTGAGTCCCTTAAAGAAAAAGCCCCGAGGGAAAAGAAGATGGTAGTGCGCAGGACGGAGGTGAGGGAGAGGGTGTGAGTGAGTGAGGGGGTGAGAGGAGAGTGTGTGGATGTGTGTGGTGTGTGTGAGTGAGTGAGTGAGGGACAGTTAAATCCAGCAGGAGCAGCAGGGGCTGGCAGACCAGGCTCTCTTGGACAAGGAGAGACTACCACCCCTGTGGGCACTCCCGGGACTGCGGGACTCGGGCACTGGCACGGAGCTTATGCCATCTTGAAGGGGAGAGTGGCCTCTTCTAGGAACTCATCAACACCACCACCCAGACAGGCCTTGGACACTGCCCGCGACCCGGCAACCACTCCAGCCAAATTCCTGCTGCCCCACCCACAGACCCCTGGATCCTGGGACTGCTACCCCCAAGGGTGCACGCTCCCACAGCAGTAAGTGCAACTTCCCCCACCCCAGCGGCTTAACTCCTGATGCCACAGTCGCGCTTCTCCAGCACCAATAGTTGCGCTTTCAAGTGCACAGGCTGCCTGAGCCCACCACTCCACAGGCTACTAGTGAGTGCCACCGCGGGGCACACTCTTACCCAAACAAGGACCCACTGCCCCGGCAGTAGAAATTCTGGATTCCCCTTCCTGGATACCTCCCCACAGCCACCTCAGTCACAGGGATTCAGCACCAGGGCTCCTCTGGGTGCCTGAGCGCATTGCCACTTGGCATGCGCAAATCCAACCAAGGGCATAAGGCCCCCTGAAGTAGAAATTCAGACTTCCCCCACTCCTGGCTGCCTGCCCAGAGGCACCTCAGTCATGGGGCCTCAGCACAAAGGCCTATCTGAGTGCACCACCCCGGTTATCGGCCCAGGGTACCCCTGGGAGCCACCACTGGGCTCGTGTGAATTCAACCAAGGGCACAGCAGCAAAATCTGAGTTTTCCCACTTCACAGCTGCCAATATCTGGATGCCACAGTTACGCTCTGCCAGCGTGAAGGTCCGCTCAACCCAAGGCCACAAAGGTGTCTCTTGGATGCCTCTGTGAGCCCCCGCTGGGTGGCTCTTATCCAAATAAGGGCCCACTGCCCCAGCAGTAGAAATTCTGGATTCCTCCTTCCTGGATACCTGCCCACAGTCATCTCAGTTGTGCGGCTTCAGCTTCAGGGCCCCTCTGAGTGCCTGAGTGCGCCACCACTGGGGGCAAGCGAATTCAACCAAGGACACAAGGTGCCCGGCAGGAGAAATTCGGATTTCCCCCACTTCTGGCTGCCTACCCACAGACACCTCAGTCACACGGCTTCAGCACAAGGGCCTCTCTGAGTGCACCTCCCTGGCAATCAGCCCCCGGGGTACCCCGGTGAGCCACCACTGAGCATGTGCTAATTCAACCAAGGGCACAGCAGCAAAAACTGAGCCTACTCAATTCACAGCTGCTGACCTCTGGACACCACAGTCAAGCTTTTTCAGCACGCAGGCCTCCTGAGCCCACCGCCCCAAAGGCGGTTCTTGGGTGCCTCTGTGAGCCCCTGTGGGGCCCACTTGTATCCAAACAAGGGTGCACAGCCCCAGCAATAGAAATTTGGACTTCCCCCCATTCTGGCTGCCTTCCCATAGACACCTCAGTCGTGCAGCTTCAACACAAGGGCAGAACTGAATGTGCTGCCCTGGCAAACAGCTCCCAGGTGCCTCAGTGAGCCATTGCTGGATGTGCGTGAATCCAACCAAGGGCACAAGGCCTTGGCAGCTAAAACTGAGTCTTCCCACCCCACAGCGGCCAACCTCAGGACACCGTCATCACACCTTTCCAGAGCGCAGGCCGCCTGAGCCCCACCCCCCAGACAGATGGCTCCTGGATGCCTCTGTGGGCCCCTGCTGGGCACACGTGATTTCAACCAAGGGCACAAGACAGCAAAAATTGGGACATCCCCCTCCCTGGCTGCTGACATCTGGACACTGCAGTTGCGCCTTTCCAGCACACAGGCCTCCTGAGCCTGCTGCCCCTATAGGCGGCTCCTGGGGGCCTCCTTGAGCCCCAGCTCAGCGCACTCATATTCAAACAAGGGTGCACGGCCCCAGCAGTAGAAATTTGGACTTCCCCCTTCCTGGCTGCCTACCCACAGACATCAGACACTGTGTCGCATGATTTCAGCATGCAGGCCCCCTGAGGACACTGCCCCAGCAGGCGACTCCTGGGTGCCTTTGTAAGCTGTCACTAGGTGCACTTGTGTCCAACCAAAGGCTCAAGGCTTCGCAGCAGAAACTTGGACTTCCCACTCCTCAGATGCTGACCTTCGGTCACTGCAGTCACTCTGATCCAGGGCGCAAGGCCCCTGAGCCCACTGCCCTGGCAGGTGGCCACCAGGTGCTTCTTGGAACTGCTGCAAGGCACAACCCTGGCCGCTGGCATCCAGTCCCTGTGGTAGTGCTGCTCAGGCACAAGGGCCTCCTGAGCCCACTGCCACAGCTGATGGTTCCTGGGTGCCTCTGTAAGCAGCCAATGGTCATGCATATCCAACCAAGGGTACACATCCCCTGAAGCAGAAACCGGGAATTCTCCCTCCTCCATGGGGCCAGTGGCACACCACAATCAGTCTGATCCAGTTTGTGGGACTCATGAGCTCACACCCCCAGCAGAAGGCACCTGGGCCCCTCTGTGTGCTGCCACTGAGCATGTGCCTCTCCAACCAGGGGTGCATGGCTCCCTCAGTAGGATCCATGACATCCCTCTCCCACCTACCTACCTCTGGACAGCTTGGTGAATTATTGAGGACTTGCCTCCCTGGACAAGGTCACATTATTTCAGCCACAGACCCTGAGATTCCCACATCCCCGGCCACTGGATCCTGAACCCCCTCATAACTCATAGAAGGAAATTACTTTGGCCAGAGTCCCACTGCCTCAACCAGAGACTATGAGACACCTGCCTTCCACTGTCACAGGTTCAGTGCCCCTGGCAGAGAGTTGCAGAGTGATGCTAATCCAGCAGGAATCACACCACACTGGCCAAATTCACACTACCTGAGCCTCAGGCCCCGAGACTCATTCCTCCCAGGCTGTGGACTCTGGGAACCCATAGTGAGAACATGCCAGCGAGACCTCAGACAACCTTTTCCACAAGAGCCGGAACCACAATCACATCCAAAACAGCGTGCACAACAAAGCTGGGGGTGAGTCACTTTGCCAACCCAAGACAAAAATTCATCCATGAATAAGAAGTTAACATTCAAGAGAACCCAAATAGCTCAAGTAGAGAGATCCACTAGATGACCAAGCCCAGGAGACCTGAGAGATTGCACCTCAAGCACCAACCCCAAAAGAATCTGGGAAGCAAGCAGTTGGATCTAAGAACAGAAAAAATTAAAATGTTATAGCAAAATAAATGGGGAGGGGAAAAAATCCCCAGAGGAAAGAAAAGGAGGAATCACCAGAAAGGGAATTAAATGAAATGGAGGCAAGCAACATGTCAGAGAAAGAATTCAGAGTAATGGTTATAAGGATGCTCAAATGGCTGGATGATAAATACACACATGAGAATGAGAATGTCACCATCATGAAAAGGAACCAAGAGGAAATGAAGAATGACATAGCTGCAATAAAGAACACAATGGAGAGAGAGCTGCAGGAAGATGGCTGCTGATGGGAAGGCAGACTGCAAGATAGTATGTGAGTGAGAGAACAGAAGGAGAGTGTGTGGTTGCACGGGGAGTGTATATTTGTGGGTGAGGGACAGCTATACTCCAAGGAACTGTTGGGGATTGCCAGACCTGGTTCCCCTGACTGGGCAGCCTCCTCTGCTGCTGAAATTTCTCCCAGAGCTACCTACCTCTGGACAGCTTGGTGAATTATTGAGGACTTGCCTCCCTGGACAAGGTCACATTATTTCAGCCACAGACCCTGAGATTCCCACATCCCCAGCTCTGATGTGGAGACCACGCCATCTTGAAGGGGAGAGTAGCTGTTATCAATACCTATGGAACAGCTGCGAACCCAGGAACACCGGACCTCAAGCAGCGTGAATACACAGACTCAGACGAGCTCTGCAGCCTCTCACAGAAAGGTCAGATTTCGCCTAGTAAAAGGAGAGAGAGAACTACATAACCATATAACCAGAGAGGAAAGATCATGGGGAGAAAAGGAACAGCACTCATATGAAAGAAAAGGAGGCATCACCAGAAAAGGAAGTAAATGAAATGGAGGCAAGAAATGTGTCAGAGAAAGAATTCAGAGCAATGGACATAAGGATGCTGAAAACGATGGAAGACAAATTTAACAATATGTATAAGAACCAAGAGGAAATGAAGAAGAACCAAGAAGAAATGAAAAATGACATGGCTGCTATAAAGAACTCAATAGAAAGCATCAACAGTAGACTAGAAGAAGCAGAGGAATGCATCAGTGAACTAGAACACAAGGTAGATAAACTACCCAAGCAGAGCAGCATTTAGTAAAAAAAAAAAAAAAAAAAACAGGAGGAGAGCCAAGGGAACTTTGGGACAACACAAAATGAAACAACATCCACATAATAGGGGAGCCAGGAGGAGAGGAAACTGAGCAAGGAAGAGAAAACCTGTTTGAAGAAATAATGACAGAAAACTTCCCTGATATGGGGAAGAAAAAACTCACACAAATCCAAGAAGCTCACAGAATCCCAAACAAAATGAAACCCAAAAGACCAACGCCAAGGCACATTATAATTAAATTGGCAATGACAAAGTAAGAATATTAAAAGCGGGCAGAGAGAGACAGAAAGTTACCTACAAAGGATCCCCCATCAGACTAGTGACTGATTTCTCAACAGAAACACATCAGGCCAGAAGGGAATGGAATGAAATATACAAAGTCATGCAAAGGAAGGGTCTGCATCCAAGAATACTGTACTCAGCAAGGTTATCAATCAAAATTGAGGGTGAAATCAGGAGCTTCACAGACAAAAAAGGACTAAGGGAATTTATTACCACCAACCAGCAATGCAAGAAATGCTAAAGGATCTGCTGTAAAAAGAAGAAAAAGGAAGGGAAGAAGGAACACAAGCGTAGAGAATAAAAATGGCAACAAACAAATACGTATCAATAGTAACTTTAAATGTAAATGGATTAAATGTCCCAATTAAAAGACATAGGGTAGCTGAGTGGATAAGAAAACATGAACCATATATCTGCTGTCTACAGGAGACCCACCTCAGAAATAAGGACTCACAGAGAATGATGGTGAAGGGATGGAAAAAGGATTTTCAGGCCAATGGAAATGAAAAAAAAAAAAAGCTGGGGTAGTAATACTTATATATGACAAATGAGATCTCAAAGTGAAGGATATAATAAGAGATAAGGAAGGCCACTTCATAATACTAAAGGGAGAAATCCAACAAGAAGAAATGATGCTGGTAAACATATAAGCACCCAATACAGGAGCACCCAAATACATAAAAAATCTTCTGGAGGATATCAAGGGAGAGATTGACAACAATACAGTAATTATAGGGGACTTTAATACCCTACTATCACCATTGGACAAATCCTTTAAACAAAAAATCATCAAAGAAATATCAATCCTAAATGACTCACTAGAACAGATGGAATTAATTGACATCTTCAGAACATTTCACCCCAAAGCCACAGAATATACATTATTCACAAGTGTACATGGGTCATTTTCAAAGATAGACCATATATTGGGTCACAGGCAAAGTCTCTTCAAATTCAAGAAGATAGAAATCATGTCAAGCATCTTCTCAGATCAAAATGGCATAAAACTAGAAATCAACTACAATAAAAACAATCAGAAGAAATCAAACACCTGGAGACTAAATAACATGCTATTAAACAATGACTGGGTTACAAGAGAGATCAAAAACAAAATAAAAAACATCATGGCAACAAATGACAATGAAAACACAACAATCCAAAATCTATGGGACACAGCGAAAGCAGTCTTGAGAGGGAAGTTCATAGCTCTACAAGCCTACAGCAAAAAAAACAAACAAACAAGAAGCAATGGTAATAAATTACCTAACCCTACAACTCAAAGAGTTAGTAAGAGAGGAACAATAAAAGCCCAGTGTAAGCAGAAGGAAGGAAATAATAAAGATCAGAGTGGAGATAAATGAAATAGAGACCAGAAAAACAATACATAAGATCAACAAAACCAAGAGCTGGTTCTTTGAAAGGATAAACAAGATTGATGAACCTCTAGACAGGCTCACCAAGAAGCAGAGAGAGAGGACCCAAATAAACAATATCAGAAATGAAAGAGGTGAAACAATGACCAATCCCACAGAAATACAAATGATTATGAAAAAAATACCATGAACAACTCTATTCCAACAAAATGGACAACCTAGATTAAATGGACATATTCCTAGAAAAATACAAGCTCCCAAAACTCATCCAAAAAGAATTAAAAAACCTGAATAGGCTGATAACTACCGAAGAAATTGAAACAGTGATAAAAAAAAAAATCTTCCAGCAAACAAAAGCTCTGGTTCGGACAGCTTTACAAGAAAGTTCTACCAAGCATTCAAAAAACCTATCCTCCTCAGACTAGTCCAAAAAATTCAAGAGGAAGGCACACTTCCAACCTCTTTCTATGAATCCAGTATTACCCTAATCCCAAAACCAGATAAAGACACCACATAAAAAAGAGAACTACAGGCCAATATCCTTGATGAACAAAGATGCTAAAATCCTCAACAAAATTCTAGCAAATTGGATTCAGCAATACATTAGGAAGATCATACACCATGACCAAGTGGGATTTATACTGGGGATGCAAGGATGGTACAATGTACGCAAATCAATAGATGTGATACACCACATAAACAAACTGAGAGACAAAAATCACATGATCATATTAATTGATGCAGAAAAAGCAGTTGACAAAATCCAACACCCTTTCTTGATAAAAACTATCAGCAAAGTGGGAATAGAGGGATCATACCTCAACATAATAAAAGCCCTATATGACAAACCTACAGCCAACATCATACTCAATGGCAAAAACTAAACTCATTTCTCCTAAGAACAGGAACAAGACAGGGATGTCCACTTTCACCACTCCTGTTCGACATAGTATTAGAAGTTCTAGCCATAGTGATCAGAAAAGAAGAAGAAATAGAAGGCATCCAAATTAGAAAAGAAGAAGTAAAACTGTCCTTATTTGCAGATGACACGATACTATACATAGAAAACCCCAAAGACTCCATAGAAAAACTACTAGGCCTAATAAACGAATTTGTCAATGTAGCCGGATACAAAATTAATGCCCAGAAATCTATGGCCATTTTATACACCAATAATGAACTCACAGAAAGAGAAATGAACAAAAAAATCCCATTTACCATTGCACCAAAAAAATTAAGATACTTAGGAATAACCTTAACCAAGTACATAAAAGACCTGTACTTGGAAAACTGCAGGACATTGAAAAAAGAGTTAGAAGTAGACATAAACAAATGGAAGAACATACCATGTTCATGGATTGGTAGAATCAACATCATTAAAATGTCCACACTACCTAAATCAGTGATGGTGAACCTATGACATGCGTGTCAGCACTGACATGCATAGCCATTTCTGATGACACGCAGCCGCTGAGGCGGCCGCATGCCGAGGATGAAACATTTGCTGCTCCTGAGGATGAAACATTTGTGAAATAATGTTTTTTCCTCAAAGTGACACACTACCCGAGTTATGCTCAGTTTTTTGGCAAAGTTTGACACACCAAGCTCAAAAGGTTGCCCATCACTGCCCTAAAGCAATCAACAGATTCAATGCAATACCTATTAAAATATGAATGGCATATTTCAATAATCTAGAACAAACTCTCCAAATATTCATCTGGAACAAAAAAAGACCCTGAATAGCCAGAGAGCCAGGGCTATACTGAGAAAGAAGAAAAAAGCTGGAGGGATCACAATACCAGACATCAAACTATATTACCAAGCCACAGTTCTCAAAACAGCCTGGTACTGGCACAAGAACAGACATATAGACCAATGGAACAGAATAGAGGACCCAGAAATGGACCCAAGTCATTATACTCAATTAACATTTAACAAAGGAGGCAAGAGTATACAATGGAGTCAAAACAGCCTCTTTAATAAATGGTGCTGGAAAATTTGGACAGATACATGCAAAAAATTAAACTAGATCACCAACTTACATCATACACAAAAACAAACTCAAAATGGCTAAAGGAGTTGTATGTAAGACGGGAAACCATAAAAATCCTACAAGACTCCATAGGCAACAAAATTGCAGACATATGTCATTGCAATATCTTTACAGACACAGATCTAAGGGCAAGAGAGACTAAGGAGAAAATCAACAAATGGGACTACATCAAATTAAAAGCTTCTGTACCGCAAGAGAAACCATCAACAAAACAATAAGAAAGCCCACTGCATGGGAGAACATATTTGCCAATATTGTCTTCAATAAGGGTTTAATCTGCAACATTTACAGGGAACTCATACAACTTAACAAAAGGAAGATAAACAACACAATCAAAAAATGGGCAAAGGACCTAAATAGACACTTTTTGAAAGAGGACATTCAGAAAGCCAAGAGACACATGAAAACATGCTCAAAGTCACTAATCTTCCTAGAGATGCAAATCAAAACAACAATGAGGTACCACCTCACACCTGTCAGAATGGCTATCATCAACAAATCAACAAATGACAAGTGCTGGAGAGGATGCTGACAAAAAGGAACCCTTCTTCACTGCTGGTGGGAATACAGACTGGTGCAACCACTGTGGAAAACAGTATGGCATTTTCTCAAAAATTTAAAAATGGAACTTCCATTTGTCCCAGTAATACCACCTCTAGGAATATATCCCAAGAAAACAGAAACACCAATCAGAAAGGATATATAAATGCACCCCTATGTTCATAGCAGCACAATTCACCATAGCTAAGATTTGGAAACAACCTAAATGCCCATCAGCAGATGAGTGGATTAGAAAACTGTGGTACATCTACACAATGGAATACTACGCTGCTTTGAAAAAGAAGGAATTCTTACCATTTGCAACAGCATGGATGGAACTGGAGAGGATTATGCTAAGTAAAATAAGCCAGGCAGTGAAAGAAAAATACCACATGATCTCACTCATTTATGGATAATAAAGAACATTATAACCTGATGAACAAAAAGATACAGAGGCAGAGAATCATTGAACAGACTGTCAAATTACAGCAGAAGGCTGGGGGGTGGGGAGGAGGTAAGAGATCAACCGAATGACTTGTATGCATGCATAGAAGCATAACCAATGGACGCCAGACACTGGGGGGGTGAGGGCATGTTTGGGGGGATTTGAGGAGATACGGACATATATATAATACCTTTATCAATAAAAAAATGAAAAAAAGAAAGAAAAAGCCCTTCAGCACAGTTAAAGGCATTTATACCAATTTTAACCTTTCAGTAAATAATTTATCTTAAATAGTAAAGCTGTTCAGAATCAGAAAATGAAGTTTTATTCATGGAATTTAAATTAAAATCTTTCTTCAGATATGTAATCCTCATTTTGTTATTTATATAATACCTATAAAACATAGCTTATTACTCAAATATTCAAATAATCTTATATGAGTTGAGATCCCCAAGTCTTTTCTAGGAGATCTGACTTACCTTCACTGAGGGTAGATAAGGAAGATGGTTATCTGCCTTGCTGTTATATTATACTGTCTCATTCTCAGTGCCTGACTACTGCAGTGACAGGTACGTAGAGATGCAGAGATAGATGGGTGGGAAGTAGAAGTAATTTCTGCACATAGTGGCCTCATGAATCACTATGTTACTTTTGCAAGATACTTTTCCTTTCAGAGAAATGTCTAGGATTAGAACCTAAATATTTAGTTTTACACCCATGGCAATATTTGATTGGATATACACGGAAGAAAAAGAGGAAAGTGATGATATTTGCTTTCTCAGGAATCATGTGATCATCACTTCCTTGTCCATTCTCTGTAAATTTTTCAGATTATTCAGCTAGAGTGGTGGTCTATCTCAACTACACATTTAACTCTCTCTCTCTCTCTCTCTCTCTCTCTCTCTCTCTCTGTCCTTTCCCCTTTCTCTAAAATCAATAAGCATATCCTCAGGTGAGGATTTTTTAAAAAGTAAATAAATAAATAAGAGACCACTGCTAACTTTAGGTTGATTCTAATTCTTTATGAAAATATTTCCAGAATCTTGTGGTTGTATACTAATTATTAATTTATGAATGGTTACATATTTAAAAATATTTTCTTAGATAAATTTAACCAAAAAGCTCATACAAGGTAAAACTTTGTAGGAGATAATATTGCCTAAAATACAAGTTCTTATCAAAAGTGGATATGATTCAGTTGTGTTCAATACTAAATATTACTCAGAAAACAGACTGTCTAAGAAAAAAAATTCAGGTTTCTCTACAAATTAGATGTTTAAATAGCAATGTAATCTTGGTTTTAAAAAGATAAATAAATGAATAAATAAATAAATAAATAAATAAATAAATAAATAAATAAATAAATAAATAGCATAGAATCAGGAAGCCCAGTGCAAGGCAGTGAAGAAAAAATAGGTACCTGGAATGGGCAGAAGTAGCAGAAATGAACAGAAAGAACGAGTTAATATCAAGATCTCACTTCTATGTGGACTGCCTTGGTATAATTCACCATAGAAAGTAAAACAAAGTGATTGCAATTTGTTCTGCATCCAGCCTAAATCCTTGGTCTAGCACACCATGGATTCATTCTGCTGAATTAGGTGCTAATCATCAAAGACCGGAAATGTGGCCCAGCATCATAAAGAAATACTGCCTAGCATAGATTCTCCCTATTTGCAAGGTATGAAGGAAAACTGCTTTAAATGACCCCTTTTAATTGCTAACTAAAGTATTTACATTTAATGGTTGACATATTCCCCTCAAAATTGTGGAAATAGATGCATTACATTTTCTTAAAACTGTATAAATTGAACTTCTAAGAAAGTAAATCAGAAATTACATGAACTTTTAAAAAACTCAATAGCCATTATTTTGTACCACTTGACTTAAAAACAAACATCCTAATGCATAAAAAAAGAAATAAAAATAGTATTTCTGTAGTTTAAATATATAGTTTGGGTAATATTAAGTAAATAATTGTCACGGAAAATAAGTATCTGATCCATGCCATAATAATCAGTCAAATGGAAGAGTCAAACAAATTTACCAAATAGTCAGGAAACTACTGTTTTTCATAATACCTCAAAAATCTTAATTTCATCTTTCTTGGTTTTTATCCATGTAGTTCACAAAAATAGAAAATTTAATACATGGAAAGTATACATGCATGTATATTTTTAAATTATTCAGAGTAATGCAAGTGTTTGGTTTGTAATTCATGCATAGATGAAGGCCAAAGGTGTTGGTACAATGTTTTAATTAACCCATGGGTCATCAAGGATAACAGAAGCCTAGGGAAAGGTGACAGAGACAAATTATCATATTCTACTATAGAGGATCAAGTGCTCATGACTAATATTGCCTCTAAGAACATATTTCTGTACTTTGTTCTCTAGATGCCCTGGAAATCAGTTTTCATCATCTTTGAAACAGTAACTAATTCCTATAGTTCATAACTTCCTGGAGTAAGAAGAGAGAAAAATTAAATTAAAAAAAAACGGCCTTCTGTTTTTCTGTGTATCTCAAAGCATGATTAGTATTTTTAGCAGTTGGTAACAAATTAGAGACTCTGTAGGTCCTAAAGAATTGACTAACCTTTTCTTGTACTAAGGCAACTGAAGGAATAAAGAAGAGGTATAATACAGATGATGGGTAGTCAGTTACAAGGTGGTCCTCTGAGCACAGCTACAGAGGCCACCTCCCACAGCAGCCAATGTCAGCTAAGAAATTAGGGTTCTTTCGTAGGTGTAAATGTGATTCTTAGAAACGGTGGGCTGTGTCTGTGTTCCCTTAAGGAACAGTGTGAGGCTGGAGCATGAAGGTACACAGCCAATGTTGCAGCTTGGTGTCCCCTTGGGGTGTCTCTGGGGCCCACAACCCAGTGAGTAGGGCAGAGAAGCAGTGAGTTACTCCTGCTGGAGCATTAGAGGGGTTGCTGCTTTAGCAAAAAGAGCACAGCACAGCCTCAGACAGGCCATCCACACATAGAGACAGGGTGCGGACACTACACCAGACTTGGTGGTCTGCTCTCTAGCTTCCCCACCTGTGGTACACTAATTAATACCAGGTACTCTTCCGCTGAGCTGTGTGGCTCTGAAATTGTATGTGCTTCCCAAGCTGTGACACACAGACTGGCCACACAGAAACATGCCTCTAGCCTTAGCTTGCTCTTTTCTCATCTCCTAAGTAAACACACCTTGAACCTTGCCCATGGGGTTCCAGATGCCAGCTGTGCTGGTCACTCATCATGACTGAAGACTGTGGCTTGTGGAAATGCACATCTCCCTGCCTTAAGCCAGCTTGTGCCCTGCATTAACCATGTGGAGCTGACTTCCTAATACCCTGGATAACCCTTGGGATCCTGAGAAGCAATTCTTGTTAATCCCTCTTGGAGAGTGGCCAAACTGGGAGTTCAGGCAAGGGGCCAATGTGAGTATCTGAATGCCTCCCATTATTTATGGGTCTATTTGCATAGCAATATGTTTGTCCCAGACATCAAACCATTTTTATTTTCCTGGGGTAAGGGAGAAAGGAGGAGGAGAGGGGGAGGGGAGGGAAGCAAAATAAACAAAATTTTAAATATATGGAAAAGCTTAAGTGAGCATGAAATTGATGTCTAGAAGGACATTCATAAGTGTAAGAAATGTTGCCAATGATCTAAAATTGGCATGCGGATTAAGCTAAAAATATCCATTTTAATTGTGAAACAGCATCATTCTGTTTAAGACTTCATTTAAGTGAGCCTTAATCAGGAAACTTGCAGCTTGAGTTTGTCAAAATCCACACCATATGACCCAGAGCTCTGCTCTTGGGCTACAGAGCAAGACTGTGTAGTCCACATTCCCACAGGAAGCAGGGCATCTGCAGGAACAGGAATTGAAAGGCAATTACCTGGCACCAGAATGACACAATCTGTTCAGGGGACTTGTTTATCAGCATGGGGTCAGTGTGAGAGAGAAGGATGTGGTACAGATTTTTCTTCCAGCCTAGAGTTACCCAGAGATGCTGGATGATGTGTCCTGTGTTTTGTGGCCAGAAGGAGAGCAGAGAGCTGCATCTGTCAACTTTTATTATAAATGCAAAAGACTTGTTATGTCCTGGATATTGAGGTCCCCCATTTTTATAAAGCAGCAAGCTTTGGGAATGTTTAAATCAGTCATTTCCCTGTTTGCCTTCTGCCTGGTAGATTAAATTAGACAAGTAATTATTATATTAGCTAAAGTCAAGGCAAGAGAGGAGGAAAAGCAAAACAGAAATACAAGACCTAAATTAAAGAGAAAATACAAGCCTAGGTAGGTAGCAATGCAGATAGATTTCTTTTTGGAAATCCAACTACTTCTATTTTTATTTTGGAAATCCAACTGAATTTTAAAAGAGGACATACATGAGTCTTAGTGTAGTTTTACTTTGTTATTTTGGCCAAATGACTTAAAAAGTCCTTTAAAAGTATGACTATCAACTATCGGAAAGATAACAAGGGATGAATTGGGCAATCACAGAACTTTCCAGCCTTGAGGCTGTAGGTGTTTCTGAAATGACACTGAGACTTAGACTTCCATCTGCTACTGTCTCCTGCAGAATTAAAGCCTTTGGACATCTCTCTCAGCACAAGAGAACTGGTATGTAATTTTGTAACAAATACACAATAACTTTTATATATATTTTATTTACATTTAGTAGTGCAAAGAGAAGACAAACTTCAATGCCTCAAAGACTGTTCTGAAAAGATCCCTTTCATGGAATACAACTTGAACTGATTTTTTGCATATATCAACTGCATAAACAAGGAATAGAAGATATTGAGATAGCTAATAGCTACTGCATCTTGATTATACTATTTTCCTCCATAATAAACCAGTTTATTACACAAGAAAGTCCAATTGCCAAGCTGGTGTGGATCAGTGGTTGAGCGATGACCCACGAACCAGGAGGTCACAGTTTGATTCCCAGTCAGGACACATGCCCGGGTTGTGGACTTGAACAAGTCCACCTGGAAAAATTGAAAGATATATTGTTGAATTAATAAACATTTTTGCAGAAAAGTAGACATAGTATGGTCTTGTTTTATATAACTATAGATTGTATGTTAGGATAAGTATTAAAAATAAAGAGTTTTGCTTGAGTGGGCTTTTTTGTACACTGGAGAGTAAGATGGTATTAAAAAGACTATTTTATCTTTTGAATTATACTATACTAACATTATCAGAAATAAAAGTACATTAAAAATAAAATTATAAGCCTAAAAACCAAGAGGTTATTACTATAAGTGATGACAGAGGTTGAATAAGAAAGATAGATGACGACTGCATGTTAGAGAAAACTTTGGTTCTACCTCTGAAGTCAAACCAAATAGCAGCATAGAAAAATGCTTTCATACTTTCCTTTGTTTGTGCTGATGTTGACCTTTTGTTTTTTAAACCATTGTCAAACTTCTTCCTTGAATTTCTCATAGTTTTGGAACAAAAAGAGAATGAAAGCTTTTGACTAAGTGAAAGTATTCAGTTTTAGACACTTGACTAGCCTGGCCAGTCCAGGTTACATGTGACTACAAATAACAGCATGTCTGCTCTTCTCTCAGCCAAGCAAATTTTATAGTTTTTATTTTATTTACTAGAGGTCCGTTGCACGAAGATTCGTGCAATAAGCCTTCCTTCCCCTGGCTGCCGGCACCAGTTTTCCTCTGGCACCCGGGACCCAGGCCTTCGCTCCGGCCACAGCAGAGAAGCCAAGCCTCTTCAGTCTTCAGTCTTCAGTCTTCAGTCTTTGCTCCACACCTGTGTATGCAAATTAACCTACCATCTTTGTTGGGTTAATTTGCATATTCACTCCTGATTGGCTGGTGGGCATCACGAAGGTACGATCAATTTGCATCTTTCTCTTTTATTAGTGTAGATTTTTGTTGTTGTTGAGAATATTAGAGGTGTCCCCTATTTTTTCCCTTTTGTCCCCATACACCAAGGTTCCCCCTACCCCAGAATTTATAATTTTACTAGTAAAGGCCCTGTTCTTTCCAAAGTTTGTTCAGATGACAGCTTATATCAGAGCATTGAATTAGCCACTGAGCTTGAACAGTAAACAAGCTTCCCTTTTCCCCCTGATATCTTGTGAGAGTCTTATGGGGGTAAGTGAACTCCAGGTTACCAAAGCAAGGGCAGAAATTGATAAGATTTTTACAATGATTCCAATATCTGGGGTGGGGAGTTCTTAGTGCAGATGCCTTTGAAAATAACAAGAGATAGTGTTGTAGTGTAACCCCCATCTTACAAAGGACGCCTCAAAAAAGTCAAATTATGGAGTCATTTATTAAAAGCCGGCAGCATACGAGGGAGCAAAAAGCGCTCCAGACCTCGCAGCCCCGAACAGCTTGCCACGCCTGGCTTATATTGGCAAAAAATCACAAAACTACTGATTACGTCTTTGGGTCTGGAATGAGGAACCTGTTTCGCGAAAAAGCATTTTCACAGAAGCAGAACCTGAGCAACTTAGTTATCTACGAATCACTGAATCAACAGAAACACATTATCTGGGATGGACAATTGAGAATAATTGTGCTGTCCAGATTCTGGGATCACTGAGTGAACAGGAATGCACTATCTGTAGCTAATTTGTGCTCTTCTGATTCTGGAACCACCGAGTCAACTGAAACACGTTATCTGTAGCTACTGAAGCAATTTAGGATAATTGATCTGTCCTGGGTCCCAGAAGAATGTGCTTCAGTAACCAGTGAGATCACAATCAATGGGACATTCAAACCATCATCAATGGAGTATTGGGACAGCACACATAAGTTCAGAAAATCAAAATAACTTTTAAATGAGTTCAGAGCCCAAAACAGCAAGGTTAAAATATTAAACAGCAATTTTACCCAAGTATTGTTGCTACCATACTTCAATAGAAGCCAAATTTTTTTACAGCTCAGTCAAATACTTAGGAGTTTTCATTGAAGGTTGGATGAACACAGCCACAGCCATGGCTGCACTGAGTCTAATGCTGTCTAAACAGCAAATTCAAACCTTCTGAGAGAAAGAATTCACCTTTCCATGATCTCTTTACATTCGTTTCACTTCTTTTTTTTTTAATTTTGCTAATGGCCTTTGGTTTTAATCCATCAATGTTTAGATCCAGCCAGCCAATGAGTTTTAAAAAAAGAGAGAAAAACTTTCTATGAAGCATCAAGAAGAGAACACTCTTAATGCCAAAAGATTCAAGCTATGCATTTCCGAAGTAGATTGACTGAGTGTACAGAAATTTTAATTAATGATGTCTAGAGCCAAACGTCTCCAGTATAAGATGCATTTTGAGAAATGATTCCTATCCATTTTAGATTAAGGAAAACTGTGAACAAGAGGCAGACCCAAATTTATTTTTGGATCAGGCGTTCACTGGGTAACCCCACCTCTCCAAGCACTTTTCTTACAGTGAAATCAAAGGGATTAGACTGGTTCAGCAATAGATTAACATTTCTTTTCTTTTTGTTTAGGAAACCTTAGTAGAAGAAAATTGAAGGTTTTGGAATAAACATATGAAAGGAATACACTTGTTCAAGCATTTTCCTCTGAAGCAGCCTGTAAGAGCTGGAAGGAAAAATGAGAATAAAAATGCCTGAGTTCTCTCAGTGCCACAATGAGAACCCTTCAGGTCCATTGCCTTTCACTCAAACATGGCTCACATTTAAAGTAGTTCTTCAGGGCCTGGCCATTTTGGCTCAGTGGATAAAGCATCAGCCTGCGGACTGAAGGGTCCCGGGTTTGATTCCAGTCAAACCTTGATCCTCAGTAGGGGGCATGGCAGGAGGCAGCCAATTAATGATTCTCTCATCATTGTGTTTCTATCTCTCCCTTCCTCTCTGAAATCAATAAGAATATAGTTTTTAAAATAAATAAATAAAATAAAGTAGTTCTTCAGGGTTTTTCTTACTTAACATCTAACAAAGGCTCCTCTTTTATAATTTTCTTTATGGAATATGTTGTATTTTGTCAATATTCCATCCTTTAAACACCACTTAATTCTAGTATCTAGTAGAATGGCTGACGAGTTTAATTCCAGTGAATAATACATATGAAAAAGTGTATGGTTTGTGAATTTTGCATTTGGACAAAAGAGAGAAATACATATATAAATGTATAAGTAGCATCATATTTTATCTTTTAATTTGAGAAATATTATTGTATTTATCAGCTCAGTGAGTGCTGTACTTTGTTGCATAATACATTCCTAAAAATATATCTCATACCAGATGCGAGAAATTTGAACTATAGACTTGAAAGTTAAAAGGGATTCTATTTCCGGAGAACAATATATATTAGAACAATCTCTATTTTAGCATCTTACCTTTTAGATATGATATTCAATGATGAATCTTTAGATTTTCTTGTATAGTCTTTAATTTTGTTCCTTCAATTCAACACTGAGCCAGTGCTCCAATTCCAACTATGAATAAATATTTCTTTTCCTTTTGGCACACGTGACGATGTCTACATTTACCTCAATTATATTGCTGAGGCAATGTGTTTCTTGCTAGTATTGGCACTCATATTGCTCTACGTTGTGTATTTTTGTATATAGATACTAAGAAAATGCAGATAAATGTATGATTAATTGAAAACTTTCAAATTGATATACAAATTGGAAATTGTGCTTAAACTGAACTGTTGGATGCTAGAGAGAAGAATCTGTTTTCAGTAGAATAATGTTTAAAATCTATAAAAGTTCTAATTTTGTACAAGGAAAATACTTTAAGAATACCAATATGATAACAAAAGTTCTAGTTGTTGCCCTAGCCAGTTTGGATCAGTGGTTAAAGCATCAGTCAGCAGACTGAAGTGTTTTGGATTTGATTCCAGTCAAGGGCATATACTTTGGTTGCAGGCTTGGCATGTGGGAGGGGCAACTAATCGATGTTTCTCTGTCACATTAATGTTTCTCTTTCTGTCTGTCCTCCTACCTTCCACTGTCTCTAAAAGAAATCCATTAAAAAAAATATCCTCAGGTGAAGATTAACAACAACAACAAGTTTAAGTTGTTAAAATTTGAATATACAAAAAAAAAAAAAAGAATAAGCCTTCTCTTCTCAAAAAGCAAAGCCTCACATTGTCTTGAAAAAATATGTTATCTATGAGTCAAAGAATAATAGACAGAGTTGGAAGGGATTTTAACAACTATCTCTCATACAAAGCCCTGTTTTGAGAATGAAGAAACTGGGGTCCAGAGTGGTAGAGGGGTTGGCATAAAATAATGCATTTTTTAAGGCACATGATGAACATGTGTTACAACAAGCAAAAAGGAAAGAATGTTCTCTAATTCTTTGAACCAACCAATATTGCACTTCTAAGCCTCTAAATTTCATGTTTAAAATCATGGTAAAATACACAGAAAATTTACCTTCTTAACCTTTTTTTCTAAATTTTATATAGCAGTCATGTTTTGGATCTATGCCACAATTCATAAGTTGCTGGCTGAGCTTTGAAATTGGTTCCATTTCTCACTATGGGGTTCCATTTCTCACTGCTAGAGAGTGTACTAGAAATATTTTGCTGGACAGTAAAAAAAGTACACTGGTAGTTCGGTGATGAGAAGGAGAGTAAGAATTAGAAAACAAGTCTGAACTGTGGTGATTTACATATCTAAGATAATCTACCATCACTCTAAATATGATTTGGGTTTTCAGTAAAACAAGTGTCATTAACAAATGACTCATTGATCAATTTCAGGACCCACTTTTTCCCCTGTCCCTATTGATTGAAGGGGGTTAGAAACAGTAACAACCATCATTGCCCAAATGCTACATTTGTGGTGAACAAGTAATGCTCAGCTCATGTTCACTGTACATGACAAATAACTCTAATGGTGAACAAAAAGAGCATCTTGTCTTCAAGAAAATGAAACATTATTTTACTTAGTATAATACCCTCTAGGTCCATCCATGTTGTTACAAATGGTAAGATTTAATTCTTTTTATGGCCAAGTAATATTCCATTGTGTATATATACCACTTCTTCTTTATTCTTTTATCTATTTTTTCCTTTTTAAAAATTAAATTTATTGGGGTGACTTTGATTAATATGATCATATTAGTGGCCCAGCACATGATTAAATCGTGCACGTGTAGGGTCCCCTAGGCCTAGCCTGCCATCAGGGCCATGTCCTCCACCCCGCAACGCCTCACACGCTCCACGGAAGCTGCCAGCGCCCTGCAATGCTCTGCCGATGCTGCCGGGCGGGGATGGGAGGAGGGTCCGAGAGGTGCTCCAGCACCTCCTGGTGACTGGTTGTTTGGTTGTTCTGCCGTTACAGCATGACGACCAGAGGCCTTTTATGATATAGACTAGAGGCCCGGTGCACAAAATTTATGCACGGGGGCGGGGGTCCCCTCAGCCCAGCCTGCACCCTCTCCAATCTGGGACCCCTCGTGGGATGTCCGACTGCTCGTTTAGGGTGGGTTCAGGCCTAAACCAGCAGTCGGACATCCCTCTCATAATCTGGGACTGCTGACTCCTAACTGCTAACCTGCCTGCTGGCCTGGTCACCCCCAACTGCCCCCCCACCTGCCCAGTCACCCCCAACTGCCCCCCTGCCTGCCTGGTAGCCCCATGCAGCCTGCTGTTCAGTTGTTTGGTAGTCCCTCACTAACCTCCCTTTCGGCCTTGTCATCCCACACAGTCTGTGTTCAGTTGTCAGTCTGGTTGTTTTTATTGTGACAGCCCCTGGCTTTTTATATATTAGGAATATTAGGATAGGTTTCAGGTGTGGGTTTCTATATTACAATATCTATATATTTGCACTGTATGCCCACCACCCAAACTCAAATCTTCTCCCATCACCATATATTCGGACCCCCTTCATCCCCACCCCCGCCCTCTTGGCAACCACCACACTTCTGTTTCAGTTTTATATCCCACATATGAGTGAAAACATATGGTTCTTAGCTTTTTATGCCTCACTTATTTCACTTAGCATAATGTTCTCAAGGTCCATCCATGTTGCAAAGGGCCACATTTCACCCTTTCTTATGGTTGAATCCGTTGTGTATATGTACCACATCTTTATCCAGTCCTCTATTGCAGGACACTTTGGTTGTTTCCATGTCTTGGCCACTGTGAATAATGCTGCAGTGAATATAGGGGTGCATATATTTCTAAAAGTACATGTTTTTGAGGTTTTGTGTATATACCCAGGAGAGGGATTGCTGGGTCATATAGTAGCTCTATTCTTAATTTTTTGAGAAATTGCCAGACTGCTTTCCATTGTGGTTGTACCATTCTACATTCCCAGCAGTGGAAATGAAGGTTCCTTTTTCCCACAACCTCTCTAACACTTGTTATTGCCTGTCTTGTTAATAATAGCCAGGCTAACAGGTGTAAGGTAGTATCTCATTGTAGTTTTGATTTGCATTTCCCTAATTGCTAGTGATATTGAGCATCTTTTCATATATCTATTGGCTGTTTGTATGTCTTCTTTGGAGAAGTGTATTTTCAGGGTCTCTGCCCACTTTTTGATTGGGTTGTTTGTTTGGTGTTGAGTTCTATAAATTCTTTATATATTTTGGAAATTAAACCTTTGTCAGAACTACTGTTTGCAAATATCATTTCTCATCTGGTTGGCTGTCTGTTTGTTTTGTTCTCAGTTTCTTTTGCTGTGCAGAAGCTTTTTAGTTTGATATAGTCCCATCATTTATTTTTTGCCTTTACTTCCCTTGCGTTTGGGGTCAAGTTCATAAAATGTTTCCTACAACCAGGGTTCTTAAGTTTGGTACCTATGTTTTCTTTTTTGACATTTTTTTATTGAGGTATTATATGTGTACATATCTTACCATTGCCCCCCCACCCCACACCCATACATGCCCTCACCCCCCCAGAGTTTTGCGTCCATTGTTTATGCTTATATGCATGCATACAAGTCCTTCATTTGATTTCTTATCTCCCCCACCTCCACCTAACTTTCCCCCTGTAATTTGAAAGTCTGTTTGATGCTTTACTGTCTCTTTATCTATCTTTTTGTTCATCATTTATAATGTTCTTTATTATCCATAAATGAGTGAGATCATGTGGTATTTTTCTTTCATTGACTGGCTTATTTCACTTAGCATAATGTTCTCCAATTCTATCCAGGTTGCTGCAAATGATGAGAATTCCTTCTTTTTTATGGCAGCATAGTATTCCATTGTGTAGATGTACCACAGTTTTCTGATCCAGTCATCTGCTGACAGGCACCTAGGCTGTTTCCAAATCTTAGCTATGGTAAATTGTGCTGCTATGAACATAGGGGTGCATATATCCTTTCTGATTGGTGTTTCTAGTTTCTTTGGATATATTCCCAGGAGTGGGATTACTGGGTCAAATGGGAGTTCCATTTTCAGTTTTTGAGGAAACTCCATACTGTTCTCCACAGTGGCTGCACCAGTCTGCATTCCCAACAGCAGTGCACGAGGGTTCCTTTTTCTCCGCATCCTCGCCAACACTTGTCGTTTGTTGATTTGTTGATGATAGCCATTCTGACAGGTGTGAGATGATACCTCATTGTTGTTTTGATTTGCATCTCTCAGATAATAAGTGACTTTGAGCATGTTTTCATGTGTCTCTTGGCCTTCCTTCTGTCTTCTTTTGAAAATATTCTCTTTAGGTCCGTTACCCATTTTTTTATTGGATCATTTATCTTCCTTTTATTAAGTTGCATAAGCTGCCTGTAGATGTTGGAGATTAAACCTTTATCAGTGATACCATTTGCAAATATGTTCTCCCATGCAATGGGCTTTCTTGTTGTTTTGTTGATGGTTTCTTTTGCTGTAAAAAAGCTTTTTATTTTGATGTAGTCCCATTTGTTAATTTTCTCTTTAGCTTCCATTGCCCTAGGGTCAGTGTCAGTGAAGAAGTTCTTTTGGCATATGTTTGAGATTTTGTTGCCTGTGGATTCCTCTAGTATTTTTATGGTTTCCCGTCTTATGTTTAAGTCCTGTATCCATTTTGAGTTTATTTTTGTGTATGGTGTAAGTTAATTATCTAGTTTCATTTTTTTTGCATGTATCTGTCCAATTTTCCCAACACCATTTATTGAAGAGACTGTCTTGATTCCATTGTATGTTCATGCCTCCTTTGTCAAATATTAATTGAGCATAGTGGTTTGGGTCGATATCTGGATTCTCTATTCTGTTCCATTGATCTATATGTCTGTTCTTGTGCCAGTACCAGGCTGTTTTGAGAACAGTGGCTTTGTAATACAGCTTGAAATCTGGTATTGAGATCCCTCCTACTTTATTCTTCTTTCTCAGGATTGCTGTGGCTATTCGGGGTCTTTTTTTATTCCAGATGAATTTTTGGGCAGTTTGTTCTGTGAAAAATGCCATTGGTATTTTAATGGGGATTGAACTGAACCTATAGATTGCTTTGGTTAGTATGGACATTTTAATGATGTTGATTCTACCAATCCATGAACATGGTATATTCTTTCATTTGTTTATGTCTTCTTCTATCTCTTTTTTCAGTGTCCTGTAGTTTTCCAAGTACAGGTCTTTTACCTCCTTAGTTAAGTTTATTCCTACATATCTTATTTTTTTGTTGCAATGATAAATGGGATTGTATTTTTAATTACTCTTTCTGTGAGTTCATTATCCTATATAATAAAAGCATAGGTGGTGCCAGGCAACACCTTCATGTGACATCATCACAAGATGGTCACTGCGATGTTGTCACAAAATGGCCACCACAAGATGGCCACCACAAGATGGCCTCCCTCATGACATCAAAAGATGGCCACCACAAGATGGTGACCACAAGATGGCTGGCAGGGGAGGGCAGTTGTAGGTAATCAGGCCAGCAAGGGAGGGCAGTTTGCGCGAACAGGCCAGCAGGAGAGGGCAGTTGTGGGTGATAATGCTGGCAGGGGAGGACAGTTGGGGGTGAACAGACCAGCAAGGGAGGGCAGTTGGGAGCAACAGGGCCTGCAGGGGAGGGCAGCTAGGTGCGACCAGGCCTGAAGGGGAGGGCATTTGGGGGCCATCAGGCTGGCAGAGGAGGGCAGTTGGGCGCAACCAGGCCAGCAGGGGAGGGCAGTTGGGGGTGACCAGGCCAGCAGGGGAGGGCAGTTGGGGGCAACCAGGCCAGCAGGGGAGGGCAGTTGGGGGCGACCCAGGCCAGCAGGGGAGGGCAGTTGGGGGGGACCAAGCTGGCAGGGGAGGGCAGTTGGGAGCAACCAAGCCTGCAGGGGCGGGCAGCTGGGTGCGACCAGGCCTGAAGGGGAGGGCATTTGGGGGCCATCAGGCTGGCAGGGAAGGGCATTTGGGGGTGACCAGGCTGGCAGGGGATGGCAGTTGGGGGCAACCATGGTGGCAGGAAAGGGCAGTTGGGGGCCATCAGGCTGGCAGAGGAGGGCAGTTGGGAGCAACCAAGCCTGCAGGGGAGGGCAGCTGGGTGCGACCAGGCCTGAAGGGGAGGGCATAAGGGGCCATCCACTTGGCAGGGGAGGGCAGTTGGGGGCAAGATCAGGCTGGCAGGGGAAGGCAGTAGGGGGCAAGATCAGGCTGGCAGGGGAGGGCAGTTGGGGGCATTCAGGTTGGCAAGCAGAATCGGTTAGGGGCAATCAGGCAGGCAGGCGAGCGGTTAAGAGCCATCAATCCTGGATTTTGAGAGGGATGTCCAACTGCCAGTTTAGGCCCGATCCCACAGGGGTCCCCCAAGGGGTCCCAGATTGGAGAGGGTACAGGCCAAATTGAGGGACACTCCCCACCCCCCATGCATGAATTTTGTGCACTGGGCCTCTAGTTGATGTATAAAAAAGCCATAGATTTCTGGGTGTTAATTTTGTATCTTGCTACATTGCAGAATTAATTTATTAAGTCTAATAGTTTTTTATGGAGTCTTTAGAGTTTTCTATGTACAATATCCTGTCAGCTGTAATAATGACAGTTTTACTTCTTTCCAATTTGGATGCCTTCTATTTATTCTTCTTGTCTGGTTGCTATGGCTAGCATTTCCAGTACCATGGCGAACAGAGTGGTGAAAGTGGGCATCCCTGTCTTGTTCCTGTTCTTAGGGGAAATGGTTTTAGTTTTTTCCCATTGAGGATGATGTTGGCTGTAGATTTGTCATATAAGGCCTTTATTATGTTGAGGTATGTTCCCTCTATTCCTACTTTTCTGAGATATTTTTATCAAAATAGGTTGTTGGAATTTTTGGAATGCTTTTTCTGCATCGATTGATATAATCATGTGATTTTTGTCTTGCAATCGGTTTATGTGCTGTATCACATTTATTGATTTTCAAATATTTTAGCAGCCTTGCATCCCTGGAAAAAATCCCACTTGGTCATGATGTATGCTCTTTTTAATGTATTGCTGAATCTGGTTTGCTAAAATTTCATTCAGGATTTTAGAAGGTAATGTCCTTCAGGTATATTGACCTGTAGTTCTCATTCTTTGTCATGTCTTTTTCTGGTTTTGGAATTAGGGTGATACTGGCCTCATAGGAAGAGTTTGGAAGCGTTCCTTGCTCTTGATTTTTTTTTTTGTACAGTTTGAGGATTAGAGGAGTTAGTTCTTTTTTGAATCTTTGTTAAAACTCCCCTGAAAATCTGTCTGGACCAGGCATTTGTTTGCTAGAAGTTTTTTTATTTATTTTTTATTTTTTTTATTACTGCTTCAATTTCATCAGTAGTTATCAGCCTATTCAGGTTTTCTGATCTTCCTGATTGGTTTTAGAAGGTTATATTTTTCTAGGAATATGTCCATTTTGTCCAGGTTGTCCCAATGGTTGGAATAAAGTCGTTCATAGTACTTTATTACAACCCTTTGTATTTTTGTGGGGTCAGTTGTTACCTTACCTCTTTTGTTTCTAATTTTGCTAATTTGTGTCCTCTCTTTTTATTTCCTGGTGATATTGTCTAGAGGTCCATCAATCTTGTTTATCCTTTGAAGAACCGGTTCTTGATTTTATTGATCTTTTGTATTGTGTTTTGGTCTTTATGTCATTTGTTTCCATTCTGATATTTATTATTTCCTTCCTTTTACTTGTTGTGGGCTTTTGTTGTTGCTCTCTTTCTAATTCTTTAAGTTGTATTGTTACATAACGTATTACCAGTTTTTCTAGTTTTTGAGGTAGGCCTGTAGTGCTATGAACTTCCCTCTCAGGATTGCTTTCCCTGTGTCCCATAGGTTTTGGATTGTTGTGTGTTCATTTTAATTTGTTTCCAGGATGTTTTTTATTTTTGCTTTGATCTCTTAGGTGACCGATTTATTGTTTAAAGCAGTGATGGGCAACCTTTTGAGTTTGGTGAGTCAAACTTCGCCAAAAAACTGAGCATAACTCGGGTAGTGTGTCACTTTGAGGAAAAAAACATTATTTCGTGATATTTATTGTTTAAATAACATAAATGTATAATTGTTACATATAATTGTATTTAATAAACCAAAAACTAAATATTTAACTTACCTGCTTAGTGACTTCTTTGTTCATCCATCAGTTGGTTTTTTTTGTTGGTCTTGATATTATTTAGCTTGTGTGGGGTGCCGTGAACTAAGATAAGTGAGGGGGAGGGGGAATTCTTTAACTAACCTGCCTATTAGTGACTTTTTTGTTGCTGAATTTCATTGGCTAAATCTTCAATTGAAGGTTGGTATTTTGTACACTTCAGGCCAAAGCAAGCGCTACTAACTTCATCTGTCAATCTGTTTCTTTTGTTGGTTTTGATATTATTTAACACTGAGAATAAGGCCTCACAAAAGTATGTAGAGGGAAAGATTGTGAGTAAAGCCATTGCTATATTTTTCAGGGTGCTAAAAGTGTCTGGTAGTCGGTTCCAGGCACTCCAAATTTCCTGTTTGTAGTGGCACTCCTCTTGATTCTCCAAGCGGCACCTTTCCAAATTCTCAAGCTTTGACCTCAAGTCGACAAATACCTGAGCCCAGATACTGTCTTGAAATTCTGCAAGTTGCATCTCCAAATCATCAATTTGTATCCATTGGAAACCATTTAATTCCAAACTACTGTAGACTATTACATCAGGATACTTAATTATTTTCATGGTCTCTTCTAGACTTCTAAATTGACTAAATCTATCACTAAACTGGTCAAGTAAAGAGTCTAAAACATGCTGGTACTTCATATGCAAGAGTTCCATTTCATTTTGTACAGCTGCACTGGCCTTCTCAAAATACTTTGTTACTCGAGGAAAATACTTATAAGTTTTAGTTTCTACATCTCGCTTGAAAATTTTAACTTTACTTTCAAAAGCTTTTATGTATCGAAACATAATGTCAATACTTTTGCCAAAACCTTGTAACTTTAAGTTCAGTTCATTAATATGAACAGAGAGATCTGTAAAAAACATCAAGGTGTTGACCCACTTATCATCATTAAGCTGAGGAAAGTTTCCCAGATCCTTATCATCAAGAAATACCTTAATTTCTTCAAAGCACTCCACAAAGCGCTCAAGAAGTTCGCCTCGGCTCAGCCATCTTACATTATTGTACATCAGCAGTCCACTGTAGGTGGAATCAACCTCCAGTAAAAGTGCTGAAAATTCTCGCTTGTGAAGGGGGGGAACAGCTATTAAATTAACTATTTTTGTAACAACTGACATTAAGTCGTTTAACTCGGTGAATCCTGCCTTGGCACATAAAGCCTCCTGCTGGATAATACAATGAAAAGGCACAATCGGATGTCCAATAGCTTCTGTAAACAACTTGACAAATCCGACTTTTTTCCCCACCATATTTGGTGCCCCATCTGTCTTCACTGACACAACTTTAGAGATATCAATGCCTAGGTCACGAAATGTTTGTATAACAACCTTACATATTTCGTTTCCTGATTTACTTGTTGACACTGATACTAACTTTATCAACTCTTCTCTCATTGTGAGACCATCAGAATATCGACCAATAATGGCCAACTGAGCATGTGATGTGATATCAGTATTTTCATCAAGAGAGATCGAAAAATATTTACACTTCCTTATGTATCTCTTTAATTGATGTTGTACCTTTGTGTTCAGTCTCATTATTCGGTCTTTTATGATATTTCTACTGAGTGGTAACTCAGATATTCTTTTAATAATTGCATCTTTATTCTGCATATCGTGAAATAGAACTGGTGCACATCTTAGGAGAGTTTCTTTAATAAATTCTCCCTCACTGAGCGCTTTTCCATGCTGAGCTATAGAGTGAGCAATGCTCAGACTTGCAGATGTTAAATTTGTAGAGCCTTTCATAAATTTAAGGATGGAGTTAGATTGGCTCTTATAAAGGTGTAGCTGCCTGGAAATATATTCCTTCCTTTCATCCTCACTTTTTTCCAAGAGGTGGGAATTATTAGTTTCAAAATGTCTATTTACATTCCACGTTCTGCTTACTACCGTTTCAGTACATAGAACACAAAATGATCTGTCATTTTTTTCTATAAAGCCATACATCTCGGTCCATGTCTCTTGAAAGGGTCAGCCACTGCTACTACCACTTCCTTTACTTAACCTTAGTTTTTTAGTTTTTTGGTTCTCCATCAGGGGGGCAGTGACAGAAGATAGAATTATAGATAGCTTGTTAGGCCTGCAGGCAATTAGGGGTTAACTTGCCTAAGTAACCACAAAATGGTGCATATAACTGTCTTTTCTGAAAGGGCAGGGTTAATAAGCAGAAATAGGGGTTAATAAGGATGCACAACAGTAATAGTGGTGAAATGGAGTCTGCACTATGGAGCAAGATGGTGTTCCTTATGTGAATTAAAATGGCTGCCGCTATTTCTAATGGTGGGAAACGGCACCCATAGCATGCCACAAACCTTCGCCTCTCCTAGCCTCCTCCTCACTTATCTCAGTAATGATGGATTAGAAATCCATGACACCCCAGAACAGTAGATAATGGTTGCTGTGGTCAACTGTTATTTGGTTACTGGTAATGGCAGGGCCCCCAGAGATGCGTCCCCCGCTGCGTTCCGCTGCTCCCTGCTCTGCCGACGGAAGTGAGGGCAAAGATCCCAGCTTAACCGGAAGTCCCAGAACTAGATGCTCTGTGCCGGACTTCTGTTGTTTTGGCCTACAGACCTCCGGCACAGAGTGTCTAATAGGGGAGGATGAAACATTTGCAACTACAGTCTTGGAGTCTAAGACTCTAGTCACAAATATTTCATCCTCAGGAGCAGCAAATGTTTCATCCTCGGCATGTGGCCGCCTCAGCGGCCGCGTGTCATCAGAAATGGCTACGTGTGTCACTGCTGACACGCTTGTCATAGGTTCGCCATCACTGGTTTAAAGCATGCTAGGTAACCTCCATGTATTTGATTTTTTTTTGAGAATTTTATTGTAGCTGATTTATAGTTTCATGCCACTGTGGTCTGAGAAGATGCTTGATATTATTTCAAACTTCTTGAATTCATAGATACTTAGCTTGTATCCTAACATGTGGTCTATCTTTGAAAATGTCTCATGTGCACTTGAGAAGAATGTATATTCCATAGCTTTGGGGTGGAATATTCTGAAGGTATCAACTAGTTCCATCTGTTCTCAAGTGTCACTTAAGATTGCTATTTCCTTGTTGGTTTGGTGTGGAATTTTTTGTTTAAACAATTTATCCAGTGATGTAAGTGAGTTATTAATGTCCCCTAGTATGATTGTATTGCTGTAGATCTCTCCTTTGGTATTATCCAGAAGTTCTTTCTATATATTTAGATGCTCCTGTATTGGGTGCACTTATTTTTACCAGAGTTATATTTTGCTCCCTTTAATATTAGGAATTGGCCTTCCTTATCTCTCATTATGGCCTTCACTTTGAGTTCTATTTGGTCAGATATAGATATAAGTATTGCCACCCCAGCTTTTTTCTTTCTTTTTTTTTTTTCATTTATTTGCCTGAAGAATTTTTTTCCATTCCTTCACTTTAAGTCTGTGTGAGTTCTTTGTTCTGAGGTGGATCTCTTGTTGATAGCATATATATGGTTAATGCTTTCTTATCCATTCTGCTACCATATGTCTTTTGATTGGAACCTTTAATCCATTTACATTTATGGATAAATGTTCCTTCCTCCCCTTTATTTCTTCTTTTTATAAGAGTCCCTTTAGCATCTCTTGAATTGCTGGCTTGGCTGTAATAAACTCCTTTGGCCTTTTCTGTCTGCAAAGCTCTTGATTTCACCTTCAATTTTGAATGACAGCCTACTGGATAGAGTATACTTGGATTCAGTCACTTGCTTTTCATCACTTTATATACTTCACTAGAGGCCTGATTTATAAAATTTGTGCAAGAGTAGGCTTTCCTTCCCCTGGCTGCTGGCACCAGTTTCCCTCTGGCATCCAGGACCCAGGCTTCCCTCCAGCACCCAGGACCTGGGCTTCCCTCACAGCCTTGGCTTCATCCAGAAGGTCATCTGGAAGGATGTCTGGTCTAATTAGCATATTATGCTTTTTTTATTATAGACTAGAGGCCCGGTGCATGAAAATTCATGCACTGGGGCAGGTGGTCCCTCAGCCTGGCCTGCCCTCTCTCACAGTCCAGGAGCCCTCAGGAGATGTCCTCTGTGGGAGGCGACCAGGCTGATCAGGGGAAGGTGAAACCCCCATCATCCCGCTGCTGCTGCCACTGCTGTGAGCCCCAGGCCTCGCAGCTGCTGTGGCTTTGTCTGGTTGGACTTCCAGAAGATGTCTGCCTTAATTAGCATAGTATCCTTTTATTAGTATAGATAACACCCTTTTCTGGCTTGGGGTGTTTCTATTGAGAAGTCAGCTGATAGGGTAGGTAATTTTATGTCTCTCTCTTTCAGCCTTAAAAATTCTTTCTTTGTCTTTAGCATTTGCTGTTTTAATTATGATGTGTCTTGGTGTGGGTTTTTTGGGTTCATCTTGTTTGGGATTTTCTCTGCTTTCTAGATTTGTGTGACGTTTTTCTTCCCCATATCAGGGAAGTTTTCTGTCATTATTTCTTCAAACTGGCTTTCTATTCCTTGTTCAGTTTCTTCTTCTGGCACCCCTATTATGCAGATGTTGCTTTATTTCATGTAATCTCAACACTTCTTTAAACTATTCTCCAGATTTTAATTTTTTTTTCAAATGCTGCTCTGATTGGGGGTGTTTTTTCTGCCTTGTCTTCTGATTCACTGACTTGGTCATCAGCAAACTGCTCAGGGTGTTCTTTATTGCAGTTATGTTATTCTTCATTTCCTCTTGATTCTTGTTCATGTTGCTGTATTTCTCCTTCATCTCCTTATATTTCTCATTGAGTTGATTTTAATTCTCAGTCAGATGTTTGAGCATCCTTATTACCATTACTTTGAATTCTTTATCTGACAAGTTACTTGCCTCCATTTCATTTAGTTCCTTTTCTGAAGATTCCTCCTTTACTTTCCTTTAGGGATTGTTTCTTTATCTCCCCATTTTTGCTGTCCCTTTGTATTTGTTTCTATGTTTTAGATCTAACTTCTATACCACCCAGCTTTTTGGAGGTTAGTCTTATGTTGTCAGTGCTTTTTGGAACCCAGTGGTTTAGTGTCTGAGACCTCTTGATCTGGTTCCCCACAGAGCTGGTCCCACATGATCTGGGTGTTTTATGAGAGCCCCCTCTTGAGTTATTTTGTTTCTCCTGGTGTAGTTCATCTTAAATGTTATTGTCCTGTTTGTGTATGTAATCTCCTCACAGATTGTCTGACTATGAGGTTCACCCATGATCTCATTGTGCAAGCTGTTGTAGATGTGCTGTTTGCTGCTCCAAGTGATCCACTGACCTGCCATTCTGTCTGTCTCCACAGGCCTTGGCCACAAGTAGGAGGGGTCAATTTGCTCTCTAATGTAGGGTTGTTAGCCACATGGGACTCAGGGCTGGTTCAGCAAAGTTCCCCTGGCTCCCTGGGCTTCTCCTCTGCCCACCTTTACCTGTCAGCCAACTGTCAATCATAATCACTCAAAAGTCTGTTTCTGACAGGGGTTTAGGATGGGAGATTCTATTTAGCTTTCAAAGAATATGTTGGGTGTGTTTTCCTTCCCACTTGATTATTCATGTCCTGTTCATGGGAAGGATCTCTCCTCTGACTTGCTGCCCGTGAGATTGGGGCTCAATGGATTTTGCTCTGATGTTGTCCCTTGATCTGGTCCCTTGATATGACTATTCTAGGTCTCCTGGAAGCTGCTCTAGTGCAGGTAAATGTGCATCACTGTCCCATCTGGCCCTGAGCAACCTAGTTGAGGTCCAATAAGTTGAAGCGCCTAGTAGTCCAGTGGTCAATGACTCAGCTCAGAGTTTGGATCTGCCTTGAGACTCACACCTTGATTGTCTCTGTTCTGAGTTGTACTCCATGTACCCACAGAGCTGGTCCCACATGTGTCAGATGCAGGCATTTGGGGTCAACAGGGGTGCTTTCAGAGTGCCTCTAGCATGCGACTCCCTCTGAGATCCAAAATCCCACTGGCATTTGACTCATTGTGCAGTCCTAGAGCCTATGACAGGGTAGCACGTGAGGTCCCTCTATGCTACAGCTTTTTAATCCACTCATCAGCTGATGGGCACTTGGGTTATTTTGAGATCTTAGCTATTGTAAATTATGCTGCATATCTCTGATTATTAGTGACACTGAGCATTTTTTCATATGTCTCCTGACCTTCTGTATGTGCACTTTGAAAAAGTGTGCACTTAGGTCCTTTACACATTTTTTAAATTGGTTTGTTTGTCTTCTTTTCATAAAGTTGTATGAGTTCCTTATATATTTTTGAAATTAACCCCTTACCAGTTGTATCATTGGCAAATATGCTCTCTCATACAGTGGCTCATTTTTCATTTTGTTATTGGTTTTCTTTGCAGTGCAGAAGCTTTTTATTTTAATGTAGTGCAGAAGCTGTTTATTTTATCCTTTTATTTTCTTTGCAGTGCAGAAGCTGTTTATTTTATCCTTTGTTTCCCTTGCCCTAGGAGGTGTATTGGCAAACATATTGCTTTGAGAGATGTCTGAGATTTTGCTGCCTATGATTTCTTCTAAGATTTTTATGATTATGCAACTGACATTTAAGTCTTTTATCCATTTTTGGCTTATTTTTGTTTATGGTGTAAGGTGGTGGCCTAGTTTCACTTTTTTTCTGCATGCATCTGCCCAATTTTCCCAACACCATTTATTGAAGAGACTATGTTTACGCCACTGTGTGTTTTTGCCTCCTTTGTCAAATACTAATTGACTGTAAGGGTTTGGATCAATTTCTGGGAATTCTGTTCTGTTCAATTGATCCATATGCCTGTTTTTGTGCCAGTACAGTGGTTTTGTAATATAACTTTAAATCTGGTATTGTGATCATTCCAACTTTGTTCTTCTTGCTCAAGATTGCTGAAGCTATTCAGATCTCTTTTGGTTCCATATAAGTTTTTGTCATGTTTGTTCTAGATCTCTGAAATATGCTGTTAGTATTTTAATAGTGATTGAGTGAAATCTACAGATTGCTTTGGGAAGTGTGAAGATTTTAATGATGTTTATTCTACTAATCCATTAATACGGTATATTATTTCACTTGTTTATATCTTCCTCTATATCTTTTTTCAATGTCCTGTAGTTTTCCGAGTACAGGTTTATTACCTCTTTGGTTAAGTTTATTCCTAAGTATGTTAATTTTTTATTGCAATGGTAAATAAGATTGTTTTTTGTTTCTTTGTTTCTCTTTCTGAGAGTTTATTATCCTAATATATAAAAACCCTTGGTCCGTCACATCCACAATGACTGGAGGCTCAACCTAATACCCAGGCTGTGTGTGCAGCAGGCTCTGATGGGTGGGGACTTGTGGCAGCGGAGATGGGGATGGGGGAGGCGGAGTCAGCATTCACATTCACTCACAACCACACACATGCACAGACACACACAGTGCCCACCAGCTCACAGCCTTTTCTCCCTTTCTTTCCCTCCCTCCCAGCTCTCTCTCGGAGCCTCTCTCAGAATGAGGAAACAAAACAGACGGGGACTGAAGAGGCTTGGATGGAAGGGAGGGCAGGCAGAGGGTGGAGCGGCCCCCCTGGCCCCTCCCCCTCCCAGCTGGGAAAGAGGAAGAGAGAGACAGGGAGGCAGGGAGGCCTGGAGGACTGCTGAGAAAAACAAAGAGAGACAGAGACTGGGCAAGATCAGGCCAGCAAGGGACCACTGTTGGGGGCAGCCAGGCCAGCAGGGGAGAGCAGTTGGGGGTGAGATTGGGCTGGCAGGGAGAGAGCAGTTAGGGGCAATCAGGCAGGCAGGCAGGCAGAGGCAGTTAGGGGTGATCAAGCAGGCAGGCAGGTGAGCGGTTAGGAGCCAGTGGTCCTAGCTTGCAAGAGGGATGTCCAACTGCCAGTTTAGGTGGGATTGAGCCTAAATCGGCAGTTGGACCTCCCCCAAGGTGTCCCCAATTGGAGAGGCAGTCTGGGCTGAGGGAACTCTCCCCTCCCCTACTCCATGCATGAATTTCATGCACCGGGCCACTAGTTGATATATAAAAATGCCATCAATTTCTGGATATTAATTTTGTATCCTGTTACATTGCCAAATTTATTTATTAAATCTAATAGTTTTTTTATGGAATCTTCAGAGTTTTCTATGTACAATATCATGTCATCTGTGATTAATGACAGTTTTATTTTCTCTTTCCCAATTTGGATGCCTTTCATTTTTTCTTCTTGTCTGATCACTTGTGGCTAGGACTACTAGTAGTATGTTAAATAAGATAGGTTAAAGCAGACATCCCTCTTTTGTTTCTCTTCTTAGGGAAAATGGTTTTATCTTTCTCCCATTGAGGGATGTTGGCTGTAAGATTCTCATCTATGCCCATTATTATGTTAAGATATGATCCCTCTATTTCAGCTTTGCTGAGAGTTTTTATCAAAAATGGGTGTTAGATTTTGCTGAATGCACTTTCAGCATCCATTGATATGATCATGTAAAATTTGTCTTTCAATTTTTTTTTTCCAATTTTTTTTATTAAGGTATTATATGTGTACATATCTTACCATTGCCCTCCCCACACCCCACTCCCATATATGCCCCCACCCCCCAGAGTTTTGCATCCATTGGTTATGCTTATATGCATGCATACAAGTCCTTTGATTGATCTCTTATCTCCCCCACCTCTCCCTAACCTTCCCCTTGTAATTTGACAGTCTGTTTGATGCTTTACTGTCTCTGTATCTATCTTTTTGTTCAAGTTTATAATGTTCTTTATTATCCATAAATGAGTGAGATCATGTGGTATTTTTCTTTCATTGACTGACTTATTTCACTTAACATAATGTTCTCCAATTCCTCCCAGGTTGCTGCAAATGATGAGAATTCCTTCTTTTTTATGGAAGCATAGTATTCCATTGTATAGATGTACCACAGTTTTCTGCTCCAGTCATCTGCTGACGGGCACCTAGGCTGTTTCCAAATCTTAGCTATGGTGAATTGCGCTGCTATGAACATAGGGGTGCATATATCCTTTCTAATTGGTGTTTCTAGTTTCTTCGGATATATTCCCAGGAGTGGGATTACTGGGTCAAATGGGAGTTCCATTTTCAGTTTTTTGAGGAAACTCCATACTGTTCTCCACAGTGGCTGCACCAGTCTGCAATCACACCAGCAGTGCACGAGGGTTCCTTTTTCTCCGCATCCTCGCCAACACTTGTCGTTTGTTGATTTGTTGATGATAGCCATTCTGACAGGTGTGAGATGGTACCGCATTGTTGTTTTGATTTGCATCTCTCGGATAATTAGTGACGTTGAGCATGTTTTCATGTGTCTCTTGGCCTTCCTTCTGTCTTCTTTTGAAAAGATTCTATTTAGGTCTGTTGCCCATTTTTTTATTGGATCATTTATCTTCCTTTTATTAAGTTGTATAAGCTGCCTGTAGATGTTGGAGATTAAACCTTTATCAGTGATGCCATTTGCAAATATGTTCTCCCATGCAGTGGGCCTTCTTGTTGTTTTGTTGATGGTTTCTTTTGCTGTGAAAAAGCTTTTTATTTTGATGTAGTCCCATTTGTTAATTTTCTCTTTAGCTTCCATTGCCCTAGGGGCAGTGTCAGTGAAGAATTTCTTTTGGCATATGTCTGACATTTTGCTGCCTGTGGATTGCTCTAGTATTTTTATGGTTTCCCGTCTTATGTTTAAGTCCTGTATCCATTTTGAGTTTATTTTTGTGTATGGCGTAAGTTGGTGATCAAGCTTCATTTTTTTGCATGTATCTGTCCAATTTTCCCAACACCATTTATTGAAGAGACTGTCTTTATTCCATTGTATGTTCATGCCTCCTTTGTCAAATATTAATTGAGCATAGTGGTTTGGGTCAATATCTGGATTCTCTATTCTGTTCCATTGATCTATATGTCTGTTCTTGTGCCAGTACCAGGCTGTTTTGAGAACAGTGGCTTTGTAATACAGCTTTAAATCTGGTATTGAGTTCCCTCCTACTTTATTCTTCTTTCTCAGGATTGCTGTGGCTATTCGGGGTCTTTTTTTATTCCAGATGAATTTTTGGAGAGTTCTTTCAAGGTCTGTGAAATATGCCGTTGGTATTTTAATGGGGAGTGCATTGAATCTATAGATTGCTTTGGGTAGTATGGACATTTTAATGATGTTGATTCTACCAATCCATGAACATGGTATGTTCTTCCATTTGTTTACGTCTTCCTCTATCTCTTTTTTCAGTGTCCTGTAGTTTTCCGTGTATAGGTCTTTTACCTCCTTAGTTAAGTTTATTCCTAGGTATCTTAATTTTTTTGGTGCGATGGTAAATGGGATTGCCTTTTTAGTCTCTCTGTCTGTAAGTTCACTATTGGTGTATAGAAAGGCCATAGATTTCTTGGCGTTAATTTTGTATCCTGCTACATTGCCGAATTCATTTATTAAGTCTATGAGTTTTTTGACGGAGTCTTTCGGATTTTTTATGTACAATATCATGTCATCTGCAAATAAAGACAGCTTTACTTGTTCTTTTCCAATCTGGATGCCTTTTATTTCTTCTTCTTGTCTAATTGCAATGGCTAATACTTCCAGTACTATGTCAAACAGGAGTGGTGAGAGTGGGCATCCCTGTCTTGTTCCTGTTCTTAGGGGAAATGTCTTTAGTTTTTGTCCATTGAGTATGATGTTTGCTGTGGGTTTATCATATATAGCTTTTATTATGTTGAGGTATGAGCCATCTATTCCCACCTTGTTGAGAGCTTTTATCAAGAAAGGGTGTTGGATTTTGTCAAATGCTTTTTCTGCATCAATTGATATGACTATGTGATTTTTATCTTTCAATTTGTTTATGTGATGTATCACGTTTATTGATTTGCGGATATTCTACCATCCTTGCATTCCTGGGATAAATCCTACTTGGTCATGGTGTATGATCTTTCTGATGTACTGCTGGAGCCGATTTGCTAGAATTTTGTTGAGGATTTTGGCATCTATGTTCATGAGGGATATTGGTCTGTAATTCTCTTTCATTGTGTTGTCTTTATCTGGTTTTGGTATTAGGGTGATGCTGGCTTCATAGAAGGAGCTTGGAAGTGTTCCTTCCACTTGAATTTTTTGGAATAGTCTGAGGAGGATAGGTTTTAGTTCTTCCTTGAATGTTTGGTAAAACTCTCCTGTGAAGCCATCTGGCCCCGGGCTTTTGTTTGCTGGAAGCTTTTTGATGACTGCTTCAATTTCGTCCATAGTTATTGGCCTATTGAGCTGTTTAGATTCTTCTTGATTGATTTTTGGAAGGTTATATTTTTCTAGGAATATGTCCATTTCCTCCAGATTGTCCAGTTTGTTGGAATAGAGTTGTTCGTAGTATTTTGTAACAATCCTTTGTATCTCAGCGGGGTCTGTTGTTATTTCACCTCTTTCATTTCTGATTTTGTTTATTTGGGTCCTCTCTCTTTGCTTCTTGGTGAGCCTGGCTAGAGGTCCATCAATCTTGTTTATCCTTTCAAAGAACCAGCTCTTGGTTTTGTTGATCTTATGTATTGTTTCTTTGGTCTCTATGTCATTTATCTCCGCTCTGATCTTTGTTATTTCCTTCCTTCTGGTTACACTGGGCTTTTCTTGCTGCTCTTTTTCTAGCTCTTTGAGTTGTAGGGTTAAGTAATTTATTACCATTGTTTCTTGTTTTTTGCAATAGGCCTGTAGAGCTATGAACTTCCCTCTCAAGACTGCTTTCGCTGTGTCCCATAGATTTTGGATTGTTGTGTTTTCATTGTCATTTGTTGCCATGATGTTTTTTATTTCTTCCTTGATCTCTCTGGTGACCCAGTCCTTGTTTAATAGCATGCTGTTTAGTCTCCATGTGTTTGATTTCTTTGGATTGTTTTTATTGTAGTTGATTTCCAGTTTTATGCCACTGTGATCTGAGAAGATGCTTGATATAATTTCTATCTTCTTGAATTTGAAGAGACTTTGCCTGTGACCCAGCATATGGTCTATCTTTGAAAATGACCCATGTGCACTTGAGAAGAATGTATATTCTGTGGCTTTGGGGTGAAATGTTCTGAAGATGTCAATTAATTCCATCTGGTCTAGTGAGTCATTTAGGATTGCTGTTTCTTTGCTGATTTTTTGTTTAGAGGATTTGTCCAGTGGTGATAGTGGGGTATTAAAGTCTCCTACTATGATTGTATTGCTATTAATCTCTCCCTTGATATCCTCCAGGAGTTTTTTTATGTATTTGGGTGCTCCTATATTGGGAGCGTATATGTTTACCAGAATTATTTCTTCTTGTTGGATTTCTCCCTTTAGTATTATGAAGTGGCCTTCCTTATCTCTTGTTATGGCATTTACTTTGAGGTCTATTTTGTCAGATATAAGTATTGCTACCCCAGCTTTTTTTTCATTTCCATTTGCCTGAAAGATATTTTTCCATCCCTTCACTTTCAATCTGTGTGAGTCTCTTGTTCTGAGGTGGGTCTCTTGTAGACAGCATATATATGGGTCGTGTTTTTTTATCCATTCAGCTACTCGATGTTTTTTGATTGGAGCATTTAGTCCGTTTACATTTAAAGTTATTACTGAAAGGTATTTGTTTGCAGTCATATCTATTTTTGTGTCTGTATTCCTTCTTACCTGTTTATTTCTTCTTTTTACAGTATTCCCTTTAGCAATTCTTGCATTGCTGGTTTGGTGGTGATAAACTCCCTGAGGCTTTTTTTGTCTGCAAAGCTCCTGATTTCCCCTTCAATTTTGATTGATAGTCTTGCTGGATATAGTATTCTTGGATTCAGTCCTTTGCTTTGCAACACTTTGTATACCTCCTTCCATTCACTTCTAGCTTGTTGTGTTTCTGATGAGTAATCATTTGACAATCTGATGGGTGTTCCTTTGTAGGTAACTCTCTGTCTCTCTCTTGCCACCTTTAGGATTCTCTCTTTATCATTTATATTTGCCATTGAAATTATGACATGTCTTGGTGTGGGTCTTTTGGGGTTGATCCTGCTTGGGACTCTCTTTACTTGCGTAACTTTTATCTTTCCCATATCCGGGAAGTTTTCTGTCATTATTTCTTCAAATAGATTTTCTAATCCCTGCTGCTCTTCTTGTCCTTCTGGCAGCCCTATTATACGCATGTTACTTCGTTTCATGTTGTCCCGAAGCTCCCTTAGGCTTTCCTCCTGCTTTTTAATTTTTTTCTCCAATTGCTGTTCAGCTTGAGCTTGTTTCTGTACCTGATCTTCTAACTCACTAATTCGGTCCTCTGCTTCTTGTAATCTACTGTTGAAACTTTCCATGGTGTTTTTGATTGTAGCTATATCACTTTTCATTTCTTCCTGATTCTTGCATAAGTTGTTGATTTTCTCATCCATCCGATGTATAAATTCCATGACCATTACTCTGAACTCCTTTTCGGTCATGTTGCAAGCTTCATTTTCACTAATTTCCTTTCTTGGCGACTCCACATTTTCTTTCCTCTGTGAGTTATTTCGTTTCCCCATTCTGGCTATTACCAGAAAGCTCAAGCTTCTGTTTGCGTGGACCTGGGTTGTGTGCTGTGGGGACTTCGCTCCACCCTAGTTTCACTGAAGTGCTCTGACACTAGGACGTGTGACTGTCTTTGGTTGGTGGGAACCAAACTTGCCCAGGATCAGTGTCCCCAGTGTTCCGTGTGGTCTCGTGTGCACATTTAGAATCAGGGGCCCTGTCTGCACCACACTGTTGGTATGTGCCGAGAATGAGATCCTTAGCATGTGCCAGGAGTCAGAGTTTCCCTGTGTCTGCACCAAGACTCGAGTGTCAAAGTCTCTGTTGCCTTGTGCGGTTTCTCGTTGAGAATCAGGGTCCCTGTGTGTGCACGCACCAACAATTGGGGTCGCTGGCTCTTAGTGTGAATGCGCTGTGAGTCAGGGATCCCAGGCAGCTGTGTCCGGCGTGCCAAATTCCCTGAAGTGGGGCTGTGTCCTGTGTGTGCTCTCTCTACTGAGCCAAACCGGCTAGAGCGCACATTCTTAAAAACCTGAAGGTGAGCCGGCTCAGTGCACTCTCCCAAAGTCCCAGAAGGGGGGCGGAGTCCGTCCTGCGCGCCAAATTCCCCAAAGGGAAGCCCCTCTGTGCACGCTTTTAAGAATCTCCGAAGGGGGAGCTGTGCCCCGCGAGCCAAATTCCCCCAAATTCCCAGAAGGGGAGCCCTCTGTGCGCACTGACAGATTTCCCCGACGGGGAGCTGCTTCTGTCCAGTGCGCGAGCGCGCGCCAAATTCCCTAAGAGGGAGCGCGTCCCTGTGCAAAGCTCGGCAGCTTGGGCCAGGGGCGGGTCTATCAGATACTATGAGTCTGTCTGTGCGCGCGCCTGTGAGCAGCTTGGGCGAGGGGCACGTCTATCAGTTACTATGGCGCTTTCCGCACGCCTGTGGGCGCTCAGCAGCTTGGGGGAGGGGCGGGTCTATCAGTTACTATGGCGCTCGCGCGCCTGCGAGGAGGGGGATAGGCTCTTTGACTCACGGAAATCTGCTGGGAAGTCTGGATTCTTGTTTGTTTGTCTGAAGCTGTGATAGCAGTTCTCTGTCCCCAGTGGCTGCAGGGTCCTGCTTTGTGTCAGAAGCCAGGATCCGAGTCTCGGGCAGCTCTGTTTCCCAAGATGGCGTGGTCTCTGCGTCCGCACCAGCCGCCGAGAAGTGTCCGCTTTGTGCGCGGGGCTCCGCCGTCTAGGGCTGCCCTGTTCGGGAGCCCCTTGGAAGACCTGCAGAATCTAACTGACCCTATCTCATACACACACACACACACCACACACATCTACACTCTCCTCTATGGGTTCCTCACTCACACTCTCTCTCTCCCTACCTTCCTGCCGGTCGCCATCTTTCGGGTACTCCTCAGAACTCTTTTTCTCATAGTTCTGGAGGCTGTCAAGTCCAAGATCAAGGTGTTGGGGAGGTTGGTTTCTTCTCAGGCCCTTCCCTGCTCCTTGGCTTGTAGATGGGCCGGCTTCCTGGTCCTCAATTTGTTTATGTTAGGTATCACATTTGTTAATTTGGAATTTGTACCAGTCTTGCATCCCCAGAATAAATCCCACTTGGTCATGTTATATACTCTTTTTACTACATTGCTGGAACCTATTTGCTAATATTTGTTGAGGATATTAGCATCTATGTTTATCAGGGATATTGACCTGTAATTCTCTTTCTTTGTAGTGTTTTTATCTGGTTTTAGGTTACAGTAATACTGTCCTCATAAAAAGAGCTTAGAAGTGTTCCTACCTCTTAGAATTTTTGGAATAGTTTGAGGATAGGTGTTAGTTCTTTGAAAGTTTGCTGAAACTCCCCTGTGCAGCCATCCAGACCAAAGCTGGGAATTTTTTATTATTACTAGAGGCCCAGTGCACGAAATTCGTGCATGGGGGTCTCTCAGCCCAACCTGCACCCTCTACAATCCAGGAGCTCTTAGAGGATATCCTACTGATGGCTTAGGCCCACTCCCCATGGTTTTCTGCTCTCTGCGGGGCCTGGAGGTTTCCCTGCAGCCATGGAGATGAAGCCCCCATGCCCTGCTGTCGCTCTCTGCCTGCTGCGGCCATGTGCCATGTGAAGGAAGCCCCAATGCCCTGCAGTGTGCTCTGTCTGCCAGGCCTGGGGGCTTCCCAGACATGGACACATTAAGGAAGCCCCCATGCTCCATTGTCCAGGCTCTGTCTGCGGGGCCTGGGGGTGTTCCCACCACCACTGCCCACTAAAGAAGCCCCCAAGCCCTGCTGTCTGGGCTCTGTCTGTCATGTCTGGGGACTTCCCTGCCACTGCCCCACTGAGGAAGCCGCCATACCCAGCTTTGCAGGGCCTGGCAGCTTCCCCGCTGCCGAGATCAGGAAGCCACCATGCCCTGCTCTGCTGGTACTGGGAGTCTTCCCGATCACCACGGCGACCATTGGGAAGACTCCAGGCCCTGCTCCTCCACCGGCTCCATGAGCGCAGGGCCTGGCGTCTTCCTGATCGCCGCAGTGACCATTGGGAAGACTCCAGGCCCTGCTCCTCTGCCACAGCACTAAGGAAGCAACCATGCCCTGCTCTCAGTGCTCTGTTTGCTGGTGGGACAGGACAGACACTCCAGCAGCGGGGCTGAGGGGACTGGGTGCCGCCATCTTGTGGGTATGGGGGCTGCCTTTTTGTCATGGAGTGACACCTAATTTGCATATTACTCTATTATTAGATAGGATTAGTGCTTTGAGTTCATTAGTTGTTATTGACCTATTCAGATTTTCTGATTCTTCCTGATTCAGTTGTGGAAGATTATTTTTTTCTAGTAATTTGTTCATTTCATCCACTTTGTCCTGCTTGCTGGCATATAGTTGTTCATAGTATTTTCTTACAAGCCTTTGCATTTCTGTGCTGTCAGTTGTTACTTTGCCACTTTCATTTCTGATTTTATTTATTTAGGTCCTTTTTCTTTGTTTCTTGATGAGTTTGGCTAAAGTTTCATCAATCTTGCTTATCTTTTCAAAGAACCAGTCTTGGTTTCATTATCTTTTGTATTGTTTTTCTAATCTCTATAACATTTATTTGTACTCTGATCTTTATTATTTCTTTCTTTCTACATAGTTTGAGATTTTTCTTGTTGTTCTCTAATTCTTTAAGTTGTAGGGTTAAATAGTTTATCATCAATTTTACTTGTTTTTTGACGTAGGCCTCTGGTGCAATGCACTTCCCTCTCAGGAATGCTTTTGCTTTGTCCCATAGATTTTGGGTTGTTTTGTGTTAATTTCATTGTACCCAGGAAATTTTTTATTGCTTTCTTTATCTCATTATTAACCCATTCATTTTTTTAACAGCATGCTATTTAGCCTCAATGTGTTTGAATGTTTTTGATTGTTTTTATTGCAGTTAATTTCTAATTTCATGCCATTGTGATCTGAGAAGATGCTTGATTTTAATCTTCTTGAAATTGTAGACCCTTGTTTTGTGTGCTAACATGTGGTCTACCTTTGAGAACGACCCATGTACACTTGAGAAGAATATATATTCTGCCACTTTGGGTAAAATATTCTGTAAATGTCAATCAAATCCTGTGCTATTTAGAGTCACTATTTCCTTGTTGAATTTTGTCTGGAAGATCTATCCAGTGAAGTCAGTGGGGTGTTAGAGTCCCTTACTATGACTATATTGCTGTCAATATATCCCTTAAAGGCCTTCAGAATTTTAAAAATATATTTAGTAAGGGTGCATATATGAGTGCATATATGTTTATCAGGGTTATATCTTCTTGGATTGATCCCTTTAGTATTATGCAGTAACCTTACTATCTCTTGTAATGCCCTTCATTTTGGATTCTATTTTGTCATATTCTATCTAATAAAGAGGGAATATACAAGTTGACCATCACTCCATGACAAACATGGTGGCGCCCACAGTCAATAAGGAGGGAATATGCAAATTGAGGGTCACTCCGCGACAAAGATAGTTCTGCCCTGCCCTGCCCATGGAGGGCTGGTTGGCAGCATATGCAGGCACTCTGTGCTGGTGGGCAGCACGCTCTGGGCTGGTGGGCAGCACGCTCTGTGTCGGTGGGCAGCACGCTCTGGGCCAGTGGGCAGTACGCTCTGGGCCGGTGGGCAGTACGCTCTGGGCCGGTGGGCAGTACACTCTGGGATGGTGGGCAACATGCACAGGTGCTCTGGGCCAGTAGGCAGTATGTGCAAGCGCTCCGGGCCAGTGGAAAGCGTGCTCTAGGCTGGTGGGCAGCGTGCTCTGTGCCAGTGGGCAGTGTACACAGGGAGCCTCTGGTTTGGGGAGGCGGGCCGGCGAAGGGCGGCCTGTACTCCCCACATGGCGGCGATGGCAGCTGTAAGCGCACCAAGCAGAGCCTGCAGCTGAGCTGAAGTAGCACCTGCAGGCCATCAGCACCAAAGAGTGGCTGCACAAGTCCCACCTTCTGGCCCAGAAGGTGCACGATCGCATGGACAGCCACTGTGACGGGCCAGATTGACATCCTCCTGGCCACACCATGGGGGTTTGTGGATCTGTGCAGCCACAGGCCTCTGTTGCATGCATCCTCTCCTCCCCCCTGAAGTGTGAACATCCTCCAGCACACTGTCACCCACACGTGCCTGCAACAGTCCCGGATCATGGCACATGCAAGTTCTCCCCTCCCCACCCCCTCCACAGCACTTCCATCAACCCCAGCATGTCTACATCCCCCACAGGACATGCGCACTTCCCCTCCAGCGTGCTCACATCCTTTGGAGAGTGTCTGGGTGTTCTGGGTGCTGGGGGTGGGCGTCTGTGAGATGACAGTGAGAGGGTGGAGTGGTGATGCCCTGTTCCTGTGGAGGCCAGTGAAGTGACGAGATCACCTCCGTGGGGCTAATGCAGGTGCTGAGGCAGGAGCAGGTGCGAACAGACACATCTGGTGGGAGTGAGCGGCCCTTGCTGAGGTGCCTTTGGTCAGCGTTCAAGATCGGGAACCCAGAGGAGGCGAGGAGTTCTGTCCTCTCAGTGAAACAGTGGGATAGTCGGGGCGACTGCAGGGGAGGCATGTGCACTTTGGGGGCCGGCACGCATGAGTGAAGGCTGCCCTGACTGAGCCTTGCTCGCTTAGGGCCTAGCGCACTCCTGCCGGGCAGCAGGTGACAGGACGTGCTTTTCCGAGTTAATGAGAGAAAACATTGATTCTCCTGCTGCCCTAGAAGGTGGAAAGTGGAGTGAGGAGACATGCAGGGAGTGAGCGAGGTTCCCTGTCTGGGGGTTCCAAATCCGATGTTGGTTCCTTTCACCTCTGACTAGAGATATACAGGGTGTTTCCCCAAAAAAATGTATACACACTTTGAATACCTACTAATTCCAATGGGTTTAAGCATGAAAAGAAAGCAACAACAATGGAGCTGTCATCTGTTAAGTGTGGGCACAAACCGGCAGTCGGACATTCCCCAAGGGGTCCTGGATTGGAGAGGGTGCAGGCCAGACTAAGGACCCCCCTCCCCCCCCAAGCCTCTAGTCTATATATATAAAAGGCTAAGCGACTGGCCAATTGGCTGGTAGCTATGACACGCACTGACCACCAGGGGGCAGACTCTCAACACAGGAGCTGCTGAGTGACAGCAACTTTGCAGAGTGCCCTCTCACACTCCAAGACCCCTCAGGGGATGTCAAATGGCTGGTTTCAGCTTGATCCCCACAGGCAAGGCCGAGGAACCCCACAGGTGCACAAATCCATGCACTGGGCATCTAGTATGATTATATTTTTATTTCAGCTATGTCATTCTTTATTTCTGCTTTTCATTCCTTTTTTTTTTTTCATTTCTATTAGCATGGACATTTTTTCCCATCCCTTCACTTTCATTCTGTGTGAGTTTTTGTTCTGAGGTGGGTCTCTTGTAGACAGCATATATATGGGTCACGTTTTCTTAACTATTCAGTGACTCTGTCTATGTCTTTTGATTGGAGCATTAATCCATTTACATTTAAGCTTATTTTCTATAGATTCTTATTTGTTGCCTTTTTTATTTTTCATGCCTGTGTTCCTTTCTATACCAGTATATATTTTGTCTTCTTATAACCATCACTTTAGCATTTCTTGTAGTAATGGTTTGAGAGTAATAAAATCTTTTAGCCTTTTGAGGTATCTGAAGCTCTTTATTTCACTTTCAATTTTATTTATTTATTTATTTATTTATTTATTTATTTATTTATTAAGTATACAGGCAATCCTCTGGTTACATCAGAGATATGTTCCTATGCTGCAATGTAACTAGATTTTCACTGTAAGTCAGAACCCACCTACATAAGCACCTATGTCACTCACATGGAACACACACACAACAGTAATGAAGTGAAACAGTAAAAATAATTTTAAAAAAGATAACAATTTCTGGCCTTTACTTGTGGTAAATAAATAATAAAAAACATAAAGCACATATGTTCATATGTCGAAATGATGGAACTTTTTTTAATAAATGCTATAAATGGGAGATGGCGACATAACCATGAAACAATGTAAGTCAAGTCCAACGTAACATGAGGACTGCCTGTATTTCTTTATTGATTTCAGAGAGGAAGGGAGAGGGAGAGGGAGATAGAAACATCAATGATGAGAATCATTGATCAGCTGCCTCCTGCACACCCCCTACTGGGGATCAAGCCTGCAACCCAGGCATGTGCCTTTGGCCGGAATCAAACTCAGGACCCTTCAGTTTGCAGGCCAACGCTCTGCTACTGAGCTACTGAGCCAAACAAGCTAGGGCTCACCTTCAATTTTAAATGATAGCCTTGCTGGATAGAGTAGTTTTGAATTTAATCCCTTGCTTTTCATTAGTTTGCATACTCATGCCATTTCCTTCTGTCCTGAAGCATTTCTATTGAGAAATCAACTGACAGTGTGATGGCATATTCCTTGTAGGTAAGTTTCTGTCTCTCTCTTGCAGTCTTTAAGATTATATCTTTGTATTTAAGTTTCCCATTTTAATTATGATGTGCCTATGGGAGTCTGGGTCTTTGGGGGTTCATCTTGACTGAGACTCTCTGTGTGTCCTGAACTTGAGTGACATTTTCCTTCCCCTGTTAGGGAAATTTTCTGCCATTATTTCTTCAAATAGGGTCTCTATTCCTTGCTCAGATTTTTCTCCTTCTGATATTCCTATGATGTGAATGTTATGTTTCATATCACAAAGCTCTCTACGTGCTTTTTAATCATTTTTTTCTAATTGCTACTCTGAATGGGTGTTGTTGTTTTTTCAACACAATACTCTAATTTGCTTATCAGTCCTTTGCTTATATAAGTTTACTGTTGATTCTTTCCAGGTTATTTTTATTTCAGCTATGTCATTCTTCATTTCTCTTTAGTCTTATTGATGGTTTCTACCTTTTTTTTAATGCTGCTGTAGTTCTCATTAAGTTACATAATATTTTCATTAAGTTTCTTATAGTCCTCACTAAGTTGTTCGAATACTCTTATAACCATTACTTTGAATTCTTTATCTGATAAATTGCTTGCCTGCATTTCATTTAGTTTATTTTCTGGTGATTCCTCCTTTTCTTTCATTTGGAAGTTGTTTCTTTGTTTCCCCATTTTTTTTCTGTCCCTTCGTATTTATTTCTATGTATTATATCAAACTGCTATGCCTCCTCAACTTTTTGGGTGTTCCTGTTATAATTTGGTCTTGAATATTGTGGTCTCATTTGTAGATGGAATCTCCTCTCAGTCTGGATGACTATGAGGCTTATCCCCAACCATGTCATGTGGGCTCTTGTGGAGGTGCTGACAGAACAGAACAAAATACAACACTACAAAACATGAAACAACAGAAACAAAGTAAAAACATACACATGACCACCACCACAACAACAGAAGCAACCACCAAAGAAGAAAGAATTAGGAAAGAGAAAAGAAAGTAAGAATTATAGAATAAAATAAATAAAGAAAAAATACTAGGAGAGGGGGGAAAAAAACAGAGTACAAAAATGTGTTGGGGGAATATGAAGGGGTATATATGAAATAAAGAAAATGAGAATAATGAATAGAGGAAGGAAAACAGTTTAAAATAAAAGAGGAAGAAAAATGTTTGAAAAGGAAAACAGAGGAGAAAGAAGATAGCCCCAAAATAAGAAATGGAAAAAAGATGAGAAAGCAGAAGAAAAAGAAAAAAAAAATGAGGAGGAAAGTTAGTGAAAAATTAGATATATTACTGAAACAATAGAAAGTAGAATAATGACAAATCAATAAAGAAGATAAATTAAAAAAAGAAAAGGGCCCTAGCTGGTTTGGCTCATTATATAGAGTGCCAGCCTACAGACTGAAGGGTCCCAGGTTCAATTATGGTCAAGGGAAGGTACCTCAGTTGCAGGATCCTCCCCTAGGCCCTTGTGGCCAATGTGTTTCTCTCACATTGATATTTATCTCTGTCTTTCCTTCTCTCCCACTCTGTCTAAAAATCATTGGAAAAATATCCTAGGGTGAGTATTAAAAAATAAATAAAAGAAAAGGAATATTAAAAAAATAAAAATAAAGTGAAGTGGAGGTCATCTCAGCAGAGTTTAGTGCTTCCTGAGAGCTCCCTTTGAATCATGTTCTTCTCATCACTACGTCTGACTGTTCTGTCTGCTAATTCTGAGCTTCTGGGGAGGGACCTAGTTGCTCACCACTGTCAGAAACTGTCCTCCTTTGGCTCTCAGCAACCTGTTTGAAGCTCCAAGTGATCCACATTTTGTGTGTGTCTCCACAGGACTTGTT
>NC_137077.1:105029529-105172029 GCF_951640355.1 Cnephaeus nilssonii
CAAATGGAAAGGGCAAAAAAGCTGGGGTAGCAATACTCATATCAGACAAAATAAACTTCAAAACAATGGCTATAACAAGAGACAAGGAAGACCACTTATAATATAAAGAAGAATGATTCAGAGCCAAGATGGCGGCGGAGGGTGAACGGCTGATCTGTTGCTCGCATGGCAGTTTCGGAAATACAACTAAAAGATGGACTGGCCCTAACTGGTTTGGCTCAGTGAATAGAGCGTCGGCCTGCAGACTGAAAGGTCCCGGGGTTCGATTCCGGTCAAGGGCATGTACCTTGGTTGAGGGCACATCCCTAGTGGGAAATGTGCAGGAGGCAGCTGATCGATGTTTCTCTCTCATGGATGTTTCTAACTCTCTATCTCTCTCCCTTCCTCTCTGTAAAAAATCAATAAAATATATTTTTTTAAAAAAAGAACGAATGAATGCATGAATAACTAGAACAACAAATCTCTCAGTCTCTCTCTCTACCTCTCCCTCTCCCTTTCCCTCCCTCCCCCCTTTCTAAAAAAAAAAAAAAGATGGACTGGTGAGCGTGGCGACTCCTGCTCGCGTCTCCCAGGCCGGGCGGCTGCTCCTCTCAGTCAGCACCTCAGCCGGGGCCATGAGCTTGTGGGCGGCCGCGGCAGCTGCTGTGGCGGTGGCTGCGGACTCAGCACAGTGGCTCTCGGTGAAGGAAGAGACCATCTTTCTGCAGGACAGGCCCATCCGCGTCACCGACCTGGCCGACCTACCCAGTGAGATCCTCGGGGCTCCGGAGGCCACCGACACCGACTTAGAGGATTTTTAGGACTTCCCATCTTACATTCAAGTCCTTTAGCCATTTTGAGAGAGGAGAACCAAGAAGGCAGCAAAGTTAAACAAAGGAACTTTGCCGCGCACAGCAATTTCAAGGATACAACTGGAGGACAGAGCGTCTGCCACCCAGAACCACAGGAGAGCTGGCTGAATGGTGGATTTACAGCTAAGAGGGAAGAGGAAAGAGCGAACTCGGAGGGGTTGAGGTGCGGAGGCGCGTGGGTCGGGCTGGTGGCGGGGGAAGGGTCGTGCGGCTTTTGTTCCAACCCTAGGGGAGATTAGTTCCCCATCACCATGAAATCCAGCTTCTGGGGACACGCGGGAGACCCAGACGCCTGCGGGGAGAGGCTGGACTCTCGGCCTTCGTGTCGGAGAGTGGGAGTAACTTCCTTGCAGAGGTGCGCCCAGCAATCAGTGTTTGCTGCGCTGGAGTGCGGAACGAGGGGGCTTAGAAATGTGGAAAGCAGAAAAAGCAGACTTGCAGCCATTGCGGTTCGCCACGCCATGGCCTGGTGGCGCCCTGAGGCCCCGCCCCGCCCTGAGACCCGCCCCGCCCTGGGACCACCCAGCACGTTTTGCAGGCCCGCCCTGCACGTTTTGCAGGCCCACCTGGGCTCCAAGCAACGGCTTTTGCATGTGGGTGGCCTGCCCTATGGCAGCTTGACCAGATAAACTGCGGTTCTAGTCGGACTGCTCCAGGGCCGCTCAGAGAGGAGGAGGAAACTGCAGTTTTTGCTGTAATTCCTGCTGAGTGGTCTCAGGCAGTAGCTGACCTACACGCCATTGGAGACCCAGAAACGAGGGCATCTAGTGGTCGGTGTGAGATGACACCAGATTTCAACCACTCGCATAAGGGACACATTCAAGAGGCAGACTCAGTGAGCGCCAAAGCCTGGCTGCACCAAGACCCGGCCCATAAACGTGTCTCCTGCACAGCAACTCTTCCTTTATAGCACGGCCAATTGGCCTGGAGGACAATTCCTCCCAGCGACACCAACAACAATCAAGACTTAACTATACAAAGGAGGACCAAGATGGAGGCATAGGGCGGAAGCCTGATTGTTGCCTACCACAACAAATTTGAGTCTACGACGGGAGAGCAGAGCAGACACCATCCGGAACCACCGAAGGGATGGCTGAGCAGATGCTCTACAACTAGAATAAAAGAGAGGGGTACGCGGGATGATGCTGATGCCGGTGACCCAAAGATCACACTTTAAGAACTATGGCTCAGGCGACACAATGGCGGCCTGGAACGTGCTCGGCGCAGTTCCTCCGGCGGTCTCCGGCTGAGGGGACGGCTCCACTCGCTGCCGAGAATGGACAGACGAGCCCCTGGGAGCCATGGGGTGGGAGACTCCGCGCTTGCTGACCTCCGAGTCCTTCAAGAATCTCAACGCCCCGGAAGCGGCCAGGTGGGCACGCTCGGCGACCGGCCACCACTGCAGACCCAAGGGCCGACGCAGCCACCCCGACCAGCCCGCCGCCGCGCACCGGGCACACCGGTGCTTTGCCGAGCCCGCCGCCCAACAAGTTCTGGGGCGGCTGCCCTGGAGCTCTGAGAAAATGGCCGAAGGAATTGCTGAGATGGAACTGACCAACAGGAATTGGGATCAAGAAGACGAAACCCCGCTGGGTCCCGGATCTAGGTGAAGCCGTGCGCCCCTGGGTCCGGGTGAGGCTGGGAACTGGGTCCGGATGAGGGTGGGTCCCGGGTCTGGTGGGGCCGCCACCCTGGGTCCGGGTGAGGCTATGCGCCCCTAGGTCCAGGTGAGGCTGGTACCTGGGTCCAGGTGGGGCCGTGCGCCCCTAGACCCGGGTGAGGCCACGCGACCCTGGGTCCGGGTGAAGCTGTATCCCGGGTCCGGGTGAGGCCGTATGCCCCTGGATCCATGTGAGGCTGGGTCCCGGGTCCGGGTGAGGCCTCGCGCACTTGGGTTCGCGTGAGGCCACGTGCCCCAGGGTCTGGGAGAGGCCACACGCCCCTGGGTCTGGGTGAGGCCACGTGCCCCAGGGTCTGGGAGAGGCCACGCACCCCTGGGTCCGGGTGAAGTTGGATCCTGGGTCCGGGTGAGGCCGTATGCCCCTGGATCCAAGTGAGGCTGGGTCCCGGGTCCGGGTGAGGCCGCACACACCTAGGTCCGGGTGAGGCCATGCGCCCGTGGGTCCGGGTGAAGCTAGATCACGGGTCCGAGTGAGGCCATGTGCCCCTGGATCCGGGTGAGGCCACGCGCCCCTGGGTCTGGGAGAGGCCACGCGCCCCTGGGTCCGGGTGAAGCTGGATCCCGGGTCCAGGTGAGGCCATGTGGCCCTGGATCCGGGTGAGGCTGGGTCCCGGGTCCGGGAGAAGCCGCGCGCACCTGGGTCCAGGTGAGGCCACGCACCCTCTGGGTCCGGGTGAGGCCACGTGCCCCTGGGTCCGGATGAAGCCGTGCCCCTGGGTCCAGCCGAGACCCAACCTGAGGGAATCGAACCTGCATTACCACCATTTGTCCACCATCCAGAGCTGAGGGATCAGTGCCGACATGTACACATAAGGAACTGGTGGACATTGATATTGGGTCTCAAAAGAACTGTTGGTCCAGAAAGAAACTCACTACAGACTGATTCATTTGCCTGTCAGCATAACTATTATTGCTCATATCACATTCAGTTCATCTAAGTATATCTCTAGTGACACATGATCTCGCTCATCTAGGGGAAATGATGAACAACATAGACTGATGAACAAGAACAGAACCACAAACAAGGAGGCATCGATTGGACTATCGGGCCTCAGAGGGAGGATAGGGGAGGGTGGGGGTAGGGGGGAGAGATCAACCAAAGGACTTGTGTGCATGCATATGAGCCTAACCAATGGTTAAGTTCAACAGGGGGTTGGGGCATCCGTGGGTTGGGGTGTGGGATGGGAATGGGGGATGAGGACAAATATGTGACACCTTAATCAATAAAGAAATTAAAAAAAAAAGAGAGAAAAGAATGATTCAATAAGAAAATGTAACCCTTGTAAACATATATGCACCCAATATAGGAACATTCAAGTACATTAAAAAGCTCTTGAAGGACTTTAAAAGATAGATTGACAGCAATACAGTCACAGTAGGGGACTTTTAACACTCCACTGACATCACTGAATAGATTATTCAGACAAAAAATTAATAAGGAAACAGGTCTTAAATGACACATTAGATCAGATGGATCTAATTGATATTTACAGAATATTTCACCCCAAAGCACCAGAATATACATTCTTCATAAGCAGACATAGAACATTCTCAAACATAGACCACATGTTAATACACAAAAAAAGTTTATACAAATTTAAGAAGACTGATATAATATCAAGCACCTTCTCAGATCACAATAGCATGAAGTTAGAAATCAACTATGATAAAAAATTCAAAAGCACTCAAATACATGGAGGCTAAGTGGCATGTTATTAAACAATGAATGGGTTATCAATGAGATGAAACAATAAATTAAAAACTTCCTGGAAACAAATGAAAATGAACACACAACCACCCAAAACCTATGGGACATGGCAAAAGCAGACCTGAAAGGGAAGTTCACAGCACTATAGGCCTACCTCAAGAAACAAGAAAAAGAACTAATAAAATATCTAACCCTACAACCAAATGGATTAGAATGAGAACAGCAAGAAAATCCCAGAGGAACTAGAAAGAAAAAAATAATAAAGATCAGAGCAGAAATAAATGATATAGATACTGAAAAAAACCCAAAACACACAAAAGATTAATAAATATACAAGAGTTGTTTCTTTTGCCAAAACCGGTTTGGCTCAGTGGATAGAGCGTCAGCCTGCGGACTCAAGGGTCCCAGGTTCGATTCCGGTCAAGGGCATGTACCTTGGTTGCAGGCACATCCTCAGTAGGGGGTGTGCAAGAGGCAGCTGATCGATGTTTTTCTCTCATCGATGTTTCTAACTCTCTATCCCTCTCTCTTCCTCTCTGTAAAAAATTAATAAAATATATTAAAAAAATTATTATCTTAAAAAAAAAAAGAGTTGTTTCTTTGGAAAGATAAATAAGATTGAAGAACCCTTAGCCAGGCTCATCAAGAAACAAAGAACACCCAAATAAATAAAATCAGAAATGAAAGATGCAATATAACAATATGCACAACAGAAATGCAAAGGATTGTAACTAAATACTGTGAACAGCTATACTAATATGCCAACAAATTGGACAACCTGGGCTAAATGGACACATTCCTAGAAACATACAATCTTCCAAAACTCATTCAGGAAGAATCAGAAAACCTGAGTAGGTCAATAACAACTGATGAAATTGAAGAAGTAATTAAAAAAAACTTCCAAGAAACTAAAGTTCTGAACCGCATGGATTTACAGGAGAATTTTACCAAACATTCAAAGGATTAACAACTATCCTTCTCAAATTATTCCAAAAATTTCAAGAGGAAAGAATACTTCCAAGCTCTTTTTATGAAGCCAGCATTGTCCTAATTCCAAAATAAGACAAAGACACTACAAAGAAAGAAAACTACATGCCAATATCCCTGATGAACACACATGCTAAAATCCTCAACAAAATATTAGCAAATCGGTTCCAGCAATATATTAAAAAGATCATACATCATGACCAAATTGGATTTATTCCATGGATTTGAGGCTGGTACAATATTCACAAATCAATAAATGTGTTACATTACATAAAAATACTGAAAGATAAAAACCACATGATCATATCAATAGATGCAGAAAAAGCATTTGACAAAATCCAGTACCCTTTTTGATAAAAACTCTCAGTAAAGTGGGAATAGAGGGGTCATACTTCAACATAATAAAGGCCATTTATGACAAACCAAAAGCCAACATAATATTCACTGGACAAAAACAAAGTGTTTCCCTTAAAAATAGATACAAGACAAGGATGTCCCCTTTCGCCACTCTTATTCAACATAGTACTGGAAGTCCTAGCCACAGGAATCAGACAAGAATAAATGGTAAAAGCATCGAAATTAGAAAGAAGGAATAAAACTGTCATTAATCACAGCTGACATGATATTATACATAGAAAACCCTAAAGACTCCACCACGCAACTACTCAACTTAATAAATGAATTTGGCAATATAGAAGGTACAAAAATCAACATCCAGAAATTGATGGCATTTTTATACACCAATAATGAACTCTCAGAAAAAGAAACTAAACAAGCAATCCCATTTATCATTGCAACAAAAAATTAAGATATTTATGAATAAACTTACCCAAGGAGATAAAAGAGATGTACTTAGAAAATTATAGGACACTGAGAAGAGAAATAGAGGGAGATACAAATAAATGGAAATGTATAACCTGTTCATGGATTGGAAGAATTAACATCATTAAAATGTCTATACTATCCAAAGAAATCTATAGATTCAATGCAAGCCCTATTAAAATACCAAAGGCATACTTCACAGAGCTAGCACAAATACTCCAAAAATTTATATGGAAACATGCAAGACTCCGAATAGCTACAGCAATCTTGAGGAAAAAGAATGAAGTACGAGGGAACACAATACAAGATATCAAACCATACTACAAAGCTATTATAACCAAAACAGTATGGTGCTGGAACAAGAACAGGCATATAGATCAATGGAACAGAACAGAGACCCCAGAAATTGACCCATACCATTATGGTCAGTTAATATTTGACAAAGGAGGCAAGAACATACAATGGGGTAAAGACACTCTTTTCAACAATTAGTATTGGGAAAACTGGACAGTCACATGCAAAATGATGAAACTAGACCACCAATTTACACTGTACACAAGAAAAAACTCAAGATGGATAAAAGAGTTAAATGTAAGGCATGAAACCATAAAAATCTTAGAGAACATAAGCAATAAAATCTCTAACATCTTATGTAGCAATATGTTTACAGATACATCTCTTATGGCATAGGAAACTAAGGAGAAAATAAACAAATGGGACTACATAAAAATAAAAAGGCTCTGCACAGCAAAAGAAACCACCATCAAAATGAAAAGGGAACCCACTGTAAGGGAGAATACATTTGGCAATGATACATCTGACAAGGGGTTAATATCCAAAATATATAAAGTACTAATACAACTCAACAAAAGGGAGACAATTCAAAAAAAGGAATGGGCAGAAGACCTAAATAGACATTTCTCCCAAGAGGACATACATATGGAATTAGACATAATGAAAAAATACTCAAAGTCACTAATCATCAGAGAAATGCAAATTAAAAGGACAATGAGACAGAACCCAGATGGTGGTGTAGGTAAATGCCTGTACTAGCTGCCTCCCACAACCACATCAGAATTACAACTAAAATACAGAACAATCATCATCCAGAACCATCTGAAAGCTGGCTGAATTGAACTCCTACAACTATAGAAGTAAAGAAGAAAGCACATTGAGACTGGTAGGAGGGGTAGAGGCATGGAAGGGGCTGGACCAGCACTCAGGTGTGCTGCTTTTTTACTCGGGAGGGAGATTGTCTCTGCGGAGTTCTCCTCCCTCCCCCGTGAGGAGCAAGGGGTCCCAGTCCCATACCAGACCACCAGCCCAGGCTCCCAGAGCTGGGAAGAGAAGTCCATGTAACAATGGGCTATAGAAACTAGCAGGGATTTGGGTTAAATGACATGGAGGCTGCTGGTGACCCAGCTGTTTCTTTTATTTATTTTTTAAAAATATATATTTTATTGATTTTTTACAGAGAGGAGGGGAGAGAGAGAGTTAGAAACATTAATGAGAGAAAAACATTGGTCAGCTGCTTCCTGCACACTCCCTATTGGGGATGTGCCCACAACCAAGGTACATACTCTTGACCAGAATCAAACCTGGGACCCTTCAGTCCGCAGGCCGATGCTCTATCCACTGAGCCAAACTGGGCCCAGCTGTTTCTTTTAAAGAGCTGGCACAGGAACTTACAGGGTCCTGCTCCGTGTGAGCTCCAGCACCCTGTGCTGGGCAGCAGCACTGGGGGACCCAGACACATATGGAGAGGAACTGGATTGTCTGCCATAAGGTCAAGAACTCAGGGGCAGCTTTCTCCCAGATGGAGGTGCTCATAAGGATGATTGTTCATCTACTGGGACCTCCCTGTATCAGGGCTGACTGGCAGCCATTTATGTGTGCTCTGCCCTGGTGATTCCCTGAGACCTCTCCCCAACCTATTTGCAGCCCCACCCAACCTGTGTGAATGGCCTGTCCTTGCTCAGTCTTCAGACTATGCTAAAATCTCTCAGCAGCTGGGTTAGGGTGCCACAAACCTATCAATAAAAGTCCCAAGACCCGGCACTAGCACCATCCTGCCTTGTTCCACTGCTAGGCCTCGCCTGGGCATTTCCAAACCCGATATAAAATAGGAGGAATCTGCAGATCTCTCTGTAAATCCTGCAGGGTAGCCCCAGATAGCGGCTGACTTTGCACCTCCCTGGAGTCCCAAGAGCCAGTGCACCAAGTGGTCAGGGTTAGACCATACCAGATTACAACTGTACACATCCATAAATTACACACTCAAGGGCAGACTCAGTGAGCACCAAAGCCCCACTGAAGCAAGTCCTGCTCCATAGGGAGTTTCCTGCACAGCAGCTCTCTCAATATAGTTGCAGCTGGTCCTCACAGCCAATTGGCTTGGAGGTCAATTCCTCCCAGTGACACCAACAGCAATCAAGTCTCAACTGCAACAAGACTTTGCACACAGCCCACACAAAGGTGCACATAGAGTGCCCAGCTCAGGTGATTGGAGGGGCTGAGCCATTGGGCTCTATAGGACACCTACTATACAAGGCCACTTACCAACTCAAGGAGACATAGCAGCTCTACCAAATATATAGAAACAAACACAGGGAATCAGCCAAAATAAGGAGATATAGAAATATGTCACAAATGAAAGAAATGGAAGAAAGCAAACTGCGGGATATAAAGTTCAAAACCACAGTTATAAGGTTACTCAAGAATCTTCTTGAGACCTCCAAGAATCTTAGTGAAACTTTGAAGGAACTTAGTGAGAATACCAAAAAGTGGAAAATGACCAGTCAGAAATTAAGCATACACTAACTGAAATAAAGAATAATATACAGGGATTCAACAGTAGAGTAGGGGATTCTAAAAATAAAATCAACAACTTGAAATATGAGGAATAAAAAAACACCTAACCAGAAGAGCAAGAGGAAAAAAGAATCCAAAAATATGAAGATAGTTTAAGGAGCCTCTGGGACAACTTCAAGTGTACGAACATTCATATTATGGTGGTGACAGAAGAAGAGAGAAAGCAAGATATTGAAAACCTATTTGAAGAAATTATGACAGAAAACTTCCCCTATATGATGGAAGAAAAAGACTTACAAGTCCAGGAAGCACAGAGAGTCCCAAACAAGAGGAACCTAAATAAGAACACACCAAGACAACATCACACCAGTAATTAAAATGCCAAGGGCTAAAGACAAAGAGTGAATGTTAAAAGCAGCAAGAGAAAAGCAGTTAGTTACCTACAAGGGAATGCCCATATGACTATCAGCTGATTTCTCAACAGAAACTATGCAGGTCAGAGGGAGTGGCAAGAAATATTAAAAGTGATGAATAGCAAGAACCTACAACCAAGATTACTCTACCCAGCAAAGCTATCATTCAGAATTGAAGGTCAGATAAAGAGCTTCACAGACAAGAAAAAGCTAAAGGAGTTCATCACCACCAAACCAGGATTACATGAAATGTTGAAGGGTATTCTTTAAGAGGAAGAAGAAGAAGAAAAATAAAAAGATAAAAATATGAACAATAAAAAGGCAATAAATACATATCTATCAAAAATTGAATCTAAAAATAAAAATAAACGAATGAGAAATCTAATAAACAGAATAAACTGGTGAATAAAGTAGAATCAGAGGCATGGAAATGGAACAGACTAATGATTCTCAGAGGGAAGGGGTGGGGGGGGCATGAAGAGATTAAAGAAAACTTTTTATATGCATATATGCATTACCTATGGGCACAGACAATAGGGTGGTGAAGGCCTGAGGAGGAGCGGGACCAGGTTGAATGGGGTGATGGTGGGGGGGGGGGGCGGGGATAAGAGAGTCATCTGTAATACTCTCAACAATAAAAATAAATAAGTAAGTAAGTGAGCAAGTAAATAAATAAATAAATAGGTACCACCTCACACCTGCCAAAGGCCACTGGGAATGAGGTTAAGTGGAGGTTGATGAGCTAACCACCAACAGTCTTCTTTCCTGTTAAGAAACATTGAAGCCCTGGCCAGGTAGCTCAGTTGGTTAGAGCATCATCAGATACTCCAAGGTTGCAGGTTCAATCCCCGGCCAAAGCACATACAAGATACAACCAATGAATGCATAGATAAGTAGAACAACAAATGGTTACTTCTCTCTCTCTCTCTTTCTCTCTCTCTTTCCACCTTCCCTGTCCTCTCTTTCTCTCAAAAAATCAATTAGAAAATAAAAATAAGAAGCACTGAAGGTCAGGCCTTTGGGGGAATACCACAGAAACCAAGAGAAAAATAAATCATATTGTAATATATTTTTGGACTGAGAATGAGGGAAAATGAATCTTGCTACACTTCTAAGAGAAAAGTTAGTGAATCTATCAGCACAGCTCTCCATAGTGAAATCCCTGCCAAACTGACTTTTATAGAAAAGTGTTGACTGAAAAGCTTATTCCCTATTAGTTTAGGGGTTCTTAGAAAGAGAATTATAGACTGGAAAATTTCTCTGAAAGAGTAACAAAAACAAAAAAAAAGGAGAGAGAGAGAGAGAGAGAGAGAGAGAGAGAGAGAGAGAGAGAGAGAGAAAGGAAAGAAGGAAGGAAGGAAGGAAGGAAGGAAGGAAGGAAGGAAGGAAGGAAGGAAGGAAGAAAGAAAGAAAGATCTTAAAGGTCAGAGAGAAGGCAATTATAGTAGTCTGAGATAAATTAGCAATTGCCCCTAAAAATGAGAATTCTATATTCAAATGCCATCTCTTTCTCTATATTCAAACTCTGCTGAGAAAAAGGCTTGTGAACCAAGATTTTTACTTATAACTTTCACTTTAAATAGAGCCTTTCTCTATTTAAAGGGGAAAATAGGGTTAATCTTACACAAAAGTAATTGTAATAAATTGTATTACAGACAAGAGAATTGCTTTGGATCGCCTTTATCTCCTTGAGGCAGGGCAAGTTATCCTAGTTCTAAAAGAACTTGCAGGGACAGCCACCCATTGATTCTTTCTCCACTAGGAGCCCCTGAAATGGGGGCAGGGGAGGAATAGCTCACTGGGTGTCACATTCTCCCCTACTTTCTCTTTCAGTCTCCATGGTCTTCTAGAATGTGTTTTTTACAATTTTTTTTTGCACCATATAAATCAGGTTTTGTTTTATTTCCTCTCCTGACTTGTTGAAAGATAGAATGCTAGCCTTGAAAAGAAATGAGGTCACATAGTGTTTTAATGAATTAATGAATGAATCCAGTGTGTTGCCTCAAAAAATTTGTAATAAGTTCTGGAAGTTTTCTGGAATCTTGTCAATTCAACATTGTTGCAGAAGACCAAAGAAATACCAAGCACACTTCCTAGAGAAAGGGAGAGACCCCGTATATTAACACTAGTGGACTCCGGGAATAATTTCCAAATCAGAGTGAAGAAACACTCAGAGGGCTTCACTTTTTATAATCTTCTGGGGTCTTTGTCTTGCAGATATGGTTCTGTCCCCTTTCCTGGGCTTACAGGAAGGCCCCAGGTGTTGGGGGGTCCCCAGGCCATATCCAATGATCTGTCCTGGAGCCAGTGATAACGACCCTTCCCCCACCCCCCCACGCCCAGGGCAGTGCATTGTTCACAGTTTTTATGGCCTGACATGCCTTGCAAGATCAGTTTCCTCCTCATTCCCCCCTTGTCCCACAAGCTTCTTTTAGCCTTGTGGGGCAACAACCCTGGGATGTTATGGTGAACAGGGGTGACAACCACTCTTAGCTACTTCCTGCTGGAAAGGGATGATGACCAAGTGGTTAGCATACCACTTCTTCCTATCAGAGGGGTTTGTAGGAAGTTCTTCTGGTTTGTAGGACCATCTGAAGTTTAAAGGCATTCCCATCCACTTTGCAGGCAGGCAGGGGTAAGCAGTGGTACCACATGCATAGAATGTTCCTGCAGGGGTGTTTTCAGCCTTGGGGGTAGAGTTGCACATTGCTAATTAATTATATTAATTAGCTGCACATTGGCCATGACAGGTCCTATTATTATTTTTTTCCATCCAATACAATTCCCCTCTCACGTGCATTTGGTAGTAGAGTCGTAACATGCCACAGGCTGATAAGTATAGATAACAAAAATCTGGCTTGATTGGGTTTTCTTGTGGACTACCTGGTCTAGCTTATTTGGGTAATGAGTTTCTAAGCAAGGAGCAAAGGATGGCATGACAAGGTGTAATCCAACAATTTATGATAAGGCCTTTGTTTCCTTGCTCTGTGAGGAGCAGTAATTTTATGGTGCTTCTGTGTCCCAGCAAGAGCAGATGAGTTCTCCTCCTGGTACTAGTCTCGGATTCTGCTGGCACTCATAAAAAGACAAAATAAGAATCTTACCTAATAATAGAGAAACAAGTAAATTGACCGTACCTCCGCTACGCCCACAGCCAATCAGAGTGAGTATGCAAATTATTCCAACAAATATGGAAGTTAATTTGCATACATACCTGGGTCCCAGGAACCTCCTTGGCATCCAGGTCACTCCCAGCCATGTGGCGGGGGGGGGGGGGAGGAGGGGTTGGCCCTTCCCAGTGAGGCTTTAGGCTTGGGAAGGGGCCGAGCTTGCGACCAAACGCATACCATCCGGAAGTCAGTGCTGGGTTGCCCAGCTGCAGCCTGGTGACCCAGCACTGACTACCCAGGTGGCTGAGACCCAGAAAGTGAGTCAGGGTCTGATCTGCAGCCACAGTGGAAGCTGTTGATCAGTGTCCTTACCTCTCTATTTACCTCCCTCTTTCTTTCTGATCTCCAGCAGCCAGGATTTTCTTTCTCTCCAGCCTCTGCAGAGGCTGCAGTAAAGCCCCGCCTCTTTGATCAGGCCCTGAGATAGGCCTGGAGATACTGACTAGCATAGGAAACGACCAATCAGAACCAAAGGTGGGTGCTGTGGGGAGCCAATGGCTGCCTAGGAAGTGGAGCTTTTGATGCTGACTGGCATAGGAACCGACCAATCAGAACCAAAGGTGGGTGCTGTGGGAATCCAATGGCTGTCTAGGAGGCGGAGCTTTTGACACTGACTGGCATAGGAACCGAACAATCAGAACCAAATTGGCCAGCAGAGGAGGGCAGTTGGGGGCGACATCAGGCCTGAAGGAGAGGGCAGTTAGGGGTGACCAGGCTGGCAGGCAGAGGCAGTTAGGGGCAATCAGGCAGGTAGGCAGGTGAGCAGTTAGGAGCCAGTGGTCCCAGATTGTGAGAGGGATGTCTGACTTCCGTTTTAGGCCTGATCGCTGGGATCAGGCCTAAAACGGCAGTCAGACATCCCACAAGGGGTCCCCAATAGGAGAGGGCGTGGGCTGAGTTGAGGGAACCCCCTCTGTGCACGAATTTCATGCACTGGGCTTCTAGTTATTAGATAAAACCAGTGATTATCCAGAAATACTAGAGTATGTTATGTAAGGAGGAGATAAGAAAGAAAGATTAGTGTTAGGGAGAATTCAGCAAGGTGTTATCTGAATTCCTTGGAGCAGGTTGCTCGGCCAGGTCTGCTGTCATCTTGAGGGTGATCCACAGGGGGTGTTTCTGGTCAGAGGTCACCTTCCACTCAGACTGGATGTCACTCAGCTGGTGGGCTGCCTTCACCCAGGAGTGGTGGATCCAGGTGTTTAGTCCTGCAACCTTAAGAGCTGTGGAGGTGGTTAATATGACCTGATAGGGTACCTTCCAGGTAGGCTTGAGTTTTTCCAGCATTTTTCCAGCATTTTTCCAGCATTTTATCCAAACCTGGTCTCCAGGTTTATAAGGATGCACAGCTGTTCCAAAGAGATGGGTAGTTGATCAATAACCCACCTGTGGACCTCAAAGACAGTTTTTCCAAGTCCTTGTAGTTGTTTCTGGATTTCTAAGTTCCCTATTTCCCCCAAATCTCCCTTTGGCTGAATTAAGGGAGGGGATCTACCATATAAAATTTCAAAGGGAGAGAAACCTACCCTGGCCTTTGGGGCACAGCATACCCGCAGGAGTACAAAAAGCAAGATATCTGTCCAGGGTAAGGTTGTCTCTTGGCATAGCTTAGCCATAGCCTGCTTTAGAGTCCAGTTCATGTGCTCTACTTTCCCTGAACTCTGAGGCCTGTAAGCTGTATGTGGATTCCATTTAATTCCTAAAGCCTTGGCTACCTGTTGTACTATTTCTGCTACAAAGGCTGGGCCATTATCGGACCCTATGGTCAGAGGCATTTCATACTGTGGAATTATATCCTTCAGCAATGCCTTAGTGACTTCTCTTGCCTTTTCAGTGCGAGTGGGATATGTCTCGACCCAACCTGAAAAGGTGCAAACAAAGACTAGCAGGTATTTATTCCATCTGCTAGGCCCTATTTCTGTAAAATCTACTTCTAAGTTCTCAAAAGGAGCTTGCCCACAGCGCTGAACTCCTATCGATCCCACAGGACCCTGTTTAGCATTGTTCTGAGCACAGAGGAGGCAACGCTGAGAGACTGAGGCACACAAGGAGGGTAGATGGGCAATTAGGTAGTACCTGCTTAACAAAGCTTCTAGGGCAGCCTTTCCTAAATGAGTAAGTCCATGCTGCTGGAGGACTACCTTATGGGCTAACTGTTCTGGGACACAGACCCTATGATCTGGGAGTATCCACCAGCCTTCCATTGTTCTCTTGCCCCCTTCTTTCTGGGCCCATTCCTCCTCCTGCGGAGTGTACTTTGGAGGTTCAGGTAATTCCAGGGCCAACATGATCTGTGCCGGTGCTGCTTGTTCTTTAGCAGCCAGCCTGGCTGCGGCGTCAGCACGTTGGTTTCCTTCTGACACTGAGTCTTTCCCTTTCTGGTGACCTTTGCAATGGATGACGGCTATTTCCTTAGGCTTCCAGACTGCTTCTAGTAACTTTAAAATCTCATTCTGATTTTGATTCCTTTTCCTCCTGCTGTCAAGAGCTCCCTTTCCTTATATATGGCCCCATGGACATGCAGGGTAGCAAAGGCATAGCGTGAGTCGGTGTAGATGTTGGCGCGCTTATTCTTACTGAGATCTAGGGCTCTTACTAGGGCCCAAAGTTCTGCCCTCTGCACTGACCATCCTTCAGGCAGGGCCTGTGCTTCAGTTGTCTCAAAGTTTGATACCACTGCATATCCGGCTCATCTTTTTCCTTCATCTAAGAAGCTGCTGCGGTCTGTGAACAATACCAAGTCCGCATTTTGAAGGGGCCTATCCCTTAGGTCTGGCCGGCTGGAATAAACCTCCTCTAGGACTTCCAGGCAATCATGCTCAGGGGGCCCCCTCAGAGATGGGTAGAAAGGTGGCAGGATTAATTGTTCTCACTGCTTCTAATCATACCCACGGATTCTCACATAACAGCCCTTGATACTGAGTCATTCGAGCATGAGTCAGCCAGTGCTGCCCCCTTGCTTCCATGAGGGTGACAACAGCATGAGGTACTTTTACATTTAAGTTTTGTCCTAAGGTAAGCTTATCCGCTTCCTTGACTAATAATGCCGTGGCTGCAAAGGCCCTGAGACACGGGGGCCACCTGGAGTCAATTGGGTCAATCCGCTTGGAGAGATAGGCTACTGGTCTTTGCCAGGGTCCAAACTCCTGGGTTAGAACTCCTAGGGCTACCCCGCTGTTCTCATGAACAAAAAGATTAAAGTCTTGCGTCACATCTGGTAGCCCTAGTGCCGGGGCCTCAGTGAGCTTTGCCTTTATGGTGACCTAGGCTTTCTCCTGTTTGGAACCCCAGTTGATGGGTGCCTTCTCTTTTCCTCTTAAAGCTTCATAGAGAGGCTTGGCCAGGTCTGAAAACCCTGGGATCCAAATTTGACAGAATCCTGCCACTCCCAGGAATTCCCGAATCTGCCGCCAGGTGCTAGGGACTGGGATGGCGGCACATACTGCCTGCTTCCTTTCAGTCCCTAGCCTTAATTTCCCTTGGGTGATCCGGAAGCCTAGATACTTGACTTTTTTCTGACAAATCTGTGCCTTTTTCTTAGACACCCAATAACCTGTTTCAGTTAGTAGTCTCAGAAGGGCTTGTGTTCCCTCCCAGCATGGAGCTTGTGAGGAGCTGGCCAGTAGGAGGTCGTCTACATATTACAATAGAATACACCCCAAGTCCTGTCCTGGGAACTTAGACAGATCAGATGCTAGTGCTCCACTAAAAAGAGTAGGGGAGTTTTTGAATCCTTGTGGCAGTCTGGTCCAGGTGAACTGCTCCTTGGCTCCTGTAGTTGGGTTTTCCCATTCGAAAGCAAAGAGAGGCTGACTGGAAGGCACTAATTGAAGACAGAAAAAGGCATCTTTCAGATCTAGGCATGTAAACCATTCCGCCTCTGATGGAATGAGTCCCAGAAGAGAGTAGGGGCTCGGCAGTGCTGAATTCAGGGTTATAACAGCCTCATTAACAGCCCGTAGATCCTGCACTGGGCGGTAGTCATTAGTCCCAGGCTTTTTGACAGGCAAGAGAGGCGTGTTCCATGGAGACCTGCATTGTTTAACAAGTCCCCACTGAAGCAGCCAGTCTAAGTGGACCTGGATTCCTAGGCATGCTTCCCTTGGAATTGGATATTGGCAGATTTTAACAGGCTGTGCCTCAGGCTTTAACTCGATTAGCACCGGGGCATGGTCCTTAGCCAGGCCTGGAGGATTCCCTTCTGCCCAGACCAGCGGGAATTCCTTCTCTAATTCAGGTTCTAATGGTGAGGCCTTTGTCTGGGGGGTGTAAAGTCTCCATTCTTCCTCCTTCAGCACTGCTAAGGACAGGATTATTGGGGAGGTCTCCTCACCTAGGCGAAGCTGTGCTGAGCCATCTGGAGCAAAAGTGATTTCTGCCCCCATTTTGGCTAAAAGGTCTCTACCCATTAGAGGCACTGGACAGTCTGGCAAGTACAGGGATTCATGAATTACTTGATGACCGCCAAGTTGGCATTGACGAGGGCGGCAGAATGGTCTATGGGTCTGGTCTCCAGTAGCTCCAATAATGGTGACCTCCTTTCCTGAGAGAGGCGCTACTTTCTGAGTGACTACTGAGTGCTCAGCTCCTGTATCAACCATAAAGTCCACAGTCTGGCCCCCCAATTTTCATTCTGACCATGGGCTCGTGGGGGCCTAGATGAAGTGAGCCCGGTCTGTCCTAGTTGGAATCAGCCATTGCTAGCCCAATGAGATCTGCTTCAGGTGGCTCTGGTTGATAGCAACTGGGGCGGAAAAGGGGGCCCAGTCTTTTTACTTTGCTGTTTGGGACATTCATTCTTCCAGTGTCCTGTTTCCTAAAATAGGCACACTGGTCTTGTCTTGGGCTCACTCTTCCTTTTCCCCCTGGTTTGTATCCTTGCTGATCTGTCTGGGAGCCTGAGCCTCTAAAAGCCGCTGCTATTATATTGGTCCTTCTTTGTATTCTCTTTTCTTCCTCCTTCCTTGCTGCACTGTCTCGATTGATGAAAACCTTGTTAGCTATCTCTAGGAGTTCAGTGGCATTCTTTCCTGCAAACCCTTCCAGTTCCTGTAATTTTCTCCTGATGTCAGGCTGGGCTTGGCCTACAAAAACGGCATTTACCATGGTTTGATTTCTGGGGCCTCAGGTCTAAAGGGGGTGTAGATCTGGTATGCCTCACATAGTCTCTCATAGAAAGCTGCTGGACTTTCATCAGGCTTCTGGAAAACCTCAGAGATTTTAGCCATGTTGGTGGGCTTCTTGGCTCCGGCCCTGACCCCCTGTAGGAAGGCCAGCTGATATCTTTCTAGCCCGGTCCTTCCATCTTCTGAGTTCGGGTTCTAATTGGGTTCGTCATCTGGGAAGGCCTTCCTGGCCCATCTGTCTGTATCTAATATTCCTGCCGGGGCCTGGGTCTGGAGCCACTTCCCAGCCTCTGTCATTACTCTCATGTGCTCCTCAGTGTTAAAGAACGTGAAAAGGAGCTGATTGCAGTCCACCCAGGTGGGCTTCTGTGTCTGGAAGATCGTTTCTATGAGGTCTATCATGGCCTGAGGTTTTTCAGAATAAGCTGGGGTTTGATGTTTCCAATTCAAGATGTCACTGGTGGTCAAGGGCTGATAATAATAGCCTAGCCCTCCCTCCTGCAAGGTCCCATCTTCACCAACTACTTTGGCTCCCCGAATCTCCCTTAGAGGCATCTGACGTGCTGGTTGTGGGTTGTGGCCGGGCTCTTGATCGGCTGAACGCAAGCTCTGCTCAACTGGCTCTGGAGAGCCTGGTTGAGGAGAAACGGAAGGGGGCGATGTTTCTGGACCTTTCAGACCAGCTGGGGAAGCACTTGGTGCTGCCTGTGGCACATATGGAGATGGTAAAACTGGCGGGACTTCCTCAGGGGATTATGGCAGAACAAGGGGTTGGGTTCCCTTCTGAGAGACTTGTTTCTTTTCTCCTACTACTAAAACCTTACAGAACAGGACCCAAGGCGGCAAGGTTTGAGCAATTCCTAACCAGCTGTCTATGTAAGGGAACTGATCTGGGTGTCCGGGGTCTGTCGTGACTACATTCCAGACCGCCCTGACCAGTCCTACATCTACAGAGCCTTCTGGGGGCCAGCTGACCTCAAAGGCTGGCCATTCTAATTCACAGAATTTCCTCAGTGTTTTGGGGTTCATTTTAATACCATAGTCCTCAATAAAACCCTTTTCAAAATTTTCCAACATGCATTGAGAACAGTGGGTTTACTTTGTCCCAACCCCATGATGATCAGTGGTGAGAGACAGACAAAGGTGCAGGGAAATTTACTAAAAGCCTGGAGGGTCTCCTTAAAGAAAAGATTCTTAATCAGCACAGGCAGAGGCAGGGCTGGTAAAATCTCTCCGCCCTGTGGAGATGTGAGCCCCGCCCCTGAAAGTCCCAGCCAGCCAAAAGAGACAAGAAAAGCCGCAAATACCTTTAAGTCTACACCAGAATTCCAAAATTTCAACCTAACACAGTAAAATCACAGAGCAAACCAAAGCCCCTACTACACAAACATAGACAGAAATTTTTATCAACTATCCCTCGGTGATAGAGAGCAAACATCTCTGAGAAAACTAACTCACAAGTGCTGCTTGTGACTTTTGCAGACCATCACAGGTTCAGCCTTCAGTAAATCAAACGTTTTAACCAGATGAGCAAACAGAAAATCAAAGTAGCTTTCACTTTCACACAGACCAGTTAATCAGAAGATAATTATGCCAAGACAGACAAACATCCGTACTCACACTCTCTCTCAGTATACTAGCCCAGACTGGAGCTGAGCAGATAATGCCCAACACCCCAGATGGGCATGGGGGCACTCCCGGCACCCACGCCCCAGAAAAGAATTCTTAACCGACATCTCAGTGAGAACCTACTGGAGGAGTTAAGACTGCATCCAGCGCCCCCCCCCCCCCATCTTGGTAGCAAATTGGCTAGCCCCACACACAAACAAACAGAAGAGTGAACCCATAATTCCTTAATTGAATCTGAATTCACTCACCTCCCGAGTCCTGATTCCTGATTTACCTGACGAAGTCCTAAGACTTCCTTCCACTCACTTGGAGTGGGCCTGACTAACTGGGGCCCCTACCTTACCAATTCTGTTGACAGGTCCAGAGGTGTCCATCCACTTTCTCCTGATGCCGGCCGGGTCCTGGGCTGAGGTCCAGGGGCGCCTGGATTCCCCCCACCCCCCACCCCGGTTCAATTCTGCTAAAATCAGCAGCATGCACCTTCCAGAGACCTGTCCCACGCCCACGGGCCCCAAACGCCGCCCACTCACTGGAGGCAAGAGCCATATGCGGTTAGCTTCTCAGTCAGGTAAACAAATGTTGCAGAAGACCAAAGAAATACCAAGCACCCTTCCTAGAGAAAGTGAGGGACCCCATTTATTAACACTAGTGGACTCTGGGAATAATTTCCAAATCAGAGTGAAGAAACACGCAGAGGGCTTCACTTTTTATAACCTTCTGGGGTCTTTGTCTTGCAAATAATTTCCAAATCAGAGTGAAATCAGGGGTCTTTGTCTTGCAGATATGGTTCCGCCCCCATTTGTGGGCTTACAGGAAGGCCCCCAGGTGTTGGGGGTCCCCAGGCCATATCCGATGATCTGGGGCCAGCGGTAATGACCCTTCCCACCCCCACAACCCCAGGGCAGTGCATTGTTCACAGTTTTTATGGCCTGACACGCCTTGTAAGACCAGTTTCCTCCTCATTATGAGTATCATTAATCCACCCTGAAAACCTTTAAAGAATTACTGCTCATTCTGTGAAATACTATCAAGGTTGTAAATTCAAAGTGCCTGCAAGCACACAAACATAAACTATATGGAATTTCTGTGAGTAGGGGAAAATATTAGTTATGTCACTTAAATAATAAGTTAGCTGGATTTGCAACATAATGGCTGTAATAACTTTATGATACATTTCTACTAAAATATCTCTCAATTTGCTAAACCAACCTTCTAATAAAAATATGCACACTGGTTACTTCTACTGATATTTAGAATTCATGCTGGAAAACAGCGGTATGTCTGCTGACATTTTTGAATGCATATGTTAAAAGCAACCTAGAGACACACACTCTACAGACAAATATTTGTATCTACTTCCAACACTCTAAGATAGGAATAAGATCACCTTATATATATAAATATAATTTTGTAATTTACTTCTTACATTTAGAGAAATCCCTGAGAATGAGAGTTTTTAAAATATTACTGTGGAAAGTGTTTTAGGTACATTGAGCTCAGACTTCAGTTATTCAGCAGAGATTGTCCAATGGGAACCAGTTAAACAGCCTCAGAATGCTGGCAGTTTTTGTCATACAATGTACTTCAGAATAAACCCATCTTATTTTATTGATACATTCGTAATGAAAGATACAATTAAAAGTCATATTTCTAATAATCAGGAGATGTTTGTGAGGGACATCATCTCCTAAAGTTCTCCTGGTCTCTTGCTTGAATTCTAAAGGAGCCCCAACAATAACCCCCTCCCAACACACCATCTCGTAGTTGACAAGGGTAGACAGAAGCCAGATATTCTAAGATATACTTTCTCAATGGCTCAACATTTTCTTTCTTATTAACATCACATTTTAAAGGCAATAAGTTAGAATGAGAGCTAAAGCCTTTGTAAGAAAGCAGGCAATTCTTTTTTATTTTGTAAAGCTTATCTCCCAAAGGCTAAAACACATTAAAAGAGGTGGAAATAAAGGTTAGAACAAAATTCTGTGTAAATACTCTCAACTCACAAGTACATGAATGCATTTACTGTCTGTTCATTTGTGTTGACTTTGGGGAGGGACAGCCAGGACATTCAGATCACCTAGGAGCAATCACCATCATGTCCTTACACATACCATAGCCAATATGATGTTCTTTTCATCAGTGGGATGTGTAAAGACACAGACTACTGGATGGCACGGAGTCAACCACATTATTTTAAAGTCTTTCCAAAGAGAGCAGTGCTGGTGTCAACAATCAGCTTCAGAGCATGTGACATAGGGAAGGGAGAACCAGTGAGTGTTGGGGCCAGGACTCCAATCACCAACCTAGCCATTTGTGAGTCCACCTATTTAGTCTCATAAAAAATAAACTTCATTAAATTGTTTCCCCTTTTGGCTGAATAATCCACACCAATTGTCATTTACTCTTTGACTCAGAAACATCTGTAAATCCCCAGGTAATTAATTATTAAAAAACAACAACTATTCCCGTATTTTTTCATGTATAAGATACTATCTTTTTTTCTAAAACCATTAGACTGAAAACCGAGGGGTGTCTTATACACAGAAGTCAGCCAAGGGGGGAGCCACGTGGGTGCATAGCTGCCCATACCTTGTCAAACAGGCTTCCTCCAATCACGAGCCTTATTGTTACTGACATCAGCTGATGCTGTAATTGGAGGTGGAGGTGGAGAGTGCACAGATGCAACAGGAATCAGAGCATTCTGAGCCCATAAAGAAGTAAAAAAATAAAAAGATAAATACCGGTAAGTGATTGTCTTACTTTGCAAAATTCAAACTGAATGTAATCAGCTATGCAAAAGAGCATGATCAGACAGTGGAGAAAATAGGAAAAACAACTCCTTAAGATGCCTTAAGAGGAAAACCAGCAAAATGTTTAAAATATTGACATCTTGAAGAAGGGCTTTGGGGGGAGCCAAGATGGCGGCGGAGGTGAACAGCTGATCTGTTGCCTTGCATGGCAGTTTCGGAAATACAACTAAAAGATGGACTGGTGAGCGCGGCGACTCATGCTCGCGTCTCCTCAGGCCGGGCGGCTGCTCCTCTCAGTCAGCACCTCAGCTGGGGCCATGAGCTCGTGGGTGCCGCGGCAGCTGCTGTGGCGGCGGCCGCGGACTCGGCGCAGTGGCTCTCGGTGAAGGAAGAGACCATCTTTCTGCAGGACGGGCCCATCCGCGTCACCGACCTGGCCGACCTACCCAGTGAGATCCTCGGGGCCCCGGAGACCGCCAACACCGACTTAGAGGATTCTTAGGACTTCCCGTCTTACACTCAAGTCCTTTAGCCATTTTGAGAGAGGAGAACCAAGAAGGCAGCAAAGTTAAACAAAGGAATTCGCCGCACACAGTAATTTCAAGGATACAACTGGAGGACAGAGCGTCTGCCACCCAGAACCACAGGAGAGCTGGCTGAATGGTGGATTTACAGCTAAGAGGGAAGAGGAAAGAGCGAACTCGGAGGGGTTGAGGTGCGGAGGCGCGTGGGTCGGGCTGGTGGCGGGGGAAGGGTCGTGCGGCTTTTGTTCCAACCCTAGGGGAGATTAGCTCCCCAGACGCCTGCGGGGAGAGGCTGGACTCTCGGCCTTTGTTTCGGAGAGTGGGAGTGACTTCCTTGCAGAGGTGCGCCCAGCAATCAGTGTTTGCTGCGCTGGAGTGCGGAACGAGGGGGCTTAGAAATGTGGAAAGCAGAAAAAGCAGACTTGCAGCCATTGCGGTTCGCCACGCCATGGCCTGGTGGCACCCTGAGGCCCCGCCCCGCCCTGAGACCCGCCCCACCCTGGGACCCGCCCTGCACATTTTGCAGGCCCGCCCTGCACGTTTTGCAGGCCCACCTGGGCTCCAAGCAACGGCTTTTGCATGTGGGTGGCCTGCCCTATGGCAGCTTGACCAGATAAACTGCGGTTCTAGTCGGAATGCTCCAGGGACGCTCAGACAGGAGGAGGAAACTGCAGTTTTTGCTGTAATTCCTGCTGAGTGGCCTCAGGCAGTAGCTGACCTACACGCCATTGGAGACCCAGAAACGAGGGCACCTAGTGGTCGGTGTGAGATGACACCAGATTTCAACCACTCGCATAAGGGACACATTCAAGAGGCAGACTCAGTGAGCGCCAAAGCCTGGCTGCACCAAGACCCGGCCCATAAATGTGTCTCCTGCACAGCAACTCTTCCTTTATAGACACAGAGGGTCCGCACGGCCAATTGGCCTGGAGGACAATTCCTCCCAGCGACACCAACAACAATCAAGACTTAACTATACAAAGGAGGACCAAGATGGAGGCATAGGGCGGAAGCCTGATTGTTGCCTACCACAACAATTTTGAGTCTATGACGGGAGAGCAGAGCAGACACCATCCAGAACCACCGGAGGGCTGGCTGAGCAGATGCTCTACAACTAGAATAAAAGAGAGGGATACTCGGGATGATGCTGATGCCGGTGACCCAAAGATCACACTTTAAGAACTACGGCTCAGGCGACACAATGGCGGCCTGGAACGTGCTCGGCGCAGTTCCCCCGGTGGTCTCCGGCTGAGGGGAAGGCTCCACTCGCTGCCGAGCACTGGCAGACGAGCCACTGGGAGACATGGGGTGGGAGACTCTGCGCTTGCTGACCTCCGAGTCCTTCAAGAATCTCAACGCCCCGGAAGCGGCCAGGTGCGCACGCTTGGCGACCGGCCACCGCTGCAGACCCAAGGGCCGACGCAGCCACCCAGGACCAGCCCGCCGCCGCGCACCAGGCACACCGGAGCTTCGCCGAGCCCGCTGCCCAACGAGTTCTGCGGCGGCTGCCCTGGAGCTCTGAGAAAATGGCCGAAGGAATTGCTGAGATGGAATTGACCAACAGGAAATGGGATCAAGAAGACGAAACCCCGCTAGGTGCCGGATCCGGGTGAAGCCGCGCGCCCCTGGGTCTGCTGAGGCTGGGAACTGGGTCAGGGTGAGGCTGGGTCCCGGGTCCGGGTGAGGCTGTGGGCCCCTGGATCCGGGTGAGGCCATGCCACTCTGGGTCTGGGAGAGGCCACGCGCCCCTGGGTCCGGGTGAGGCCACACGCCCCTGGGTCCGGGGGAAGCTAGATCCCGGGTCCGGGCGAGGCCGTGTGCCCCTGGATCCGGGTGAGGCTGGGTCCCGGGTCCGGGTGATGCCACGCGCCCCTGGGTCCGGGTGAAGCTGGATCCCGGGTCCGGGCGAGGCCGTGTGCCCCTGGATGCTGGTGAGGCTGGGTCCCGGGCCCGGGAGAGGCCACGCGCCCCTGGGTCCGGGTGAGGCCATGAGCCCCTGGGTCCGGGTGAAGCTGAATCCTGGGTCTGGGCGAGGCCCTGTGCCCCTGGATCCGGGTGAGGCTGGGTCCCGGGTCCGGGGGAAGCCGCGCACACCTGGGTCCAGGTGAGGCCACGCACCCCCTGGGTCCGGGTAAGGCCACGTGCCCCTGGGTCCGGATGAAGCCGTGCCCCTGGGTCCAGCCGAGACCCAACCTGAGGGAATCGAACCTGCATTACCACCATTTGTCCACCATCCAGAACTGAGGGGTCAGTGCCGACATGTACACATAAGGAACTGGTGGACATTGATATTGGGTCTCAAAAGAACTGTTGGTCCAGAAAGAAACTCACTACAGACTGATTCATTTGCCTGTCAGCATAACTATTATTGCTCATCTCACATTCAGTTCATATAAGTATATCTCTAGTGACACATGATCTCGCTCATCTAGGGGAAATGATGAACAACATAGACTGATGAACAAGAACAGAACCACAAACAAGGAGGCATTGATCGGACTATCGGGCCTCAGAGGGAGGATAGGGGAGGGTGGGGGTAGGGGGGAGAGATCAACCAAAGGACTTGTGTGCGTGCATATGAGCCTAACCAATGGTTAAGTTCAACAGGGGGTTGGGGCATCCGTGGGTAGGGGTGTGGGATGGGAATGGGGGAATGAGGACAAATATGTGACACCTTAATCAATGAAGAAATAAAATAAAATAAAATAAAATAAAATATTGACATCTTAATTTGGGGATGGAAAGTGGGGGGTATCCTATACACAGAAAAATCTAGTATGGAGCCCTGACCAGTGCAGTTAAGTGGTAAGAGCATCAGCCCTTACACTAAAGGGTCACAGGTTTGATTCCCAGTTAGGGGAACATACCTTGGTGTCTCTCTCACATCAATGTCTCTCTCTCATGTTCTCTCTCTCTCTCTCTCTCAACTCTCCCACCTCTGCCATCCCTTCTACTCTCTCTGAAAAGCAATGGAAAAAATAACCTCAGGTGAGGATTAACAAAAATCCAAACCAAACCAAAAAAAAAAAAAACACACACACAAAAAAACCTCCCAACAACTATGTAGTGTGTACATTGCTTAATGGAAAAACATAAAATCTGTGTGTGGGAAAAAGCTAAAAAACAACAATATTTATGAGGACCATTTTGAAGCTTCAGAATTAATTTCATTTTAGATAAGAAAGATATTATTTCAGTTTGGGGAATAAAGTGAAAGACATTAGCTTGGTGTTACTTTATTCAAGTTTTAAAAATTATTCAGGTCTAGTATAAGTACCAACCAATATTAAAATATTTAAAAATAGCTTGCAAAAAACCCTGAAATTTATACATGGAAAATGAATTCATTACATACTTTCACATTTGCTTACTGGCTATTTGTATGTTTTATTTTAAGACATTTGCTCATATTATCTAAACTATATAAAGTAAGTAGGTTTTGAGAGTAAGTTGTGTAAAAACAGAAAAAACCTCATGAACATCTCTATAGACTGGTCCATGTAAGTGCAAATAATGAAGAGTGGAGGGTAAAAGTATAACTCTTAGCTCACTGGGAAATATCAGTGACTTGTTTTTTGCCTGAAGAACTGAAATGGGAAGAAGGAGTAGCTATTGTCCTTTGAGGAAACTCTTAGTGACCAACGGGAAGCTTGTTCAGCTGCCATTTTAGAGACAGTGCAAGCCCAGAATATGCTGAAAATATTACTTTTTGCCCCTTTCCTAGCCCACCTCTATCTAATATAGGGCATGTATATTTTTGTACATGCCCTATATTACATGGAGAAAATTTTATTTTTTTCTAGTTTGTTGATTTAAAGAAAATCATGTTTGAGTATTGATATTTATTACAGGGTTTTCCGCATCAAATGAAATACTTACCTCTAATCTTAATTTATAAGATTAGAGTTATTTCCCTGCTTTTGCACATCATGTAAATAAGATCATAGTTATATAAACTTAATATGTTTTGGATACTTATTCATATTGTTCTATGTATTGGCAGCAGTTTCTTCTTTTTTATTCCTACTGGTAAATATTTTTTCAACATAAGAATGTACTAAAAATTGTTTACTCATTCCCTATTAATGACTATTTTATATTATGAATGACTGCTATAAAAGTGGATACATGTATTCACTGCTTTTAGATAAATGTCCAAAATTAAATAAGGGTACATCTTAACTAATAATAGACAAACATGTAAATTGACTGTACCTTTGCTATGACCATAGCCAATCACAAAGAGTATGCAAATTAACCCAAAAAAGATGGCAGTTAATTTGCATACATAGGTGCCCAGCGCCTGTGTCCCAGGAACATCCTGGCACCCAGGTCACTGTAAGGTAAGACCACGTGGGCCCAGAGCATCCTGGGAAAGGCCTGAGCCAGGGGGCTCCTGGGCAGAGCCAAGCCTGCAATAAGAACGAGGGGGCAGGAGTGAAACCTGTGATAGATCTCAGGAGCTGGTGGTCCCCTGGGTAGGCTTGGGCAGGGGCAAGCCGCCAATCAATCGCAGGGAGCTGTATGGCCCCTGCCCAGGCCTAAAGCGTTGGCCAGAGGCTTTAGGCCTGGGCAGGGCCCAGCCCTCCATTGGTGTGAACTATAGAGGAAACACCTTTTCTGACTGCACATTGGCTAAGCTCCCTGTATGCCACTGGTAATATTCTTAGTAACTTGGGTAATAAGAATCCAAAAAGGTGATCTAGGGTTTTTCCACCACACTTCTGGAGAAAAAAACGAAGGTCCGCTGCTGGAGGGCTAAGAAATGTCATATCCTGCCCTAGCCGGTTTGACTCAGTGGATAATGCCTCGGCCTGCCGACAGCAGGGTTTGGGTTCATTTCTGATCAAGGGCATGTACCTATGTTGCAGGCTCCTCCCTGGCCGGGTCCCACATCATGGCTCGTGTTAGACGCAATCAATCAAAGTGTTCCTCTCACTTTGATGTTTCTCTCTGTCTTTCCCTTTCTCTTTCACATTCTCTAAAAGTCAATGGAAACATATCCTTAGGTGAGGATAAAAAGAAAATAAATAAAGAAAAAAATGCATATCCTATGAAAGACACATCTTAAAAATGCCTAAAGAAAGTTGTCATTTTTTCTTTGTGAAGGGACTGGAGTCCGTGTTGATGAAAACACCTTTGTGGCTGTGGTGACAGGCAGTGGCTCCAGCAGCGGGGTGATGGGGCTGGTGCCTTCCCCTGATCAGCCCAGTTGCCTCCCACAAAGGGAGTCCAGACTGCAGCTTAAGCCCGCTCCCCATGGGGAGCGGTCCTAAGCCGTCAGTAGGACATCCCCTGAGGGTTCCCAGTATGTGAGAGGGGGCAGGTTGGGCTGAGGGACCCCCCACCCTCAGTGCACGAATTTCGTGCACTGGGCCCCTAGTTTACATTTATAAGAAACTATGAAACATTTTTTCACATTCACTTTGCTATCACCAGCAAAGTGAGTGTGCTAGGTACTCCATATCTTCAGCTATCTATCTTAGCCATTCCAGATGCTGTGTAATGGCATTTCTTGTGGTTTTGACTTGTATTTTTCTAACCATTTAAATGCTGATTACCTTTACCTTGCTTACTGAGCTTTTGTATACCTTCTTTTCCCCATTTTGTTATCCAGCCCTATATGCCACATTTTGATATTTTAATGCTTTTAAAATTACATTTTCTTTTAAATTTATTTTCACATTTTTTCATTATTATTCTATGGAAATATAGTTGATGTTTATTGGAAAATTGGATGGATACATGCAAAAAAATGAAACTAGACCACCAACTTACACCATACACAAAAATTAACTCAAAATGGATAAAGGACTTAAATGTAAGGAGGAAAACCATAACAATCTTAGAAGAAGCATTAGGCAACAAAATAGCAGACATTTGTTGTAGCAATATCTTTAACAATACAGCTCCTAGAGCAATGGAAACTAAGGAGAAAATAAACAAATGGGACTACATCAAAATAAAGAGCTTCTGCACAGCAAAAGAAACCATCAACAAAACAACAAGAAAGCCTGCTGCATGGGAGAACATATTTGCCAATGTTATCTCCGATAAGAGTTTGATCTTCAAAATGTATAGGGACCTCATACAACTTAACAAAAGGAAGAGAAACAATCCAATAAAAAATTGGGCAAAGGATATAAATAGACAATTTTCGAAAGAGGACATACAGAAGGCCAAAGACATATGAAACCATGTTTCAAAGTCACTAATCATCCAAGAGATGCAAATCAAAACAACAATGAGGTACTTTCTCACACCTGCCAGAAGGGCTATCATCAACAAATCAACAAATGAGAAGTGTTGGGGAGGATGGGGAGAAAAAGGAACCCTCTTGCACTACTGGTGGGAATGCAGACAGGTGCAGCCACTGTGGAAAACAGTATGGAGTTTTCTCAAAAAATTAAAAATGGAACTTCCATTTGACCCAGTAATCCCACTTCTAGGAATATATCCCAAGAAAACAGAAACACAATTCAGAAAGGATATATGCACCCTTATGTTCATAGCAGCACAATTTACAAAAGCTAAGATTTGGAAACAGCCTAAGTGCCCATCAGCAGTTGAGTGGATTCGAAAACTGTAGTACGTCTATACAATGGAATACTACGCTGCTATAAAAAAGAGAATGAATTCTTACCATTTGCAACAGCATCGATGGAACTGGAGAGCATTATGCTAAGCGATATAAGTCAGTCAGAGAAAGATATATATCACATGATCTCACTCATTTGTGGAATATAATGAACAACATAAACTGATCAACAAAAATAGAACCAGAGTCATAGAAGCATCCAACAGAGTGTCCGACCTATGAGGGAAGGTGGGGGGTGATGGGGAGAGAGATCAACCGAAAGACTTGTATGCATGCATATTTGCAAAACAAATGGACACAAATGGGCAGGGGGTGAGGACATGTGCTGGGGGTGGGGGCAGCTGGGGAGAGGTCAATGGGGGAAAAGGGAGACTTATGTAACACATTAAACAATAAAGAATTTTAATAAAAAATAGGAATCTTTGAATATTGTGACCTTGCTAAATTTACTTATTGGCTCTAGTAGTTTATTTTTTTCTCCTTTTATTTTCTATATTTTATGAGGTTTTCCTATGTATACCATCATGTCATTTTTAAAGAAGTACAGTTTTACTTCTTTATTTTCGATCTTTGTGCCTTATTGCAATGACTGGGACTTCCAACACAATGATGAATAGAAATGTGAGAGCAAGCAGCCTTGTTTCTCACCACAGGGATAAAGCATAAATAATGCACTAGTAACTCTAATGTTAACCTTATATTTTTGTACATGCCCTATATTAGATGGAGAAAATTTTATTTTTTCCTAATTTGTTGATTTAAAAAAAAATCATGTTTCAGTGTTGATATTCATTACAGGATTTTCTTCATCAAATGAACTGACCCTTCTATTATTTACTTCATGTTGTGAGGTGAATTGTGATAGATTTTGGAATGTTGAACCAATGGGTATACCTTGGCAATAATTTATTACCTTTGTTGAATTAGATATGCTAATATTTTGTTAATAATTTTTTGTCTTATGTTTAGGAAGGATATTTGTCCATATTTTCTTTCCTTGTAATGACTTTGTCACAGTTTGATATCACAATTATGCTTGCAGAATAAAACCAGTAGAAAAAATTTCCAATGTCAATTTTCTGAAAATATTTATGTAAAATTAGGACTAATTTCTTTTTAGATGGTTTATAGAATTCACTAGTATATTCATTTGGATATGAAATAATTTTCTTGTGTAGAAAGATTTTTTATTTCATAGTCAATATATTTAATAGGTAAAGGATCATGTAGATATTTCATATATCCTTATATAAGTTTAATTTTTAATTACTTTTTCATTTTATTTATATAGTCAAATTTATTGGAATAAAGTTGTTCCTAACATTTTCTTAACATTTAACATCTGAAGTATCTGATATTAATTTTGATTTCTATTTTTCTTTGATCAGTTTTCATTAAAGTTTTATTGCTTCTATTAATTTTTGAAAGAAACTGATGCTAGCTTTGTTTGTATATTTTCTAAATAATTTATTTCCACTCTTATTTTATTATTTTACTAGAAGCCCGGTGCACGAAATTCGTGCACGGCGGGGGGTTGTCCCTCAGCCCAGCCTGTACCCTCTCCAATCTGGGACTCCTGGAGGGATGTCCGACTGCTCGTTTAGGCCCGATCCTGGTGGGATCGGGCCTAAACGGGCAGTCGGACATCCCTCTCACAATCCAGGACTGCTGGCTCCCAACTGCTAGCCTGCCTGCCTTCCTGATTGCCCCTAACCGCTTCTGCCTGCCAGCCTGATCACCCCCTAACCACTCCGCTGCCAGCCTGGTGGATGCTTAACTGCTCCCCTGCCAGCCTGTTTGCCCCCAACTTCCCTCCTTGCCAGCCTGGTCACCCCTAACTGCCCTCTCCTGCATGGTTGATCACCTCCAACTGCCCTCCCTTGCAAGCCTGGTCCCTCTCAACTGCCCTCCCTTGCTGGCCTGGTCCCTCCCAACTGCCCTCCCTTGCAGGCTGGGTGCCTCCCAACTGCCCTCTCCTGCTGGCCATCTTGTAGTGGCCATCTTGTGTCCACATGGGGGAAGGATCTTTGACCACATGGGGGCAGCTATATTGTGTGTTGCAGTGATGATCAATCTGTATATTACTCTTTTATTAGATAAGATAGAGGCCTGGTGCACGGGTGGGGGCCAGCTGGTTTGCCCTGAAGGGTATCACAGATAAGGGTGGGGGTTCCCTTGGGGTGTGGGGCGGCCTGAGCGAGGGGCCTGTGGTGGTTTGCAGGCCAGCCACGCCTCCTGGCAACCCAAGGGGAGGCCCTGGTATCTGGAATTTATTTTCCTTCTACAATTGAAACTTTGTAGCCTGGGGCGGCAGCCATTTCTGGGGCGGCAGCCATTTCTGTGGCAGTTAATTCACCTTCTACAATTGAAACTTTGTAGCCTTAAGCGGGTGAGCCAGGCCAGGGTGTGCAGAAAGCTTTGCTTCCCCTGTTGCCGCCAGCAACCCTGGCCTGCTCTCTCAAGCTCCATTCTGCCGCCATTTGTTTCAATTTGTTTACCTTCTACAATTGAAACTTTGTAGCTTGAGTGGAGGCTTAGGCCTGCAACGGCTATGGAAAGCTTGGCTTGCTCTGTTACCTGGGAAACCTTGCTCTCTGTGGCTGTAGCCATCTTGGATTGGGGTTAATTTGCATACTCGCCCTGATTGGCTGGTGGGCGTGGCTTGGCTGGTGGGCGTGGCTTATGTAGCGGAGTGATGGTTAATTTGCATATTACCATTTTATTAGAGAGGATTTTTTCTATCTACTTTGGGCTTAATTTCCTCTTTGTTTTGTAGCTTCCCAAAATCAAAGCTTAATTTCATCTTTAATAAAAAATGCTTAAAGACCTTTCTCTAAAATAAAAATCAAGTTTATACTCAGAGCAATAAGACAAGAAAAAGAGAAATAAATAAAAAGCATAAGCTTGGAAGCAAAAAATAACAAACATCTCAGTTTTCTCTTAGCAGCTGTATTAATTTTCAGGGGTGTGGTAAAAAATAAATTGGGTGACTTAAAACAACAGAAATGTATTCTCTCATATTTTTGGTGACTAGAAATCTGAAATCAAAATGTCAGCATGCCATTCAATGAAGCAAGTCCTTGTTTCTGAAGGCTCTAGGGCAGTGGTTCTCAACCTTTCTAATGCTGCAACCCTTTAATACAGTTCCACATGTTGTGGTGACCCCTAACCATAAAATTATTTTTGTTGCTACTTCATAACTGTAATTTTGCTACTGTTATGAATCATAATGTAAATATCTGTGTTTTCCGATGGTCTTAGGCTCTACAGCAGCAGTTCTCAACCTGTGGGGCGTGGCTTGTGGGTGTAGTGGAGGTATGAATATTACTCTTTTATTAGATAGGACGAGGTCAATTTGAATATTACTCTTTTATTAGATAGGACGAGGGGTCTGGTGCACAAAATTCGTGTCCTGGGGGGGGGTTCCCTCAGTCCAGCCTACCCCCACGCACAGACTGGGAGCCCTCAGGGGATGTCCTACTGACGGCTTAGGCCCACTCTCTGTGCGGAGTAAGCTTAAGCTGCAGTCTGGCCTCCCTCTGTGGGAGGCGACTGGGCTGATCAGGGGAAGGCACCAGCCCCATCACCCCGCTGCTGCAGCCACTGCTAGCCACTGCAGCCGCCAAGGTATTTTCATCAACACAGACTCCAGTCCCTTCACCATGAAAAAATGACAACTTTCTTTAGGCATTTTCAAGATGTGTCTTTCATAGGATATGACATTTCTTTCTTTTTTTGTTATCCCAACTTGAGGATATGTTTCCATTGATTTTTAGAGAGTGTGGAAGAGAGAAGGAAAGACAGAGAGAAGCATCAATGTGAGAGGGACACTTTGATTGGTTGCCTCCTGCATGAGCTCTGACCTGGGCCTCAGCCAGGGAGGAGCCTGCAACCTAGGTACATGCCCTTGATCAGAATCAAACCTGGACCCTGCAGTAGGCAAGCCAAGGCTTTATCCACTGAGCCAAACTTGCTAGGGCAGGATATGGCATTTCTTAGCCCTCCAGCAGCTGACCTTCATTTTTTTCTCTAGGAGTGTGGTGGAAAAGCCCTAGATCACCTTTTTGGATTCTTATTACCCAAGTTACCAAGAACATTACCAGTGGCATACAGGGAGCTTAGCAAATGAGTGGTCAGAAAAGGTGTTTCCTCTGCAGCCCCTGGCTCCACTCAGGCCCTGCTCAAGCCTCTGCCACAGCTTGATCCGCTCAGGCCCTGCTCAAGCCTCTGCCACACCTTGGGCAGGGCCCCCGGCTCCAATCAAGCCTTTGCCACAGCTTGGGCAGAGAACCCTTGGCTCCGCTTAGGTCCTGCTCAAGCCTCCACTGTGGCTTGCACCAGGGCCCCCAGCTCTGATCAAGCCTTTGCCATGCTTGGGCAGGGCCCCCCGAGTCCGCTCAGGCCCTGCTCAAGCCTCTGCCATCCCGCCCCTGGCTGCTGGGTGTCAAGGCCCATAGGCCAGGAGTGGCTGGGGATGTTCTGGGACCGCGGGAGCTCAGGGCCTATGCGCGTGCCTACAGGCTTGGAGAGGCCTGGGTCCTGAGGATGTTCCAGGGACCCAGGCCACTGGGCGCCTGCATATGCAAATTAACCACCATATTTGTTGGGTTAATTTCAATACTCACTCCTGATTGGCTGGTGGGTGTGGCTGGTGGGCGTGGCTTTGGGTGTAGTGGAGTGATGGTTAATTTGCATATTACTCTTTTATTAGATAGGATGTCTATAAATTATACATAAATATAAATATATTATGTATAAAGTTAAATTTATATATCTTTTACAGAGCAGTTTAGAAGAAGGCAATGAACTCAACTTGTGAATTTCTCTTTTCTTGGAGATAATTCAGGCTCCCAATCAGATATGTGGAAAAGACTGCACTCAATATCTAGCTTTTATCTTTTCTTCCAAGATACTATTGCAGTTGTTGCTATATCCCAATATTGGAAAAATAAAAAAGTCTATAGAAAGATATTACCTTTAAGGAAATAAATCAAATGTTGCTCACTTCACTTCGGCTCACATTCCTTCTTTTTTTAATTTAAAAAAATTTTTTTCTTAATTGATTAAGGTATTACATAGATGTCCTTATCAACCCATTGCCCTGCCACACCCCGACTCATACCCTCACACCCCCCACCCCGGTGTCCATGTCCATTGGTTAGGCTTATATGCATGCACACAAGTCCTTTGGTTGATCTCTCCCCCTTACTCCCAGCCTCCCCTAACTTACCTCTGAGGTTTGATAGTTGGATCGATGCTTCTCTGTCTCTGGGACTGTTTTTGTTCATCATTTTATGTTGTTCATTATATTCCACAAATGAGTGAGATCATGTGATATTTATCTTTATTTGACTGGATTATTTTGCTTAGCATAATGCTCACCAGTTCCATCCATGCTGATGCAAATGGTAAGAATTCCTTCCCTTTTTAAATATATTTTATTAATTTTTCTACAGAGAAGAAGGGAGAGGGATAGAGAGTTAGAAACATTGATGAGAGAGAAACATCGATCAGCTGCCTCCTGCACACTCCCCAATGGCTATGTGCCCGCAACCAAGATACATGACCCTGACCAGAATCAAACCTGAGACCCCTGAGTCCACAGGCCGACACTCTATCCACTGAGCCAAACCGGTTAGGGCAAGAATTCCTTCTTTTTTACCAAAGCATAGTATTCCATTGTGTAGATGTACCACAGTTTTTTAATCCACTCATCTGTTGATGGGCACTTAGGCTGTTTCCAAATCTTAGCTATGATGAATTGTGCTGATATGAATAAAGGAATGCATATATCCTTTCTAATTGGTGTTTGTAGTTTCCTGGGATATATTCATTGAAGTGGGATCACTGGGTCAAACGGGAGTCCCATTTTTAGTTTTTTTGAGGAAACTCCATACTGTTTTCCACAGTGGCTGCACCAGTCTGCATTCCCACCAGCAGTGCACGAGGGTTCCTTTTTCTCCGCATCCTCGCCAGCACTTGTCGATTGTTGATTTGTTGATGACAGCCATTCTGACAGGTGTGAGATGGTACTGCATTGTTGTTTTGATTTGCATCTATTGGATGATTTTTAGTGACTTTGAGCATGTTTTCCTATGTCTCTTGGCCTTCCTTCTGTCTTCTTTCGAAAAGATTCTATTTAGGTACGTTGCACAAACCAGCTAGTTTTCATAGTATTTTTAAACAATCCTTTGCATTTCTGTGAGGTTTGTTGTTATTTTGCCTCCTTGTTTTCTGATATTTTTAAATTTGGGTCCTCTGTCTTTGTTTCTTGGTGAGCTTTTTTAGAGGTTCATCAATATTGTTTATCCTTTCAAAGAACCAACTCTTGGTTTCATTAATCTTTTGTATTTTCTTTTCTTTTTGTCTCTATGTCATTTATTTCTGTCTGATCTTTACTTTTTCCTTCCTTCTGCTCACTCTGGGCTTTTCTTGTTGCTCTCTTTCTAACTCTTTAAGTTGTAGCATAAGATGATTTACTACCATTTGTTCTTGTTTTTGTTTGTTTGTTTGTTTTTGAAGTAGGACTGTAGAGCTATAAACTTCCCTCTCAGGACTAGTTTCATTGTTCCGTAGATTTTGGATTGTTGTGTTTTCATCATCATTCATTTCCAGAATGATTGTAATTTATTCTTTGATCTCTTTGGTAACCCAATCATTGTTTAATAGCATGCTATTCAGCTTCCAAGTGTTTGAATTTTTTGATTGTTTTTATTGTAGTTTATTTCTTATATTATGCCATTGTGGTCTGAGAACATACTTGATATGAGTTCAATATTCTTGAATTTGGAGAGACTTTGCTTGTGACCCAGTATGTGGTCTATCTTTGAAAATGTCCCATGTGCACTTGAGAAGAATGTATATTCTGTGGCTTTGGGGTAAAATATTTTGAAGATGTCAATTAAGTCCATATGATCTATTGAGTCATTTAGGATTGCTGTTTCTTTGCTGATTTTTTGTCTAGAAGATTTATTCAGTGATATCATTGGGGTATTAAAGTGTCCTACTATGATTGTGGTGTTGTCAGTTTCTCCCTTGATATCCTCCAGGCATTCTTTTATGTATTTGGGTGCTCCTGCATTGGGTGCATATATGTTTACCAGGGTTTTATCCTTTTGTTGTATTGATCCCTTTAGTATTATGAAGTGGCCTTCCTTATCTCTTGTTATGGCCTTCACTTTGAGGTCTATTTTGTCAGATATAAGGTATTGCTACCCCAGCTAATTTTCATTTACATTTATCTGGAAGATATTTTTCCATCCCTACACTTTCAATCCATGTGAGTCCCTTGTTCTGAGGTGGGTCTCTTGTAGACAGCACATATTTGGGTCATTTTTTCTTCTTTTTATCCATTCAGCCACTTGTTGTCTTTTGATTGGAGCCTTTAGTCCATTTACCTTTAGTTATTATTGCTAGGTACTTTTTTGTAGCCATTTTTATTTTTGTGCCTGTGTTCCTTTTCCCCTTTTTATTTCTTCTTTACACAACAGTCCCTATAGTATTTCTTGCATTGCTGGTTTGGTGGTAATAAACTCCCTTAGCTTTCTTTTTTGTCTGTGAAGATCCTTATTTCCCCTTGAATTTTTTTAAAAAAAATATTTTATTGACGTTTATAGAGAGGAAGGGAGAGGGATAGAGAGTTAGAAACATTGATGAGAGGGAAAAATCAATCAGCTGCCTCTTGCACACCCCCTCCTGGGGATGTGCCCATAACCAAGGTACATGCCCTTGACCAGAAGCAAACCTAGGACCCTTGAGTTCGCAGGCTGATGCTCTATTCACTGAGCCAAACTAGTTAGGGCTCTCCTTCAATTTTGAATGATAGCCTTGCTGGATAGAATATTCTTAGATTCAGTCCCTTGTTTTGCATCACTTTGTAAATTTTCTTCTATTCTTTTCTGGCCTGATGTGTTTCTGTTGAGAAATCCTTTGATAATCTAATGGGAGATCCCTTGGACATAACTTTCTGTCTCTCTCTTGCAGCCTTGGGGGTCAGAGGAGCTTCAGCTAAAGGAACTGAAGACTACCCCTTGTCTAAGGACCCCATGCTATTTATTAACACAATCTGTCCTAAGGCAAGGTGGAGATAATACACTTCAAAGGATAGGGTTTACAGAAGCATTGTCAGGTTGGTGATTAGCCTGCAGCTGTTCAGGTGTTTGGCCAACAGGAGGCAATAACATGCAGATTAAAATGCTCTGAGCTGTCTGGCAGCAAATGATTATCCTATTCAGGTTTGGGCGAAGTGCCGTTTAGCTGTTCCAACAGGTAATTACATTTGTGGCTCAGCCCTTGTTGAGCCCCACAAGCTTCACCAACCTTTTGGTGAAACTCTTGTAATTATGACATGTTGGAATTGGTTCCAATCAATATCACTCTTTTCTTCTTCTTGATTCTTACATAAGTTGTTGATTTTTTCATCCATTTGGTTTATGACACTTATTCTGAATTCTTTTTCTGACATATTGCATGCCTCCATTTCACTTAGCTGCTTTTCTGGTGATTTCTTTCCTTCGGAGGTTTCTGTCTATCCATTTTTGCTGTCACCAAAGGATGTAGGTGTTGAGTCGTGCTGGGGGTGCTCCTTGTGTGGCAGTGGCTCCTTGAGTGGCGGTTGCTCCTTGGGCAGTCACTGTAGCAGCTGCTCCTTAGTTGGTGGCAGCTCCTCTGGTGGGCGCTGTTTGCAGCAGTGGTGGCTTTTCTGGCTGGCTGGGGCAGGATGCTCATGCAGCTGCTGCTCCTTAGACTGGGCCAGGCTGCTCACAATGCTAGTCCTCCTGGCACGGGGTTGGGCTTCTCACAGCTGCTGCTTCTTGGATACAGTTGGACTGCTCATGAGGGCTGCTGCTCCTCAAATGGGGGTGGGCTGCTCACAGAGCTGCTGCTCGTCAGACTGAGGCAAGCTGCTTGTGCGGCTGCTGCTCCTCAGATGCAGGTGAGGGCACGCTCCCACAGCTGCTGCTCTTCAGATGGGGTTGGGCTGCTTGCCTGGCTGCTGCTCCTCTGGTGGGGGACTGCTCACACGGTTGTTGCTCCTTGGATGGGGGTGAGCTGCATGCAAGGCTACTACTCCTTGGATGGTGTGGGGCTGCTCACACAGCTGCTGGTCCTTGGGTTGGGGTGGCTACTCACGTAGCTGCTACTCCTTGGATGGGTGCGGGCTTTGTGCAGCTGCTGCTCCTCAGATGATGGCAGGCTGCTCACACAGCTGCTGCTCCTTGGATGGGGGTGGGCTGCTTGTGGGGCTGCCACTCCTTGGACAGGTATGGCCTGCTTATGCATCTGCTGCTCCTCAGATGCGGGGGTGCTCGAACAGTTTCTGCTCCTCGGATGGGGGAAGGCTGCTACTCTTTGGATGAGTGCAGGCTGTGTGTGGCTGCTGCTCCTCAGACGGAGGTGAGCTGTTCGTGCGCCTGCTGCTCCTCAGATGGGGGCTGGCTGCTTGTGCCACTGTTGCTCCTCTGATGGGGTTGGGCTGCTCGTGTTGCTGCTGATTCTTAGAAGTGGGAAGGCTGCTTGTGCCGCTGATCCTCCTCAGATGGGGGCGTGGGCCAATTGTATAGCTGCTGCTCCTTGGACGGGGGTAGGCGTGAGGCTGCTGCTCTTTGGTCTGGTGTGGGCTACTTCTGGGGCTACTGCTCCTCAGACGGGCACAGACTGCTCATGTGGCTGCTGCTCACGTGGTCATAGTGCACTGGGCTAAAGTGTTGCACCAGTCAGAGGGGAGCACGCTTTGGAACTCACAGAAGCCCACACCCAGGGTGGCTGGAGTCTTGGTGACCATAGCCAAGGCAGCAGGTCCTGGCGAGGGTGGCTGTAGAGTCCCAGGTATTATCTGAGGGCTCCCTGAGTGGAAGTGAGGCTAAGCTTCCAGTCACAGCAGCTCTCCCCTTCAAAAAGGCGAGGCCTCTGTGGAAGAGCTGGCTGCTCCAGGACTGTTTGCAATGGTAGCAGAGGCTGCCTAGTTAGGTGAGCACATTTAGCCTGCCCCTGAAGATCCTGTGGGATCTAACTGTACCACACATACACACACACACACACACACACACACACACACACACACACACACCCTACACATCCATACACTTCTCTTTTTCTTTCTCACTCAGTCACGCTCTCTCCGTTATAGTCACTTTCTTCCTGCCTCTGTAGTTGGGTCTGGAGTGTTATTGGCCCTAACATGGATGGAGTTTCCTCTCCAGGTATCTGGTTATGTGGCTCACTCTCTAGCACATTGGCCAAACTGGATAAAATTCACCTCAACAAGACATGACACAAAGGGAACAAAACACGAATGTACTGATGACACCAATAACCCCAATATAAGTGACCACCAGAGAAAAAAGAATTAGGGGAGGGAAAAGAGAGCACAAATGATATCGTAGAGAGAAAAAAAATGATATGAGAGAAAAGAAAAAGAAGAAAAAGGAAAAAAATATATATATGGTGAGAAAACACCAGAGAACAAACAGATAAACCAAAACATACAAACACCAAATACCCAGTAAAGAGGGTGGGGGCAGAATCTTATATATAGAAAGTAAGGTTAAGAATTGGATGAGTATGGGGAGGACCTCAGTTCAGTATAGAGGAAGTTGAAAGAGGATGAGTGGATAAGAAGAAAGAGAAAGAGAAGAAAAATAATAATAAAAATAAATAATTAAAAAAAGAGGATAAAAAATAAAAATTAGAATGATGGAAAAATAATGCACAAAGAAAAAGAAAATAAAGAAACAAATGAAAAAATGAAAATAAGGAAAAAAGAGATATAATAAAAATAAAATAAAATAAAAATGAAAAAGTGAAGTGTCCTTCCTTTGGCTGGTTTAAGATCCTACTCTTCTGTACTGTCTGCGGCTTCTCAGTTTCCTGTTGCTGGGACTTGAGGCCTCTCTTTAGGCTAGTCCCTGTGGGCTCTCAGGGACTACTCAGATTTTTTTTGTATCCTGTGTGCCACCTAGGGTGTAGTCTGGGTGTGGCTGTATTGGTTGCCTGAAGACTGCAGGGAGAGGCTCTTTCTTCATGAGAAAATGGCTTCTTAGGTGCCCCACATCAGGTATGACTCAGTGACAGACTCACAGCCATCTCTCCCCTCTCCTCTTCTCTCCCCAGTCTCTTCCCAGACTCTACAAGTCTGCACCTCCACCTGCACCTCAGCCACAGTTCAGTGTCTGTATTAGAAAGGTCCTAAGAAATAGGTTTAGTGAACAAAAGCAAAGACCAAAAGGAGGGGAAAGAGTTGTGCCACTGCCAGCCCCACTCCTCCCTGCATGGCCCGGCCTGGGCAGTCATCCAGGCTGCCCCCTCTGGGCTCAGTCTTTCATGGCTGGGTGCCTAGATCTAGAATCCTCTGCTACCAGGAGTCCTCCTTTCCACAGTCAGATGCTCTGCCTGTCCCAAGGGATGCAGTCTTGGTGCTGTGCTGTTTCCCTCTGACCCTCTGGGCTCGGAGGTCTCGCAGTTCTCTCCAGCCCAGATCCCTGATTTTACTGTTCTCCAGGTGTCCTCTGACCTTCCTGGCTGAGAATTCTCTCACCAGCTGTGTCTACTTTGAAAATTCATGGTGGATTTTATTCTATTTAGTTGCTTGTTCTATCTACTCTGGGACAAGGCTCGGGACACATCCATCTATTCCAGTGCCATTTTGTCTCTCCAGGTGTGATCCACATGGTCTAATTTTAAGAAAATCTGGGAAATAGTTTGTTTTCAGGTAGTTTCTGCCCATCTAGAACTCTATTTCTTTTTAAAAAATATATTGTTATTGATTTCAGGGAGGAAGGAAGAGGGAGAGAGAGATAGAAACATCCATGATGAGAGAGAATCATGGATCGGCTGCCTCCTGAAAGTCCTCCACTGGGGATCGAGCCCACAACCTGGGCATGTGCCCTTGACTGGAATTGAACCTTTGACCTTTTAGTTTGCAGGCTGATGCTATATCCACTGAGCCAAACCAGCTAGGGTAGAACTCTATTTCTAAAAGTTTAAAGTAGAGACTAGATATTTTAGTAAGGTTTTTGGAATATACCAAAATTCCTAAAGATGCAATAAAATTTAATATGTAATCTGATTAAACAAGAAAGAGGAGGATATACAAGCTTACCCTGATAAAGAACATCTAAATATGCAAATGGCCAACAGACATATGAAAAGATACTTAACATTACTAATCATTAAAGAAATTCATATTAAAACCACCATGAGATACCACCTCACACCTGTCAGATGGCTATCATCAATAAAGTAACAAACAACAAGTGCTGGCGAGGATATGGAGAAAAAGGAACGCCTGTACACTCACTGATGGTGGGAATGCAGATTGGTGCAACCACTGTGGAAAACAGTATGGATATTACTCAAAAAATGAAAGATAGAACTGCTTTATGACCAGCAATTCCAACTCTGGGTATTTATCCCACAAAATCCAAAACACTAATTCAAAAAGATATATATACCCCTCTGTTCATTGCAGCATTATTTACTAAAAGCCAAGATATAAAAATGTGCTAAGTGTCCATCAACAGATGAGTGGATAAAAATGCAGTGGTAGTTATATACAATGGAATATTAGCCATAAAAAAAAGAATGAAATCTGTCAAGCCGATGTGGCCCAGTGGTTGAGCATTAGCCTATAGCCCAGGTGGTCAAGGTTGGATTCCTAATCAGAGCACATGCCCGTGTTGCAGACTTGATCCCTAGTAGGGGGTGTGCAGAAGGTAACCAATCAATGATTCTTTGTCATTATTGATATTTCTATCTCTCTCTCCCTCTTCCTTCCTCTCTGAAATCAACTTAAAAAATTTAAAAAAGAATAAAATCTTACTATTTGTAACAACATTGATGGAACTAGAGGGTTTATGCTAAATGAAATGTCAGACAGAGAAAAACAGGTACCATATGATTTCACTTATATGTGGATTCTAAAAATCAAATAAATGAACAAACAAAACAGAAACAAACACTTAGATACAGAGAACATTTTTAAGGTTGCCAGATGGAAGAGGGCATGGGGGGCAGGATGAAAAAAGTGAAGGAATTATGAAATATAAAATTGGTAGTTACAAAATAGTCATGGGGATGTAAAGTACAGTATAAGGATTGTAGTCAATAATATTGTAATAACTTTGTATGGTGCCAGTTGGGTATTAGACATATTGGAGGGGATCACTTCATAAGTTGCATAAATGTCCTACCACTATGCCATACACCTGTAACTAATACAATATTGAATGTCAACTGTAATATCAAAAATTAAAAATAAAATTACAACAGTAAAAAGGACTACTTAAAATGTCAAACTTAGGTTAAATGATGAATCATTAGAGATTGGAATTTAAACAGGTTCCTTACTATTATCTATATATATAAAAGGCTAATATGCTAAGTGTCCTTCCTTCCTTCCAGGTAATGATGTCACATATCAATGCCCAGCTTCCTTTCTCTAGCAATGACTAGCCTCCTTGCAGTTTCTTCAGCCCAGGAACACTTTAGCCAGGTGTAAACACTTTACAGTATAACCAAATGTCTGTGAAGCATTTTCCTGTGCCTCATATCATTTGATCCTCACAGAAGTCCTGCAGTAGGTAGATAGGAGACTCGGTGGGATCCTATTTTCTTTTCATTAGCCAGAAAACGAAGATTTAGAAAGCTTAGAAACTTGAACTGACTGAAAAGAAGCAAGAAATGGTGGACCTTGAAAATGACTTCATGTTTTCTCACTGTGCAGAATATAGTCAAACACTGCTACAGTTAAATATTTTACCCTTTGTTCTCCCTGCGTGATCTACAATAATAATCTGCTTCCTGTTGATATTTACTGCTGTGTTGCTGACAATTACCTGAAAGAGAAGTTGGGGTGCTTCACTGGGCTGGAAAAAGTTTAGCTAAATCAGAAAACAGGTCTAATTAAGCAAGTTTTTTCTATATGTATAAAAGGCTAAGTTGACTGGCACATGTGTGATACATATAAAGCTCTTGCCGGCGCCAATTGCATGCATGTGTTTCCATGTCATTGTCAATTGTGAATTTGGTTGACACTTCTATTATAGAGAAAGGGTGAATAACGATATTAAAATATTTCTTCTAATTAAATTCCTTTCAATGTGCACGAATTTGTGCACCAGGCCACTAGTAGCTAATAAAACTACAAAGAAAGGGTGAGGGCAAAGTGGTAATTATTTTTAGAGGATTCAATAATCTGTCTGGACTAAATCAGCAATATCGATCAAATCAACAACAACAAAAAAGCTCAGAGTAGTCCTGGTTACAAATTAAGTAATATAATATATAATAACTTCATTAACTAAGCATAAATACTTATAAACTATGGGGACCAAATCAAGTTTGCTCTAGCAATGACCAATAAATTTAACAAAAGTTTATGACCAAATTTAAAAAGTACAAAACATCACACTAAAAAATATAAAACTTGAACATAAAAACATACTGTAACTCTTCCCCAAAATAATCTATACACTTAAGAAAATTCCATTCAAAATTCCCAAGTAATGTAGAATTACTGGTTAATGTCAAAGTTCATGTGAATGAACCAATGTGCTAAAAACTGTGTAGAGGGATTTAACATAAGGATTAGTAAAATCGGTGGGGAAAGTACACAATATTTAATAAATTATGTTGAGGCAATTAATTAACTATTCAAAAATTTTAAAAGTTTGAAGCTTAGCCTGGCTGGCATGGCTCAGTGGTTGAGCATCAACCAATGAACCAGGAGGTCATGTTTTGATTCCCAGCCAGGGAACATGCCTGGGTTGCAGGTTCCATCCCCAGTGTGAGATCCCTGGCTCTGATCAGGATGCCTAGGGAGGCAACCAATCGATAAACTCTCATATCAATGTTTCTCTTCTTGTCTCTCCCCCCTTCTCCCTTCCTCCTACTCTCTCTAAAAATCAATGGGAAAAAATATCCTCTGGTGAGGATTACAAACAAACAAAGCTTCTGCACAGCAACAGAAACCACCAACAAAGCAAAAGGGCAATGATCTTAACATTTATCATTAATTATTAATCACTACTAACTCTGTGGATGGCTGCTGTGCAAATATGTAACTGACACTTTCAGAAAATTAGATAATGCATACTTTTGGATGTGGCAATTTTTTAGGAATTTATGTTTAAATGTCATTATGACTTAAGTATACTATTAATAGCTTTGTTTCACCTACATAAACAATTTGTTAATAACCCAAATTCTCATATCAAGAATTAAAAAAATAATAAATCATGCTATATTTGTAAATGGCAATTAATAATTATTTATCATGGTAAAGAAGATTACCATAAAATAAACTATTCTCTATTATGTAAAATGTATATCATGAATATAAATTATAAATGACTATAAACTAATAACTTATCAATGCTTTCTTTTAGTTTACTTTTTTTCAGCAAATATGCCCAGCTTTGGAATATAAAAAATAATTTTTAAAAACCTCTCTCTTTATGTAAAAGATAAAAGAAACTAATACATACTTTATTCATTTCTCATAGAAAATCTTTTTCTTATCTAGTTTGGAATGTACTGAATCCATTAATAACTGGTCTGTCATTGGGACTTTTCCATGAATCTAGATTAAAATAACAGAAGAGAATTCATACACATAGCCATGACTCATCTTGTGTCTATTGAACTATGATTCCTCACCTCTCCAGAAATTTCTATCCTCACTTTACTCTTTCCACAAAATCTCAATTGGGAATCAGATATTGTAGGCATTACCTAAAGACCCCTGGCATGTTCACATGTGTATGGAGTCCACAGGTTCCTTGTGGAAAAGTCTTGTGCTTCTGCCTCGGGTGTCCCTCAGTAGCAAAGCCATTGTCATCACTGAAATTTAAATTCTTATAATCAAATTGCATATTTAGCACCTTGTTAAAATAAAATATTTGAAAATTCATTCCTCCTTTGATGGTATCCTAAAAAGATCAGCCTCAATCAAGAGGCAAGTATGAAATGCAAGTTAAAATGACAATGAGATGTCACCTCAGACCTGTCAGAATGGCTAACATCAACAAATAAACAAATGACAAGTGCTGGTGAGGATGTGGAGAAAATGGAAGCCTAGTACACTATTGTGGAAATGCAGACTGGTACAGTCACCATGGAAAATAATATGGAACTGCCATTTGACCCAGTGATCCCACATCTAGGAATACATCCTAAGAATCCCAAAACACCAATAAGAAAGAGTATATGCACCCCTATGTTCATAGCAGCACTATTTACAATAGCTAAGATCTGAAAGTGCCCATCAGTAGATGCGTGCATGAAAATAGCTGTGGTGCATTTACACAATGGAATACTATGCAGCTGTAAACAAAGAAGGATCTCTTACACTTTGAGACAGCATGGATGGACCTAGAGAATATTATGCTAGGGGAAATAAGCCAGTCAGAGAAAGACAAATATCACATCAATTCACCAATGTGTGGAATTTAAGGAACCAAATACATTTATGCACAAGATAGGACCATAGACATGGAAGCATGAAACAGACTGACAGGTATCAGAGGGAGGGCAGGAACGAGGGTAGGGAGATATTAACTAAAATATTTATAAGCTTATATGCATAGCCCATGGACACGGACAATAGTGTGGTGAGGGCTTGGGGTGGGGTGGGAGATGGGTGGATGGGGGCAGAGGAGGAAAATGGGGGACACCTGCAATACTCTCAACAATAAAATAGAATTTAAAAAGAGGCAAGAATTGTATAAGTTGATCAACACAGACAGAAGGGGCAGAAACTATGCTTTTATTAATAAAAATGTAAATTAACTTCAACAGAGCCATCTGGATCAGTCTTGAGTGCTATGTCCGGTGTGATGAACTGTGCTTCTGTGGAGGCTGAGAGGTGTAGGAGACGGGAAGCCTACAAGGCTTTTGCCACTGTCTCTGTTATTTTTCTCTTCCCTGGATCTCTTTCCCCAGTCTTAAGAGCTCTCTTTCTACCCAGTTCCTTTTCTTTGAAGGGCAAAGTTGGTGAAATCATGTACTTTGAAGTATCACAGATAATGTGGCCCTACTTTTTGAACTATGTACATTTTTATCAATATTATAGGAAAAGTTCTATGTTACCTTCAGGGATGGTTTACTACTATTGGGATTTCTGGCACTAGTGGGTTGGTATCAAAGTATTTTGCCAGGCAATTCAGAGAATCCACAGATAATTGCCTACTACATAATAAAAGGACCCCCCAGCTAAAGCTACAAACTGATGACTGATCTTAACGCATTTTGTCATTACCTGGTCTTCTGTAAGATGGGCTTCATGAGGCAGAGTGTCATCTGGGAGCAAGAACACTAGTTAATGGGGATATTCCAAGGTTATACATGATCCTTCCCTGGATTCAGCTCCTGGCCATTAAAAAATATAGAGGTAATAAATACTAGCTCACAAACCTAGCATGAGGATAAAATGAGATCATGTACATGAAAACTTGTAGAAAAAGCTTAAAGCATCATGGAGGAAAATATACAAGTGTGGATGCTGTGTTTCTGCTGTACTAGAAGGCAGGGCAGATCAGTAACCATGGGAAGTACGCACTGCTCAGTTCTCTGACAGATGGGGAAAATGAGGCACAAAGAGGCCAAGTCAGATTACTGTCGAATGTCTTGTAATTGTAATAGATCAGGTCACGATTTCCATGCACTTGGATTTGTTCAATATGGCATTTGAAATAGTGCCTAGGTCAGGCCAAAAGTCAATTAATATTTTTTATTGAATGAATGAATACAAGAAAGTTGGTACACAGCTGCTAACTCCGCTTTATACTCATTCTAAAGCAAAAAGAGCTCAGAGAAAGATTGAAATGGAGCAAGGAGGACTTGCTGAACACCTGAGGAAATTCTGGGTACAGAGTTTATAGCTTCAGTTTAAGAGGGCAGTCATTAAAAAGTTTTTAATTTTGTTATTTTAATTTGGTACTCTCTAAGCACATTCCTGATTGTCTGACATTAGATAATATACACTGAGTGGCCAGATTATTATGATCTCTGAACGCATAATCATCTGGCCACTCAGTGTATATCCTATATAATAAAAGGCTAATATGCAAATTGTCCCCTCAACCAGGAGTTCAACCAGCAGGCAGGCTGGCAAACCGCCAATGTCCCCTCCCCCTGGCCAGGCTGGCAGGACCCCACCCATGCACGAATTCATGCACCGGGCCTCTAATCCTCATATATATATATATATATATATATATATATATATATATATATATATATACTGAGTGGCCAGATTATTATGCATTCAGAGATCATAATAATCTGGCCACTCAGTGTAAATTTTCCACTTACTTTTTTGAGATTATTGTTGAAAATATTACAGATGTCCCCATTTCCCCCAAATTGACCCCTCCACCCTGCTCCTGCCTTTCCACAACCTTCACTGCACTATTTTCTGTATCCATAGGTTATGCATATCTTACCTAATAATAGACAAATATGTAAATTGACCGTACCTTCGCTATGCCCACAGCCAATCAGAGTGAATGAGTATGCAAATTAACCCACCAAAGATGGCAATTAATTTGCATACAGAGGCAGGCGGGTAGCACCATGGCCTGCTTCCTGGAGTACGGGTCCATCGGGAGCGGAGTAGGCCCTGGCGCTGCCCACCCCATGGCCGGGGAGGCGGTGGGGTGGGCAGCGCCAGACTGCACAGGAAGGGTCCGGGTTCATCGCCACCCTGGAGAGGTGAGGCCGGACTGCCTAGCTGCTCTCAGGGTTCCCTGGGATCATCACCGCCCCGGGGAGGTGAGGCCGGACCGCCTAGCCACTCCCAGGGGTCCCTGAGATCATCACCGCCCCGGGGAGGTGAGGCCAGACCGCCTAGCTGCTCCCGGGGGTCCCTGGGAGCATCGCCGCCCACTACTCCCAGGGGTCCCTGGGATCATCGCTGCCCGCCACTCCAGGGGTCCCTGGGGACATCGCCGCCCTGGGGAGGAGAGGCCGGACCACCTAGCCGCTCCCAGGGGTCCCTGGGATCATCACTGCCCCGGGGAGGAGAGGCCGGACCGCCTAGCCGCTCCCAGGGGTCCCTGGGAGCATCGCCGCCCTGGGGAGGCAAGGCCGGACCTGCCTAGCCGCTCCCGGAGGTCCCTGGGGAGGTGAGGCCCGACCTCCTAGCCGCTCCTGGGGGTCCCTGGGAACATTGCAGGCAGGGGGTTGCTGAGACCCAGACCTGGCCTCTGGCCACAGATTTATAGTTTCACGGAGACCATGGGAATCTGCCTCATCTGCAGAGAGACAGAGGTTCTGCAGTGGCCCCAAGCGGCCAGTGAATGGTGAATATAGTCAATAGTGTTGTAATGATGGTATGATGCCAGGTGGGTACTAGAGCCCTGCCAGGGATCAAGGGGCATGGAAGGACTCCCGGGCAGAGGGGTAAGGACCCTCACCCCTGAGGCTGGGGTTGAGGGGCGGTGCCACCTCAGTGGAGGGGTGCTGCACTGCAGGGTACTGGACTGACTGATGTGATTAAGAGAAGCTCCCAGTGCTAACCGGCCACGCTCAGGCGGCCTTCACACTTCAGAGGCAGTGACTCCTGCTCCTGCCTTGACCCAAAAGCAAGCCCGCGGTGCCCTGCCCCATGGTAGAGCATGCCTAGGCAGTGAGTGCGAAGCCTTCCACCTGCTCCGGAGAAGCAGGGGCAGTAAAGAATGAGGGGCAGGGGATGGGGAGAAGAAAGAATGTGGAGCATCCGAAATAAAGAGGTGCTTGAGAAAGAGGCTTGGAAGCCTGACTGTAAGGTTTGTTCTGTTTGCTGGGCGGCTGCCCCTTAGGAAGCGCAAAGAGCATGGCTCTGAGGGCTTCCTGTGTGCTGAGTCAAGTTCCACAGCCAACTGGAATTGGCCTCAGTTTCCTGGTCTGTAAAATGGATGAAGCGTGTCCCAGTGCCTTCACTGAGCTTTGATGGCCAATTGAGATACTATATAAATAAAATGAGGGAAGAAAAGGAAGGACGAGCAACACAAAAGAAAGACTGAAAGGAACCTGTAAACCCATTGTCACTTAAATAGGGACTATAGTCAATAGTATTGTAATGATGGTATGATGCCAGGTGGGTACTAGAAATATCAGGGAACACTTTGTAAAGTATATGATTTTCTAACCACTATTCTGTAACTAATATAAAACCTGAAACCAATACAAAATAATATTGAATGTAAAGAAATGAAAATTGGAGTGAAATTTTTATAAATTTCAAAGTTTAAATAAAAGCTGTAAAGGAAGGAAGGGGAGAATAAAAATAGTGTTTTTCATTTTAAAGGGTTGTCTTTATATGGTGCTTTTATACTTTTCTAAGTCATTATCTCATTTTAATTTCGGGGCAACTTAAAGACAAGATAATTGTTCCCTCCACTATTCAAAGAAAGGAAATCTTGGTGTCTGGTCCTAATGATTCAATCGTCAAGCCCTTATTGTAAAACAGGGTTATTAAAATTTTCTGTGCAGGGTCATATCTATACTAATAAAAGCCTTGGGGGTGATCAGGCCAGCAGGGGAGGGTATTTGGGGGCAATTAGGCCTGCAGAGGAGCAGTTAGGTGTCAATCAGGCCAGCAAGGGAGCAGTTAGGGGGCAATCAGGCAGGCAGGTGAGCAGTTAGGAGCCAGCAGTCCCGGATTGTGAGAGGGATGTCCAACTGCAGGTTTAGGCCTGATTCCACAGGGATTGGGCCTAAACCTGAAGTTGGACATCCCTTGAGGGGTCCCATATTGGAGAGGGTGCAGGCTGGGCTGAGGGACACCCTCCCCAGTGCACGAATTTCGTGCACCGGGCCTCTAGTATGTATATAAGTACTGCAGTTAATCTCTTCCTGCCCCACCCCTTTCCCTCTGAAATACATCAGTCTGTTGCATGCTTCAATGATTCTGGGTCTATTTTGTTCCTTAGATTCCACATATAAGTGAGATCAGGTGATATTTATCTTTCTCTGACTGGCTTATTTCCCTTAGCATAATATTCTACAGGTCCATCCATGCTGTCTCAAAGAGTAAGAGGTCCTTCTTTGTGTACAGCTGCATAGTATTCCATTTTGTAAATGTACCACCATCTTAATCCACTCATCTACTAATAGGCACTTGGGCTGTTTCCAGATCTTAGCTATTGTAAATAGTGCTGCTATGAATATAGGAGTGCATATATTCTTTCTGACTTCTTAGGATATATTCCTAGAAGTGGGATTATTGGGTCAAATAACAGTTACATTTTTAATTTTTTTAGGAAACTCCACACTATTTTCCATAGTGGTTCTGCATTCACAACTAGAGTGTGCAAGAGTTCCTTTTTCTCCACATCCACACCAGCACTTGTTGTTGATTTATTGATGATAGCCATTCTGGCACGTGTGAGGTGGTACCTCATTGTTGTTTTAATTTGCAACCCTGATGATTAGTAACCTTGAGCATTTTTTCATATGTCTCTTGGCCATTTGTAAATCCTCTTTGGAGAAGTGTCTATTTAGGTCTTTTGCCCATTTCTTAATTGGATTGTTTGTCTTCCCAGTGTTGAGTTGTATGAGTACTTTACATATTTTGAAAATTAACTCCTTATCTGATGTATCATTGGAAAATATGTTCTCCCATGAAGTGGGTTCTTGTTATTTTGCTGATGGTTTCTTTTGCTGTGCCAAAACTTTTTATTTAGAGGCAGTTCCATTTGTTTCTTTTCTTCTTAGTTTCCTCTGCCCTAGGAGATGTATCGGTAAACATATTGCTATGAGAGAAGTCTGATATTTTGCTGCCTATAATTTCTTCTAAGATTTTTATAGTTTCATGATGTACATTTAAGTATTTTATCCATTTTGAGTTTATTCTTGTGTATGGTGTAAGTTAGTAGTCTAGTTTCATTTTTTTGTATGTACCTGTCCAATTTAACCAACACAGTTTGTAAAGAGACTATCTTTACTCCATTGTATGCTCTTGCCTCCAATGTCAAATGTTAATTAAGCATAATGGCTTGGGTCAATTTCTGAGTTTTCTGTTCTGTTTCATTGGTCTATATGCCTGTTCTTGTGCCAGTACTAGGTTGTTTTGAATACAGTGGCTTTGTAGTATAACTTGATTCTTCCCTCGCTGTTCTTTCTCAAGATTGCTGCAGCTATTCAGAGTCTTTTTTTGGTTCCATATAAATTTTTGGAGTGTTTTTTTCTAGATTTGTGAAATATGCTGTTGGTATTTTAATGGAAATTGCATTGAATCTATAGATTGCTTTGGGTAATATGGACATTTTAATGATGTTAATTCTACCAATCCATAAACATGGTATATTCTTCCACTTGTTTATACCTTCCTCTAGTTTTCTGAGTACAGGCCTTTAACCTCATTGGTTAAGTTTATTCCTAATTATCTTCTTTAATTTTTTTTAAATTATTTTTTTATTGATTAAGGTATTACATATATGTCCTTATCCCCCTTGCTCCCCCACCCCCCCGATCATGCCCTCAACCCCCTGGTGTCTGTGTCCATTGGTTATGCTTATATGCATGCATACAAGTCCTTTGGTTGATCTCTTCCCCTTACACCCACCCTTTCCTACTTCCCTCTGAGGTTTGATGGTCTGATCAATACTTCTCTGTCTCTGGATCTGTTTTTGTTCATCAGTTTATGTTGCTCATTATATTCCACAAATGAATGAGATCATGTGATATTTATCTTTCTCTGACTGGATTATTTCGCTTAGCATAATGCTTTCCAGATCCATCCATATCGTGTTGCAAATGGTAGGAGTTCCTTTCTTTTTACAGCAACATACTATTTCATTGTGTAGATATACCACAGTTTTTCAATCCACTCATCTGCTGTTGGGCACTTAGGCTGTTTCCAAATCATAGCTATTGTAAATTGTGCTGCTATGAACATAGGGGTGCATGTATCTTTTCTGATTGGTGTTTCTAGTTTCTTGGAATATATTCCTAGAAGTGGGATCAATGGGTCAAATAGGAGTTCCATTTTTAGTGTTTTGAGGGAACTCCATACTGTTCTCCACAGTGGCTGCACCAGTCTACATTACCACCAGCAGTGCACGAGGGTTCCTTTTCCTCTTAATTTTTGTTGTTGTTGCTCTGGTAAATGGGATTTTTTTTTTTTTTAGTTTCTCTTTCTGAGAGATCATTATACATGTATAAAAATGACATTGATTTCTGGGTATTAATTTTGTATCCTGCTACATTGCCAAATTCATTATTAAATCTAATGTGTTTTTTTGGTGGAGTCCTTAGGGTTTTCTATGTACAATATCATGCCATCCAAAAATAATAACAACTTTACTTTCTCCTTTCCAATTTGTATGTCTTTTATTTTTTCTTCTTGTCTGATCACTGTGGCTAAGACTTCCAATACTATGTTGAACAAGAGTGGTGAAAGTATACATCTCAGTCTTGTTCTTGCTCTTAGGGGGAACGCTTTTAGTTTTTGCCCATGAGTATGATGTTCACTGGAGGTGTGTCATATAAGGCCTTTATTATATTGAGGTGTGATCCCTATATCCCGCTTTGCTGAAAGTTTTTATCAAAAAATGGGTGTTGGATTTTGTTGAATGCTTTATCTACATCCATTGATGTGATCATGTGATTTTTGCTTTTAATTTGTGTATGTGATGTATCACATTTATTGATTTGCAAATATTCTACTAGCCTACCAATCTTGGAATAAATCCACATTTGGTCATGGTGTATGATCTTTTTAATGTATGGCTGGATCCAATTTTCTAATTTTTGTTGAGGATTTCAGCATCTATGTTCATGATGGATATTGGCCTGTAATTCTCTTTCATTGTGTTGTCTTTCTCTTGTTTTGGTATTAGGGTGATGCTGGCTTCATAGAATGAGCATGGAAGTGTTCCTTCCTCTAGAAATTTTTGGAATAGTCTGAGGAAGATAGGTTTTAATTCTTCCTTGAATGTTTGTTAAAACTCACCTGTGAAGCCATCTGTCCCCGAGCTTTTGTTTGCTGGAAGCTTTTGGATGACTGCTTCAATTTTGTCCATAGTTATCGGCCTATTGAGTTTTTTGAATCTTCCTGATTGAGTTTTAGAAGGTTGTATATTTCTAGGAATATGTCCATTTCCTCAGGTTGTCTAGTTTGTTAGAATAGGGTTGTCCATAGTATTTTTAACAATCCTTTGTATTTCTGTGGGGTCTGTTGTTATTTTGCCTCTTTCATTTCTGATTTTGTTTATTTGGGTCCTCTCTCTTTGCTTCTTGGTGAGCCTGGCTAGAGGTTCATCAATCTTGGTTATCCTTTCAGAGAACCAGATCTTGTTTCTTTTGATCTTATGTATTGTGTTTTTGTTCTCTATGTCATTTATTTCTGCTCTGATCTTTATTATCTCCTTCCTTCTGCTCACTCTGGCTTTTCTTGTTGCTCTCTTTCTAATTCTTTGAGTTGTAGAGTTAGGTGATTTAGTACCATTTTTTCTTGTTTTTTGAGATAGGCTTATAGTGCTATAAACTTCCCTCTCAGGACTGCTTTCATTGTGTCCCATTTTGGATTGTTGTGTTTTTATTGTAATTAATTTCCAGGATGTTTTTAATTTCTTGATTGAACTCTTTGGTAAGCCAATCATTGTTTGATAGCATGCTATTAAGATTCCAAGTGTTTGAATTTTTTGGATTGTTTTTATTGTAGTTTACTTCTAATATTATGCCATTGTGGTCTGAGAAAATGCTTTATCTGATTTCAGTCTTCTTGAATTTGGGGAGACTTTGCTTGTGACCCAATATGTGGTCTATCTTTGAAAATGTCCCATGTGCACTTGAGAAGAATGTATATTCCGTGGCTTTGGGGTGAAATGTTCTGAAGATGTCAATTAATTCCATCTTATCAAGTGAGTCATTTCGGATTGATGTTTCTTTGCTGATTTTTTTCTCTAGAGTAATTATCCAGTGATGTCAGTGGTGTATTAAAGTACTCTACTATGATTGTATTGTTGTCAATCTCTCCCTTGACATCTTTCAGAAGTGTTTTTTTAAATGTATTTGGGTTCTTCTGCAGTGGGTGCATATATATTTATCAGGGTTATATCCTCTTGCTGTATTGATCCCTTTAGTACTATGAAGTGGCCTTCCTTTTCTCTTGTTAAGGCCTTCACTTTGATGCCTATTTTGTCAGATATAAGTGTTGCTACCCCAGCTGTTTTTTCATTTCCATTTGCCTGAATGATATATTTCCAGCCCTTCACTTTCAGTCTGTGTGAGTCCCTTGTCCTGAGGTGGGTCTCTTATAGACAGCATATATATGGGTCATGTTCCTTTATCCATTAAGCCACTCAATGTCTTTTGATTGGAGTATTTAGACCGTTTCTGTTTTAAGTTCCCATTGAAAGGTACTCGTTTGTAGCCATTTTTATTTTTTGTGCCTGTGTTCCTTTTTGCCTTTTTATTTCTTCTTTCACACCAGTCCCTTTAGCATTTCTTGCATTGCTCTCTTGGTAGTGACAAACTCCCTTAGCCTTTTTTTTTTTTTAATCTGTGAAGCTCCTTATTTCCTCTTCAGTTTTGAATGATAGCCTTGCTGGATAGAGTGTTCTTGGATTCAGTCCCTTGCTTTGCATCACTTTGTAAATTTCCTTCTATTCTTTTGTGGTCTGATGTGTTTTAGTTGAGAAATCATTTGATGATCTAATGGGAGAGCCCTTGGACACAACTTTCGGTCTCTCTCTTGCAGCCTTTAAGATTCTCTCTTTGTCCTGAACATTTGCCATCATAATTATGATGTGTCTTGGTGTGGGTCTTTTCGGGTTCATCTTGTTTGGGACTCTCTGTGCTTTTGTGACTTTTTTTTCTTCCCCACATAGGGAAGTTTTCTGACATTATTTCTTCAAATAGGTTTTCAAACCCTTGTTCCTCTTCCTGTTGTTCTGGCACCCCTATTATTCGTATGTTGCTTTGTTTCATGTTGTCCCATATCTCCCTTAGGCTCTCCTCCAGTCTTTTAACTATTTTCTCCACTCCTAGTTCAGTTTGGGTGTGTTTTGCTTCCCTGTCTTCTAATTCGCTAATTCAGTTCTCTTCTTCTCCTAGTCTACTGTTGAAACTTTCCATGGTGTTTTTTATTGCAGCTATATCACTCTTTATGTCTTCTTGATTCTTACATAAGTTATTGATTTTTTTTCATCCATTTCTTCTTGATTCTTTTTTTTTCATTTTTTTATTAAGGTATTATATGTGTACATATCTTACCATTGCCCCCAACCCACTCCCATACATGCCCTCACACCCCAGAGTTTTGTGTCCATTGGTTATGCTTATATGCATGAATACAAGTCCTTCAGTTGATCTCTTATCTCCCCCACCTCTCCCTAACCATCCCGCTGTAATTTGACAGTCTGTTTGATACTTTACAGCCTCTGTATCTATCTCTTTGTTCAACAGATTATAATATTCTTTATTATCAATAAATGAGTGAGATCATGTGGTATTTTTCTTTCGTTGACAGGCTTATTTCGCTTAGCATAATGTTCTCCAATTCCATCCAGGTTGCTACAAATGGTAAGATTTCCTTCTTTTTATGGCAGCATAGTATTCCATTGTGTAGATGTACCATAGTTTTCTGATCCAGTCATCTGCTGACGGGCACCTAGGCTGTTTCCAAATCTTAGCTATTGTAAATTGTGCTGCTATGACCATACGGGTGCATACATCCTTTCTTATTGATGTTTCCATTTTTTTAGGATATATTCCTAGGAGTGGGATTACTGGGTCAAATGGGAGTTCCATTTTCAGTTTTTTGAGGAAACTCCCTACTGTTCTCCACAGTGGCTGCACCAGTCTGCATTCCCACCAGCAGTGCACGAGTGTTCCTTTTTATCCGCATCCTCACCAACACTTGTCGTTTGTTGATTTGTTGATGATAGCCATTCTGACAGGTGTGAGATGGTACCGCATTGTCATTTTGATTTGCAACTCTCAGATAATTAGAACTTTGAGCATGTGTTCATGTGTCTCTTGGCCTTCCTTCTGTCTTCTTCTGAAAAGATTCTATTTAGGTCCGTTGCCCATTTTTGTATTGGATCATTTACCTTCCTTTTATTAAGTTGTATATGCTGCCTGTAGATGTTGGAGATTAAACCTTTATCAGTGATAACATTTGCAAATATGTTCTCCCATACAGTGGACTTTCTTGTTTTGTTGATAGTTTCTTTTGCTGTAAAAAAGCTTTTTATTTTGATGTAGTCCCATTTGTTTATTTTCTCTTTAGCTTCCATTGCCCTTGGACAGTGATGGCGAACCTATGACACATGTGTCAACACTGACACGTGTAGCCATTTCTGATGACATGCGGCCGCTGAGGTGGCCGCATGCAGAGGATGAAACATTTGCTGCTCCTGAGGATGAAACATTTGCGAAATAATGTTTTTTTCCTCAAAGTGACACACTACCCGAGTTATCCTCAGTTTTTTGGCGAAGTTTGACACACCAAGCTCAAAAGGTTGCCCATAACTGCCCTAGGAGCAATATATATGAGAAGAAGTTCTTTTGGCATATGTCTGAGATTTTGCTGCTTGTGGATTCCTCTAGTATTTTTATGGTTTCCCGTCTTATGTTTAAGTCCTGTACCCATTTTGAGTTTATTTTTGTGTATGGTTTAAGATGGTAATCTAGTTTCATTTTTTTGCATGTATCTGTCCAATTTTCCCAACATCATTTATCGAAAATACCACAGTCTTGCCTCCATTGTATATTCATGTCTCCTCTGTCAAATATTATTTGAGCATAGTCGTTTGGGTTGATATCTGGGTTCTGTATTCTATTCCATTGATCAATATGTCTGTTCTTGTGCCAGTACCATGCTGTTTTGAGAACAGTGGCTTTGTAATACAGCTTGAAATCTGGTATTGAGATTCCTCCTACTTTATTCTTTCCAGGATTGCTGTGGCTATTTGGGGTCTTTTTTTTTTTTTTTATTCCTGATGAATTTTTGAAGAGTTCTTTCTAGGTCTGTGAACTATGCCATTGGTATTTTAATGGGTAGTGCATTGAATGTGTAGATTACTTTGGGTAGTATGGAAATTTTAATGATGTTGATTCTACCAATCCACGAACATGGTATGTTCTTTTATCTGTTTACGTCTTCCTCTATCTCTTTTTCAGTGTCCTGTAGTTTTCTGCGTATAGGTCTTTTACCTCCTTAGTTAAGTTTATTCCTAGGTATCTTAATTTTTTTTGGTGTGATGGTAAATGTGATTGCTTTTTTAGTCTCTCATTCTGTAACTTCACTATTGGTGTATAGATAGGCCATAGATTTCTTGGCGTTAATTTTGTATCCTGCTACAATGCGAAATTTATTTATTAAGTCTATTAGTTTTTTGATGGAGTCTTTCGGGTTTTTTATGTACAATATCATGTCATCTGCAAATAAGGACAACTTTACTTCTTTTCCAATTTAGATGCCTTTTATTTCTTCTTAGTCTAATTGCAATTGCTAATACTTCCAGTACTATTTCAAACAGGAGTGGTGAGAGTGGGCATCCCTGTCTTGTTCCTGTTCTTAGGGAAAATGGTTTTAGTTTTTCCTCTTTGAGTATGAACTTTGCTGTGGGTTTATCATATACTAGAAGCCCGGTGCACGAAATTCGTGCACGGTGGGGGGTTGTCCCTCAGCCCAGCCTGTACACTCTCCAATCTGGGACTCCTGGAGGGATGTCCGACTGCCCGTTTAGGCCCGATCCCGGTGGGCAGTCGGATTCCTAAACGGGCAGTTGGACATCCCTCTCACAATCCAGGACTGCTGGCTCCCAACTGCTTGCCTGCCTGCCTTCCTGATTGCCCCTAACCGCTTCTGCCTGCCAGCCTGATCACCCCCTAACCACTCCGCTGCCAGCCTGGTTGATGCTTAACTGCTCCCCTGCCAGCCTTTTTGCCCTCAACTTCCCTCCTCTGCCAGCCTGGTCACCCCTAACTGCCCTCTCCTGCAGGGTTGATCACCTCCAACTGCCCTCGCAAGCCTGGTCCCTCTCAACTGCCCTCCCTTGCAGGCCTGGTCCCTCACAACTGCCCTCCCTTGCAGGCCAGGTGCCTCCCAACTGCCCTCTCCTGCTGGCCATCTTGTAGTGGCCGTCTTGTGTCCACATGGGGGCAGGATCTTTGACCACATGGGGGCAGCTATATTGTGTGTTGCAGTGATGATCAATCTGTATAGTACTCTTTTATTAGATAGGATATTGGCCTGGTGCACGGGTGGGGCCAGCTGGTTTGCCCTGAAGGGTGTCACAGATAAGGGTGGGGGTTCCCTTGGGGTGTGGGGCGGCCTGAGCGAGGGGCCTGTGGTGGTTTGCAGGCCGGCCACGCTCCCTGGCAACCCAATGGGAGGCCCTGGTATCTGGAATTTATTTTCCTTCTACAATTGAAACTTTGTAGCCTGGAGCAGAGCCAAGCCTGCTGTTCCCTCCGGGGTGGCAGCCATTTCTGTGGCAGTTAATTCACCTTCTACAATTGAAACTTTGTAGCCTTAAGCGGGTGAGCCCAGCCAGGGTGTGCAGAAAGGTTTGCTTCCCCTGTTGCCGCTGGCAACCCTGGCCTGCTCTCTCAAGCTCCATTCTGCCGCCATTTGTTTGAATTTGTTTACCTTCTGTAATTGAAACTTTGTAGCTTGAGTGGAGGCTTAGGCCTGCAACAGCTATGGAAAGCTTGGCTTGCTCTGTTACCTGGGAAACCTTGCTGTCTGTGGCTGTAGCCATCTTGGATTGTGGTTAATTTGCATACTCGCCCTGATTGGCTGGTGGGCATGGCTTGGCTGGTGGGTGTGGCTTATGTAGCGGAGTGATGGTTAATTTGCATATTACCATTTTATTGGAGAGGATAGCTTTTATTATGTTTAGGTATGATCCTTCTATTCCCACCTTGTTGAGAGTTTTTATCAAGAAAGGGTGTTGGATTTTATCAAATGCTTTTTCTGCATCAATTGATATGACTATGTGATTTTTATCTCTCAATTTGTTTATGTGATGTATCACGTTTATTGATTTGCAGGTATTGTACCATCCTTGCATTCCTGGGATAAATCCTATTTGGTCATGGTGTATGATCTTTCTGATGTACTGCTGGATCTGATTTGCTAGAATTTTGTTGAGGATTTTGGCATCTATGTTCATTAGGGATATTGGCCTGTAATTCTCTTTCATTGTGTTGTCTTAATCTGGTTTTGGTATTGTGGTGATGCTGGATTCATAGAATGAGCTTGGAAGTGTTCCTTCCTCTTGAATTTTTTGGAATAGTCTGAGGAGGATAGGTTTTAGTTCTTCCTTGAATGTTTGGTAAAACTCTCCTGTGAAGCCTTCTGGCCCCGGGCTTTTTGCTGGAAGTTTTTTGATGACTGCTTCAATTTCTTCCATAGTTACTTCCCTATTGAGCTGTTTAGATTTTTCCTGATTCAGTTATACAAGGTTATATTTTTCTAGGAATATGTCTATTTCCTCCAGGCTGTCCAGTTTGTTGGAATAGAGTTGTTCATAGTATTTTGTAACAATCCTTTGTATTTCGGTGGGGTCTGTTGTCATTTCACCTCTTTGATTTCTGATTTTGTTTATTTGGGTCCTCTCTCTTTGCTCCTCTGTGAGCCTGGCTAGAGATTCATCAATCTTGTTTATCCTTTCAAAGAATCAGCTCTTGGTTTTGTTGATCTTTTGAATTGTTTCTTTGATCTCTATGTCGTTTATCTCTGCTCTGATGTTTATTATTTCCTTCCTTCTGCTTACACTGGGCTTTTCTTGTTGCTCTCTTTTTAACTCTTTGACTTGTAGGGTTAGGTAATTTATTACCATTGTTTCTTGTTTTTTGCAGTAGGCTTGTAGAGCTATGAACTTCCCTCTCAAGACTGCTTTCGCTGTGTCCCATAGATTTTGGATTGTTGTGTTTTCATTGTCATTTGTTGCCATGCTGATATTATTTCTTCCCTGATCTCTCTGGTTACCCAGTCATTGTTTAATAACATCCCGTTTAGTCTCCATGTGTTTGATTTCTTTGGATTGTTTTTATTGTGGTTGATTTCCAGTTTTATGCCACTGTGATCTGAGAAAATGCTTGATATGATTTCTATCTTCTTGAATTTGGAGAGACATTGCCTATGTCCGAACATAGGGTCTATCTTTGAAAATGAGCCATGTGCACTTGAGAAGAATGTATATTCTGTGGCTTTGGGGTGAAATGTTCTGAAGATGTCAATTAATTCCATCTGGTCTAGTGAGTCATTTAGGATTGATGTTTCTTTGCTGATTTTTTTAAAAAGATTGGTCCAATGGTGATAGTGTTGTATTAAAGTCTCCTACAATGATTGTATTGCTGTTAATCTCTCCCTTGATATCCTCCTGGAGTTTTTTTTTTTTTTTATGTATTTGGGTGCTCCTGTATTGCGCATGTATATGTTTACCAGAGTGATTTCTTCTTGTTGAATTGCGCCCTTTAGTATTATGAAATGGCCTTCCTTAACTCTTGTTAAGTCATTCACTTTGAAATCTAATTTGTCAGATATACGTATTGCTACCCCAGCTTTTTTTTCATTTCCATTCACCTGGAAAATCTTTTTCCATCCCTTCACCCTCAGTCTGTGTGCGTCTTTTTTTCTGAGGTGGGTTTCCTGTATACAGAAGATATATGGTTTTTTTTTTCTTATCAAATCTATTACCCTATGTCTTTTGATTGGGGTATTTAATCCATTTATATTTAAAGTTATTATTGATAGGTACTTATTTGTCGCCATTTTTATTCTATACCCCTGTTTTCCTTCTTCGCTTCCTATTTCTTGTTCTTCTTGTTCTTGTTCTTGTTCTTCTTGTTCTTCTTGTTCTTCTTGTTCTTCTTGTTCTTCTTCTTTTCTTCTTCTTCTTCTTCTTCTTCTTCTTCTTCTTCTTCTTCTTCTTCTTCTTCTTCTTCTTCTTCTTCTTCTCCCTCTTCTTCTTCTTTTACTGCAGACCCTTTAGCATTTCTTGCATTGCGGGGTTGGTGGGGATAAATTCCCTTAGTCCTTTTTTGTCTGTGAATCTCCTGGTTTCACCTTCAATTTTGATTGATAGCCTTGCTGGGTATAGTATTCTTGGATTCAGGCCCTTCCTTTGCATGACTTTGTATATTTCATTCCAATCCTTTCTGGGCTGATGAGTTTCTGTTGAGAAATCAGTTGCTAGTCTAATGGGGGTTCCTTTGTATGTAACTTTCTGTCTCTCTCTGGCCGCTTTTAAGATTCTTACTTTGTCGTTCGTGTTTGCCAATTTAATTATAATGTGCCTTGGCATCAGTCTTTTGGGGTTCATTTTGCTTGGGACTCTGTGCGCTTCTTGGATTTGTGTGAGTTTTTTCTTTCCTATATCAAGAAAGTTTTCTGTCATTATTTCTTCAAACAGGTTTTCTTTTCCTTGCTCAGTTTCCTTTCCTTCTGGAACCCCTATTATGTGAATGTTGTTTTGTTTTGTGTTGTCCCAAAGTTGCCTTAGTCTCTCCTCCTGCTTTTTAATTTTTTTTATAGAAGCTGCTCTACTTGGGTATTTTTTTCCATCTTGTTTTCTAGCTCGCAGTTGTGGTCCTCTGCTTCTTCTAGTCTACTCTTGATGCTTTATATTGAGTTTTTTATAGCAGCGATGTCATTTTTCATTTCTTCTTGGTTCTTTTTCATTTCCTCTTGGTTCTTACTCATATTGTCGAATTTGTCTTCCATTCTTTTCAGCCACCTTATGACCATTTCTCTGAATTCTCTCTCTGATAGGTTGCTTGCCTCTAATTCGTTTACTTCCTTTTCTGGTGATGCCTGCTTTTCTTTCATATTCAGGCTGTTTCTTTGTCTCCCCATGGTCTCTCTTCTCTGGATGTGTGGTTATGTAGTTCTCTCTCTCCTGAGTCGATTTCAAGGCACAAAATACAACACAACCAGGTACAACACACAAGGCACTGAACAGAGATGTATTCACGATATTAATGACCTCCACTAAAGGTGACCACCAGAGAAAGGCAAATTAGGGGATAGGAGAGAAAGAAGAGCAAAAAGAAAGAAATTTAACAAAAGGGAGTGTTGAAATGAAATTGGGAAAAGGAGAAAAATATAAAAAAAATAAGAGAGACTAGGACGAGTCTAAGAGAGAAAATGGGAACAAACTATATATATGGGGAGAAAACTCCAATAGAACAACCACTAGAGAAAAAAAGATGGCGACCGGCAGGAAGGTAGGGAGAGAGTGTGAGTGAGGAACCCATAGAGGAGAGTGTAGATGTGTGTGGTGTGTGTGTGTATGAGATAGGGTCAGTTAGATTCTGAAGGTCTTCCAAGGGGCTCCCGAACAGGGCAGCCCTAGACGGCGGAGCCCCGCGCACAAAGCGGACACTTCTTGGCGGCTGGTGCGGACGCGGAGACCACGCCATCTTGAGAAACAGAGCTGCCTGAGACTTAGATCCTGGCTTCTGACACAAACCAGGACCCTGCAGCCACTGGGGACAGAGAACTGCTATCACAGCTTCAGACCAACAAACAACAAGAATCCAGACTTCCCCACAGATTTCCGTGAGTCAAAGAGCCTATCACCATCCTCGCAGGGGCGCGGAAAGCGCCATAGTAACTGATATACCTGCCCCTCGCCCAAGCTGCCGAGCTTTATGCAGGGAAGCGCTCCCCCTTAGGGAATTTGGCGCGCGCTCGTGCGCGCGGGACAGAAGCAGCTCCCCCTCGGGGAAATCTGTCAGTGCGCACAGAGGGCTCCCCTTCCCCTTCGGGGAATTTGGTGGAATTTGGCTCGCGGGTCACAGCTCCCCCTTCGGGGATTCTTAGAGCGTGCACAGAGGGGCTTCCCTTTGGGGAATTTGGCGCGCAGGACGGACTCCGCCCCCTTCCGGGACTTTGGGAGAGTGCACTGAGCCGGCTCACCTTCAGGATTTTAAGAATGTGCACTCTAGCCGGTTTGGCTCAAGAGAGAGCACACACAGGATGCAGCTCCACTTCAGGGAATTTGGCACGCCGGACACAGCTGCCTGGGATCCCTGACTCACAGCGCATTCACACTAAGAGCCAGCGACCCCAATTGTTGGTGCGTGCACACACAGGGACCCTGATTCTCAACGAGAAACTGCACAAGGCAACAGAGACTTTGACACTCGAGTCTTGGTGCAGACACAGGGAAACTCTGACTCCTGGCACATGCTAAGGATCTCATTCTAGGCACATACCAACAGTGTGGTGCAGACAGGGCCCCTGATTCTAAATGTGCACACGAGACCACACGGAACACTGGGGACACTGATCCTGGGCAAGTCTGGTTCCCACCAACCAAAGACAGCCACACATCCTAGTGTCAGAGCACTTCAGTGAAACTAGGGTGGAGCGAAGTCCCCACAGCACATGGCCCAGGTCCACGCAAACGGAAGCTTGAGCTTTCTGGTAATAGCCAGAATGGGGAAACGAAATAACTCACAGAGGAAAGAAAATGTGGAGTCGCCAAGAAAGGAAATTAGTGAAACTGAAGCTTGCAACATGACCGAAAAGGAGTTCAGAGTAATGGTCATGGAATTTATACATCGGATGGATGAGAAAATCAACAAATTATGCAAGAATCAGGAAGAAATGAAAAGTGATATAGCTACAATCAAAAACACCATGGAAAGTTTCAACAGTAGACTACAAGAAGCAGAGGACCGAATTAGTGAGTTAGAAGATCAGGTACAGAAACAAGCTCAATCTGAACAGCAATTGGAGAAAAAAATTAAAAAGCAGGAGGAAAGCCTAAGGGAGCTTCGGGACAACATGAAACGAAGTAACATGCGTATAATAGGGCTGCCAGAAGGACAAGAAGAGCAGCAGGATTAGAAAATCTATTCGAAGAAATAATGACAGAAAACTTCCTGGATATGGGAAAGATAAAAGTTACGCAAGTACAGAGAGTCCCAAGCAGGATCAACCCCAAAAGACCCACACCAAGACATGTCATAATTTCAATGGCAAATATAAATGATAAAGAGAGAATCCTAAAGGCGGCAAGAGAGAGACAGAGAGTTACCTACAAAGGAACACCCATCAGATTGTCAAATGATTACTCAACAGAAACACAACAAGCTAGAAGTGAATGGACGGAGGTATACAAAGTGTTGCAAAGCAAAGGACTGAATTCAAGAATGCTATATCCAGCAAGACTATCAATCAAAATTGAAGGGGAAATCAGGAGCTTTGCAGACAAAAAAAAAAGCCTCAGGGAGTTTATCACCACCAAACCAGCAATGCAAGAATTGCTAAAGGGAATACTGTAAAAAGAAGAAATAAACAGGTAAGAAGGAATACAGACACAAAAATAGATATGACTACAAACAAATACCTTTCAGTAATAACTTTAAATATAAACGGACTAAATGCTCCAATCAAAAGACATCGAGTAGCTGAATGGATAAAAAAACACGACCCATATATATGCTGTCTACAAGAGACCCACCTCAGAACAGGAGACTCACACAGATTGAAAGTGAAGGGATGGAAAAATATCTTTCAGGCAAATGGAAATGAAAAAAAGCTGGGGTACCAATACTTATATCTGACAAAATAGACCTCAAAGTAAATGCCATAACAAGAGATAAGGAAGGCCACTTCATAATACTAAAGGGAGAAATCCAACAAGAAGAAATAATTCTGGTAAACATATACGCTCCCAATATAGGAGCACCCAAATACATAAAAAAAACTCCTGGAGGATATCAAGGGAGAGATTAATAGCAATACAATCATAGTAGGAGACTTTAATACCCCACTATCACCACTGGACAAATCCTCTAAACAAAATATCAGCAAAGAAACAGCAATCCTAAATGACTCACTAGATCAGATGGAATTAATTGACATCTTCAGAACATTTCACCCCAAAGCCACAGAATATACATTCTTCTCAAGTGCACATGGGTCATTTTCAAAGATAGACCATATGCTGGGTCGCAGGCAAAGTCTCTTCAAATTCAAGAAGATAGAAATTATATCAAGCATCTTCTCAGATCACAGTGGCATAAAACTGGAAATCAACTACAATAAATACAATCCAAAGAAATCAAACACATGGAGACTAAACAGCATGCTATTAAACAAGGACTGGGTCACCAGAGAGATCAAGGAAGAAATAAAAAACATCATGGCAACAAATGACAGTGAAAACACAACAATCCAAAATCTATGGGACACAGCGAAAGCAGTCTTGAGAGGGAAGTTCATAGCTCTACAGGCCTATTGCAAAAAACAAGAAACAATGGTAATAAATTACTTAACCCTACAACTCAAAGAGCTAGAAAAAGAGCAGCAAGAAAAGCCCAGTGTAACCAGAAGGAAGGAAATAACAAAGATCAGAGCGGAGATAAATGACATAGAGACTAAAGAAACAATACATAAGATCAACAAAACCAAGAGCTGGTTCTTTGAAAGGATAAACAAGATTGATGGACCTCTAGCCAGGCTCACCAAGAAGCAAAGAGAGAGGACCCAAATAAACAAAATCAGAAATGAAAGAGGTGAAATAACAACAGACCCCGCTGAGATACAAAGGATTGTTACAAAATACTACGAACAACTCTATTCCAACAAACTGGACAACCTGGAGGAAATGGATATATTCCTAGAAAAATATAACCTTCCAAAAATCAATCAAGAAGAATCTAAACAGCTCAATAGGCCAATAACTATGGACGAAATTGAAGCAGTCATCAAAAAGCTTCCGGCAAACAAAAGCCCGGGGCCTGATGGCTTCACAGGAGAGTTTTACCAAACATTCAAGGAAGAACTAAAACCTATCCTCCTCAGACTATTCCAAAAAATTCAAGTGGAAGGAGCACTTCCAAGCTCCTTCTATGAAGCCAGCATCACCCTAATACCAAAACCAGATAAAGACAACACAATGAAAGAGAATTACAGACCAATATCCCTCATGAACATAGATGCCAAAATCCTCAACAAAATTCTAGCAAATCGGCTCCAGCAGTACATTAGAAAGATCATACACCATGACCAAGTAGGATTTATCCCAGGAATGCAAGGATGGTACAATATCTGCAAATCAATAAACGTGATACATCACATAAAGAAATTGAAAGATAAAAATCACATAGTCATATCAATTGATGCATAAAAAGCATTTGACAAAATCCAACACCCTTCCTTGATAAAAACTCTCAACAAGGTGGGAATAGATGGCTCATACCTCAACATAATAAAAGCTATATATGATAAACCCACAGCAAACATCATACTCAATGGACAACAACTAAGAACATTTCCCCTAAGAACAGGAACAAGACAGGGATGCCTACTCTCACCACTCCTGTTTGACATAGTACTGGAAGTATTAGCCATTGCAATTAGACAAGAAGAAGAAATAAAAGGCATCCAAATTGGAAAAGAACAAGTAAAGCTGTCTTTATTTGCAGATGACATGATATTGTACATAAAAAATCCGAAAGACTCCGTCAAAAAACTAATAGACTTAATAAATGAATTCGGCAATGTAGCAGGATACAAAATTAACGCCAAGAAATCTATGGCCTTTCTATACACTAATAGTGAACTTACAGACAGAGAGACTAAAAAGGCAATCCCATTTACCATCGCACCAAAAAAAATTAAGATACCTAGGAATAAACTTAACTAAGGAGGTAAAAGACCTATACACGGAAAACTACAGGACACTGAAAAAAGAGATAGAGGAAGACATAAACAGATGGAAGAACATACCATGTTCATGGATTGGTAGAATCAACATCATTAAAATGTCCATACTACCCAAAGCAATCTATAGATTCAATGCACTCCCCATTAAAATACCTACGCCATATTTCACAGATCTTGAAAGAACTCTCCAAAAATTCATCTGGAATAAATAAAGACCCCGAATAGCCACAGCAATCCTGAGAAAGAAGAATAAAGTAGGAGGGATCTCAATACCAGATTTCAAGCTGTATTACAAAGCCACTGTTCTCAAAACAGCCTGGTACTGGCACAAGAACAGACATATAGATCAATGGAACAGAATAGAGAATCCAGATATTGACCCAAACCACTATGCTCAATTAATATTTGACAAAGGAGGCATGAACATACAATGGAATAAAGACAGTCTCTTCAATAAATGGTGTTGGGAAAATTGGACAGATACATGCAAAAAAATGAAGCTTGATCACCAACTTACGCCATACACAAAAATAAACTCAAAATGGATACAGGACTTAAACATAAGACGGGAAACCATAAAAATACTAGAGCATTCCACAGGCAGCAAAATGTCAGACATATGCCAAAAGAAATTCTTCACTGACACTGCCCCTAGGGCAATGGAAGCTAAAGAGAAAATTAACAAATGGGACTACATCAAAATAAAAAGCTTTTTCACAGCAAAAGAAACCATCAACAAAACAACAAGAAGGCCCACTGCATGGGAGAACATATTTGCAAATGACATCACTGATAAAGGTTTAATCTCCAACATCTACATGCAGCTTATACAACTTAATAAAAGGAAGATAAATGATCCAATAAAAAAATGGGCAACAGACCTAAATAGAATCTTTTCAAAAGAAGACAGAAGGAAGGCCAAGAGACACATGAAAACATGCTCAAAGTCACTAATTATCTGAGAGATGCAAATCAAAACAACAATGCGGTACCATCTCACACCTGTCAGAATGGCTATCATCAACAAATCAACAAACGACAAGTGTTGGCGAGGATGCGGAGAAAAAGGAACCTTCGTGCACTGCTGGTGGGAATGCAGACTGGTGCAGCCACTGTGGAGATCAGTATGGAGTTTCCTCAAAAAACTGAAAATGGAACTCCCATTTGACCCAGTAATCCCACTCCTGGGAATATATCCGAAGAAACTAGAAACACCAATTAGAAAGGATATATGCACCCCTATGTTCATAGCAGCACAATTCATCATAGCTAAGATTTGGAAACAGCCTAGGTGCCCGTCAGCAGATGACTGGATCAGAAAACTGTGGTACATCTACACAATGGAATACTATGCTGCCATAAAAAAGAAGGAATTCTCATCATTTGCAGCAACCTGGGAGGAATTGGAGAACATTATGTTAAGTGAAATAAGTCAGTCAATGAAAGAAAAATACCACATGATCTCACTCATTTATGGATAATAAAGAACATTATAAACTTGAACAAAAAGATAGATACAGAGACAGTAAAACATCAAACAGACTGTCAAATTACAAGGAAAAGGTTAGGGAGAGGTGGGGGAGATAAGAGATCAATCAAAGGACTTGTATGCATGCATATAAGCATAACCGATGGATGCAAAACTCTGGGGGGTGGGGGCATATATGGGAGTGGGGTGTGGGGAGGGCAATGGTAAGATATGTACACATATAATACCGTAATAAAAAAATTGAAGAAAAAAAGAACAACCACTAATCACAGCAAATGCTAGCAACAAGTACCTAGAGATTAATACAAACTACAATACCAACTAATATCAAGCAAGGCAAGGGAAAACAGAAGTAAAAAAACAAAAACAAAGCAAACAAAAAAACAAACAAAAAATGAATAAGCAAAAGAATCTCACAAAAAAGCATAAAAATTCAATATAATCAACATTTAAGTAAACTACAACAAAAGGATAGAGAGAAAAACAATTTTTTTTGATAGTTAAGACAGCGAAGAGAGAGGTGTGTATGGACTTGGAGCAGGGGATTGGAAATTAGATATATAAGTAGGGTGAAATTTTAGCATGGGGTAAACAGAAAGAATAGGGAAAATCTAGAACAGGAAAGGGTTAAGATAAACAGGACACCAAAAGGGGAAAGATTAGGAAGAGCGTGATGGCATAATGGTAGAGTTGAGATAGAATAAAATGATGGTGAAGGAAAGATGGAAATAGACTGTAGAACACTAATCCTCAAGTAAAATAAAGAGAAAATAAAATGACACCTTAAAAAATAATAATAATAAAATAAATAAAATAAAAAAGGTAAAATAGTACTAGTAATAATGCTGATTGCAAATAAAAATGTAATAATTATAAAGGTAAAATCAAGTGAGGAAAAAAGAAAAAAATAGTTTCTTAAATAAATGATGCAAAAAATGAAAATTAAAAAAATAAAAATTAAAAAATTAAAATAAAAAATAAATAAAATGTGCAATAGTGAATGTCATTCACTTCCTCTATTGTTCTGTTTGGCACTCCTGTTTCCCAGTCCGGACAGTATTGCAGTTCCCCGCATTTCACTGCACCTCAGTGTTTTATGCCATACCTGATTTTTAAGCAGGCGGTGTCTTGATTTCTCATATTCCTTTATTGATTACACCAGAGTCAATTTGTGATTCAGCCTCTGGGTGGCAGTGTTTCTGGGTTGACTTCCAGGACTCTAAGGCCTCTCTAGCCTTTTTTCTCTATGACACTCAATACCGGTTTGTGGAGGCTGGTGGGCAAGTTCAAGCCGACTGCACACCCCTGAAACTCCCAGGCTATCCCTCCGCATCAGATCAAAACCGGTTGCTCTTTAGAGATCCCCCCTGTTAGCAGCTCTGGGGACCCCCTTCAACAATCATAGATCACACCGGCCCCAACAGCCACAGGCTTGTCCAGGCATGGACCTCCCCGGTCCTCCAGCTCCCACCGTGTGCACGCACGTTTCTCTCTCCTGGCGGGACCAGAAACCTCACGCTATCTCACCGAAATCTGACCTTTCCGTGGTGTAGTGAAGAGCTCCTTTGAGTCCAATCATTTGCGCCACCTGGGGAGCGGTGTTCTGGGTCTCACGGCTGTTTGGTGGTCACTGCAGTTGTGGATTTTCAGGCCTCTGACAAGATCCACTCTCCCTTTCAAGATGGCAAGATTTCTCCCTCCGAGCCCATAGCTCCGAGAGGGAGCCCAGTCGCCGTGGGGGCTGCCCTGTCAGGGGAACCCCGTCCAGCAGTCCCCCACCTTCTCCTGGAGTTCAGCTGTCCCTTAGCTTGCTAACAAATACTGCCCATGCGACCCTCAGCTGTTCTTTCTTTCTGCTCCAGGAAAAGGCTTGGAACACGTCTGTCTATTCTGTCGCCATTTTCTCCTCTCCCTCCATTTCTTCTTGATTCTTACATAAGTTGTTGATTTTCCCCTCCTTCTGGTTTATGAACTGTATGACCCTTATTCTGAATTCTATTTCTGACATATTTCATTCCTCTGTTTCACTTAGCTGCTTTTCTGGCAATTCCTCCTTTTCTTTCCTTTGGGGGTTTCTTTGTCTGGCCATTTTTGGTCTCACAGACTGATCTAGATGTCAAGTTATGTAGGAGCTGCTCCTTGGGTGGCAGTGGCTCCTTGGGCTATGGTTACTCCTTGTGCTGTCATGGAAGTGGATGTTCCTCAGTTGGCAGTGCTCCTCTGGTGGGTGCTATTCACAGCAGTGGTATCTCCTCTGGCTTGTGGGGGAGGCTTCTTGCACAGCTGTTGTTCCTTGGATGGGTGTGGGCTGATCACAAGGTTGCTGCTCCTCTGATGGGGGCGAGCTGTGTGTGGCTGCTGCTCCTTGTATGGGGGAGGGCTGCTCACACATCTGCTGCTAGCGTGGTTGCAGTGCCCTGGGCTAAAGCATTGGGCCGGTCAGAGGGGAGTGCTCTTCAGAACTCCCAGGAGCCTGTGCTCGTGGTAACTGGAGACTCTTTGTCTGTGGGACCACAGCCGAGGTAGCAGGTCCCTGGCAGGGGTGGCTGTAGAGTCCAAGGAGTTATCTGAGGTCACCTTGGGTGGAGGTGAGGCTGGGCTCCCAGTGACAGCAGTTCTCCCCTTCAAAAAGGCTAGGCCTTTGAGGACAAGTCAGCCTCCCAGTACTGTTTACAATGGTAGCAGAGGCTACCTACTTAGGTGAGCCCTGTAGCCTGCCCCCAAAGGTCCTACGGGATCTAACTGTGACACACGCACACACCACATGACCACACAATCCTCTTTTACTCCCTCACTCACCCACGCTCTTTCCCTCACTGCTGCCTTCTTCTTGCCTCTGTAGTTGGGTCTGAGGTGTTATTTACCTGTTCATGGTTGAAATTTCCTCTCCAGGTGTCTGGTTATGTGGCACACTCTCTAGCACCTGGCCAGACAGGATAAAATTCACCTTGACAAGACACAACACAAAGGGAACAAAGCACAAATGTACTCACGACACCAATAACCCCACTATAAGTGACCACCTGAGAAAAGAGAATTAGGGGAGAGGAAAGAGAGCACAAATGATATCAAAGAGATAGAAAAATATAAGAGAGAAAAGAAAAAGGAAGAAAAAGGAGAATATATATATATAAAACACCAGAGAACCAATAGATAAACCAAAAAAAAAAAAAATACAAACACCAACCACCCAGCAAAGAGGATGGTGGCAGAATCTGTAGAGGCTGAGCTTATATACAGAAAATAAGGTTAAGAATTGGATGAATATGGGGAGGACCTCAGTTCAGTATAGAGAAAGTAGAAAGAGGATGGGTGGATAAGAAGAAAGAGAATGAGAAAATAATAATAATAACAATAATAATAAATTTACAAAAAATTGATTTCAAAAATGGTATAAAAATAGAAAATGAAAATAAAATAAAATAGAGTGATGGAAAAATGATGCAAAAAGAAATAGAAAATAAAGCAACAAACAAAAATAGGATAACAAAGAAAAAAAGAGATAACAAAATAATAATAAAAAAATAAAAATGAAAAAGTGAAGTGTTGTTCCTTTGGCTGGCTTAAGATCCCAGTCTTCTGTACTGTACTGTTTCTCAGTTTTCTATTGCTGGGACAGAGGTCTCTCTTTAGGCCAGTCCCTTTGGACTCTCAGGGACTATTTAGATTTTTTTTAATCCTTTGTACCATTCAGGGTGGAATCTGGATGTGGCTGTATTGGTTGCCTGGAGACTGGAGGGAGGGGCTATCTCTTCAGGGCAAAATGGCTGCCCAGGTCCCGGGCTCAGGGATGACTCAGCACCTGACTCACTACCACTTCTCCTGGACCCCCTCCTTTCCTCAGATTCCACAGGTCCGCACCTTGTCCCGCACCTCAGCTATGGGTAAGTGTCTGTATCTGAAAGATCCTATGAACTAGGTTCAGTGAAGAGAGGCACAGGCCACAAAGAGGGAAAAGATTGCACTTCTGCATGCTCCTCTCCTGCCGGAACTGTGCAGTCTGTTGAGCCCTTCAGGCTAACCCCTCTGGGATCAGCCTTTTGTGACTGTGGACCCAGATCTAGAATCCCCTGCCTCTAGCAGTCCTATGGACATTCTTTCCACAGTCAGATGCTGTGCCTGTCCCAAGGGACGCGGCTTGATGCTGTGCAGATTCCCTCTGACCCTCTGGGCTCAGAGGTCTGGCAGACTCTCCTGCCCAGATCCTTGATTTTACCTTTCTCCAGGTAAAATCTGCCCTTCCCAGCTGCAAACTGTCTCACCAGCTGAGTCTCCTTTGCCAATTCGATTTGGATGTTATTCATTTCAGATGCTCATTCTATTTGCTCTGGGACAAGGCTCTGGACATGTCCATCTATTCTGCTGCCATTTTGTCTCCTTACTCTCTTTGTTTCTTCATGAGTCTGGTTAAAGGTTCATCAATCTTTTTTAAAAATCTTTTTTTTAAATTTAATAAATCTTTATTGTTCAGATTATTAAAATTGTTCCTCTTTTTTTCCCCATAGCTCCCCTCCACCCGGTTCCCACCCCACCCTCTGCACTTACCAACCCACCACTGTCCTCATCCATAAGTGTACGATTTTTGTCCAGTCTCTTCTCGCTCCCCCACACCCCTTTCCTCCTGAGAATTGTCAGTCCACTCCCTTTCTATGCCCCTGATTCTATTATATTCACCAGTTTATTCTGTTCATCATATTTTTTATTCACTTGATTATTAGATTCACTTGTTGATAGATATGTATTTGTTGTTCATAATTTTTATCTTTACCTTTTTCTTCTTCTTCCTCTTCTTAAAGAATACCTTTCAGCATTTCATATAATACTGGTTTGGTGGTGATGAACTCCTTTAGCTTTTTCTTATCTGTGAAGCTCTTTATCTGCCCTTCAATTCTGAATGATAGCTTTTCTAGGTAGAGTAATCTTGGTTGTAGGTTCTTGCTATTCATCACTTTGAATATTTCTTGCCACTCCAGTCTAGCCTGCATAGTTTCTGTTGAGAAATCAGCTGACAGTCGTATGGGTGCTCCCTTGTAGGTAGCTAACTGTTTTTCTCTTGCTGCTTTTAATATTCTCTCTTTGTTTTTTGCTCTTGGCATTTTAATTATGATGTATCTTGCTGTGGTCCTCTTTGGATTCCTTTTGTTTGGGATTCTCTGGGTTTCCTGGACTTGTAAGTCTATTTTTTCACCAGGTGAGGGAAGTTTTCGGTCATTATTTCTTCAAATAGATTTTCAGTATCTTGCTCTCTCTCTTCTTCTGGCACCCCCATAATTCGGATGTTGGTATGCTTGTTGTCCCAGAGGCTCCTTACACTATCTTCATATTTTTGGATTCTTTTTTTCTTTTTGCTTTCCGGTTGAGTGTTTTTTGCTTCTTTGTATTTCAAATCTTTGACTTGATTCTTGCGATCCTCTAGTCTGCTGTTAGATCTCTGTATAATATTTTTTATTTCAGTCATTGTATGCTTAATTTCTAGTTGGTCTTTTTTCATATCCTCAAGGATCTCGCTTAATTTATCAGCCTTTTCAGGAAATTCTTGAAAAACCTTATAACTGTGGTTTTGAACTCTATATCCAGTCATTTGCTTTCCTCTGTTTCTTTTATTTGTGACCTGTTTCTTTGTCTCCGCATTTTGGCTGCTTCCCTGAGTTGATAGAGTGGCTTTGTGTACTATGTGTCCTATCGGGCCCAGTGGCTCTTCCTCCCCAGCTACCTGAGGTGTACACTCTTGGTGCACTCCTTTGAGGGCTGTGTGCACAGTCTTGTTGTAGTTAAGCCTTGATTGTTGTTGGTATCACTGGGAAGAATTGACCTCTAGGCCACTTGGCTGTGAGGATCAGCTGTGTCTATGTTGGGAGAACTTCTGTGCTGGAGACACCTTTATGAGACAAGACTTTGCAAAAGCCTCTGTGCTCAGCTTGGATGGGGTGGAGTCTCAGGGTGGAACAGACAGCATTGGTTTCCCATCATCCCTGTCCTAATAGGGCCCTGTGTCTCAGTGTCCCATGGTAATTGCTGCAAGCACCTCTGAGAGAAAGCTGCCCTCGAGTTCCACCCTCTGCCAGACAGTCCAGTTTCTCCCTGAATGAGTCTGGGTCCCCAGAGTCTTGCCCAGAATTGGAGTTCAGTGCAGTAAGGAGCTTTTTTCTCCCTCCCGCTTGAGAAAGCCAGCCGCGTACTCAGTTGCCCGCCCTCTCTGCGTGCACGCCTTGGTACCTCTGCCTTCCACACTTCCTCTGAGTCTCAGTGTGCTTTTCTCTTTCTTTCTAGTTGTAGAATTTCCACTCAGTCAGCCTTCCTGTGGTTCTGGATGATGTCCCTTTTGTCTTTTTGTTGTGGTTTTGAACTTGTTGTGTGAGGAAGCAGTTTAGGTGTTTACCTATGCCGCCATCTTGGTTTCTCCTAAAGGTTCATCAATCTTGTATATCTTTTCAGAGAACCAGCTCTTGCATTCATTGCCCATTTGTATTGATTTTTTAGTGTCTATTTAATTTATTTCTGTTCTGATCTTAATTTTTACTTCCTTCTACTTACTCTGGGCTTTTCTTGTTGTTATCTTTCTAATTATTTTAGTTTTAGTGTTAGATAGTTTTTTCTTATTTCTTTATTTAGGCCTGTAATGCTATGATTATCCCTGTTCAGGCTGCTTTTGCTGTGTCCCATAAATTATGGGTTGTTGAGTGTTCATTTTCATTTGTTTCCAGGTATTTTTATTATTTATTCTTTGATTTCATCAGTAACCCATTCATTGTTTAATAACATGCTATTTAGCCTCCATGTATTTGACTGTTGTTATATTTTTATTATAATTTATTTCTAGTTTCATATCATTGTGAACTGAGAAGATGCTCAATATATAGGGTCTTATTTAGTGTGCTATCATGTGGTCTGTCTTTCAGAATGTTCCAAGTTCATGTGAGAAGAATGTATATTCTGCAGTTTTGGGGTGGAATAGTCTGTAAATGTCAATTAATTCCATCTGATCTAGTGTGTTGTTTATGGTCTTTGTTTCCTTGTTGATTTTTTTGTCTGGAAGATCTATCCAGTGATGTGAGTGGGTTGTTAGTCCTCTACTATTACCATATTGATCTCAATCTCTCCTTTAATGCTCTCCAAGAGGTTTTTAAATATGTATTTATGTATTCCTATATTGAGTGCACAAATGTTTACCAGGGTTATATCCTCTTTTTGTGTCGATCACTTTAATTTTATGTAGTGGCATTCATTTGTCTTTTTTTATGGACTTTGCTTTGAAGTCAATTTTGTCAGGTATATGTAATGCTACCCCTACTTATTTTTTCATTTCTATGAGCATGAAAAATTATTTTCCATCCCTTCACTTTCATTCTCTGTTTCCTTTGTTCTAAGGTTGGTCCCTTGTAGACAGCATATATATGGTCATATTTTCTTATACATTAAGCTACCCTATGTCTTTAGATTCTAGCATTTAATCCATTTATATTTAAGGTTATTATTGATAGGTATTAATTTACTGCCATTTTTTCTTTATGCCTATGTTCCTCTCTCTCGCAATTTCTTCTTCTTAAAGCACTCCTTTAAACAATGCTGGATTGGTGGTAATATACTCCTTTAGCCATTTTTTTTTTGTCCTGGGAAGTTCTTTTTTTTTATTGATTAAGGTATTACATGTGTCCATATCCCCCCATTGCACCCCCACCCACTCCCATACATGCCCTAACACCCCAGTGTCTTTCGTCCATTGGTTATGCTTATATGAATGCATACAAGTCCTTCTGTTGATCTCTTACTTCTCTTCCCCCTCCCCAGCCTTCCCACTATAATTTGACAGTCTATTTGATGTTTCTCTGCCTCTGTATCTATCTTTTTGCTCATCAGGTTATAATGTTCTTTATTTTCCATAAATGAGTAAGATCATGTGGTATTTCTCTTTCACTGATTGGGTTATTTCGCTTAGCATAATGCTTTCCAGTTCCATCCATGCTGCTGCAAATGGTAAGAATTCCTTCTTTTTTAAAGCAGTGTAGTATTCCATTGTGTAGATGTACCATAATTTTCTAATCCACTAATCTGCTGATGAGCACTTAGGCTGTTTCCAAATCTTAGCAATTGTAAATTGTGCTGCTATGAACATAGGGGTGCATATATCCTTTCTGATTGATGTTTCTAGTTTCTTGGGATATATTCCTAGAAGTGGAATCGCTGGGTCAAATGGAAGTTCCATTTTTAGTTTTTTGAGGAAACTCCATACTGTTCTCCAAAGTGGCTGCACCAGTCTGCATTCCCACCAGCAGTGCACAAGGGTTCCTTTTTCTCTGCATCCTCACCAGCACTTTTCATTTGTTGATTTGTTGATGATAGCCATTCTGACAGGTGTGAGATGGTACCTCATTGTCATTTTCATTTGCATCTCTCAGATGATTAGTGACTTTGAGCATGTTTTCATATGTCTCTTGGCCTTCCTATGTCCTCTTTGGAAAAGTATCTATTTAGGTCCATTGCCCATTTTTTAATTGGATTGTTTATCTTCCTTTTGTTAAGTTGTATGAGTTCCCTGTAAACGTTGGAGATTAAACCCTTATCGGAGATAACATTGGCAAATATGTACTCCCATGCAGTGGGCTTACTTGTTGTTTTGTTGATGGTTTCTTTTGCTGTGCAGAAGCTTTTTATTTTGAAGTAGTCCCATTTGTTTATTTTCTTTTTAGTTTCCGTTGACCTAGGAGCAGTATCAGTGAAGAAATTGCTTCGGCATATGTCAAGATTTTGCTTCCTCTGGATTCCTCTAATATTTTTATGGTTTACTGTCTTACATTTAAGTCCTTTATCCATTTTGAGTTTATTTTTGTGTATGATGTAAGTTGGTGGTCCAGATATATATATTTTTTGCATGTATCTGTCCAATGTTCCCAACACCATTTATTGAAGAGACTGTCTTGACTCCATTGTATGCTCTTTCTTCCTTTGTTGAATATTAATTGAGCATAGTGGTTTGGTTTGATTTCTGGATTCTCCATTCTATTCCATTGATCTATATGGCTGTTCTTATGCCAGTACCAGGCTGTTTGAGAACAGTGGCTTTGTAATACAGCTTGATATATGGTATTGATATCTCCCCAATGTTGCTCTTCTTTCTCAGGATTGCTGCAGCTTTTCGAAGTCTTCTTTTATTCCAGATGAATTTTTGGAGAGTTCGTTCTAGGTCGTGAAATATGCCATTGGTATTTGAATTGAGAGTGCATTGAATCTTTAGATTGCTTTGGGTGGTATGGACATTTTAATGATGTTGATTCTACCAATCCATGAACACGATATGCTCTCCCATCTATTTATGTCTTCCTCCATCTCTTTTTTCAATGTCCTGCAGTTTTCTGAGTAGAGGTCTTTTACCTACTTAGTTAAGTTTATTCCTAGGTATCTTAATTTTTTTTGTGTGTGTGTGATGGTAAATGGGATTGCTTTTTTAGTCTCTCTTTCTGTAAGTTCACTATTTGTGTATAGAAATGCCATAGATTTCTTGGCGTTAATTTTGTATCCTGCTACATTGCCAAATTCATTTATTAAGTCTACTAATTTTTTGATGGAGTCTTTAGGGTTTTCTATGTACAGTATCATGTCATCTGCGAATAATGACAATTTTACTTCTTCTTTTCCAATTTGAATACCTTTTATTTCTTCTTCTTGTCTGCTGTTGCTAGCACTTCCAGTACTATGTTGAACAGGAGTGATGAAAGCGGGCATCCCTGTCTTGTTCTTGTTCTTAGTGGATATGGTTTAAGTTTTTGCCCATTGAGTATGATGCTGGCTGTAGGTTTGTCATATAAGGCTTTTATTATGTTGAGGTATGATCCCTCTATTCCCACTTTGCTGAGCATTCTTATCAGAAAAGGATGTTGGATTTTGTCAAATGCCTTTTCTGCATCAATTTTTATGATTATGTGATTTTTGTCTCTCACTTTGTTTATGTTATGTATCACATTTATTGATTTGCATTCCTGGAATAAATCCCACTTGGTCATGGTGTATGATCTTTCTAATGTAATGCTGGATCTGGTTTGTTAGAATTTTGTTGAGGATTTTAGCATCTATGTTCATGAGGGATATTGGCCTGTAATTCTCTTTCTTTGTGGTGCCTTTATTTGGTTTTAGGATTAGGATAATGCTGGCTTCATAGAAAGAGTTTGGAGGTATGCCTTCCTCTTGAATATTTTGGAATAGTCTGAGAAGAATTGGTTTTAGTTCTTATTTGAATGTTTGGTAAAACTCCCCTGTGCTGCCATCTGGTCCAGGGCTTTTGTTTGTTGGAAGCTTTTTGATTACTGTTTCAATTTCATCAGTAGTTATTGGCCTATTCAGGCTTTTTGAATCTTCCTGATTGAGTTTTGGAATCTTGTATTTTTCTAGGAATATATCCATTTCATCGAGGTTGTCCAGTTTGTTGGAGTAGAGTTGTTCATATTATTTTTTTACAATCCTTTGTATATCTGTTGGGTAAGTTGTTACATCACCTATTTCATTTCTGATTTTGTTTATTTGGGCCCTCTCTTGTTGTTTCTTGGTGAGCCTGGCTAGAGTTTCATCAATCTTATTTATCCTTTCAAAGAACCACCTCTTGCTTTCATTGATCTTATGTATTATTTTTTTGTTCTCTATGTTATTTATTTCTGCTCTGATATTTATTATCTCCTTCCTTCTAACTATGGGCTTTTCTTGTTTCCCTCTTTCTAATTGTTTGAGTTGTAGGGATAGATAATTTATTACCATTTTTCTTGTTTTTTGAGGTAGGCCTTGTAGACCTATGAACTTACCTCTCAGGACTGCTTTCATTGTATCCCATAGATTTTGGATTGTTGTGTTCACATTGTCATTTGTTTCCAGGATGCTTTTAATTTCTTCTTTGATCTCTTTGGTCACCCAATCATTGTTTAGTAGCATGCTATTTAGCTTCCAAGTGTTTGATTTATTCATTGTTGTTATTGTAGTTGATTTCTAGTTTTATACCATTATGGTCTGAGAAGATGCTGTGTCCTAATATGTGGTCTATCTTTGAAAATGTTCCACGTGCATTGGAGAAGAATGTATATTCTGTAGTTTTGGGGTGAAATGTACTGAAGATGTCAATTAAGTCCATCTGATCTAGTGAGTCATTTAAGATAACTGTTTCTTTGCTGATTTTTTGTTTAGAGGATTTATCCAGTGGTGTCAATGGGGTATTAAAGGCCCCTACTATGATGACTGTATTACCATTGATCTCTTCCAGAAGTTGTTTTATGTATTTGGGTGCTCCTGTATAGGGTGCGTATATGTTTACCAGAGTTATATCTTTTTGTTGAATTGCTCCCTTTAGTATTATGTAGTGGCCTTCATTATCTCTTGTTATGGTCTTTGCTTTGAGGTCTATTTTATCAGATATATGTATCGCAACCCCAGCTTTTTTCTCCTTTTCATTCGCCTGTAAAATATTTTTCCATCCCTTCACTCTCAGTCTGTGTGAATTCTTTGTTCTGAGGTGGGTCTTTTGCAGACAGCAAATATATGGGTCATGTTTTCTTATCCATTTAGCTACCCTGTGTCTTTTGACTGGTGCATTTAATCCATTTACATTTAATGCTATTATTGATAAGTACTTGTTTGTTGTCATTTTTGTTCTTACTGTTTGTTTTTCTTCTTGCCTTTCTGTTTCTTCTTTTTACAGCAGTCCCTTTAGCATTTATTGCATTGCTGGCTTGGTAGTAATAAACTCTCTTAGCCCTTTTTTGTCTGTGAAGCTCCTGATTCCACCTTCAATTTTGATTGATAGCCTTGCTGGGTAAAGTTTTCTTGAATTAAGACCCTTGCTTTGAATCACTTTGTATATTTCATTCCATTCCCTTCTGGCTTGGTGTGTTTCTGTTGAGAAATCAGTTGATATTCTAATAGGAGATCCCTTGTAGGTAACTTTCTGTCTCTCTCTGGCAGCCTTTAAGATTCTTACTTTGTTGTTGGTGTTTGCCAATTTAATTATGATATGTCTATGTGTCGGTCCTTTGGGGTTCATCTTGTTTGGGACTCCATGTACTTCTTGGACTTGTGTAGTTTTTTTCTTGCCAATATCAGGGAAGTTTTCTGTCATTATTTCTTCAAACAGGTTTTCTATTCCTTGCTTCTCTTCCTCTCCTTCTGGTATCCCTATATGTGAATGTTGTTTCATTTTGTGTTGCCCCAAAGCTCCCTTAGGCTCTCCTCTTGCTTTTTAAGTCTTCTTTCCAGTTGCTGCTCTGTTTGTGTGCTTTTTCCTACCTCATCTTCTAATTTGCTGATGCGGTCCTCAGCCTCTTCTACTCTACTCTTTAATTTTTCCATTGTGTTCTTTAGTGCAGCTATGTCATTCTTCATCTCCTCCTGGTTCCTTTTCATGTTGGTGACATTCTCATTCAGCTCCTTATAGTTCTCATTGAGTTGTGTGTATTTGTCATTGAGTTGTGTGTATTTGTCATCCAGCTGTTTAAACATCCTTATAACCATTACTCTGAATTCTTTCTCTGATATGCTCCTAGCCTCAATTTCATTTAACTCCCTTTCTGGTGATTCCTCTTTTTTCTTTCCTTTGGGGATTGCTTTTCTGTCTTTCCATGTTTTGCTGTAACATTTTAATTGTAGGTCTGATTGGTTTGATACTCAGGTTCTTTTTGGGATGGTGCTTCTGGTGTGATCTCTCAGGTCTCCTGGGCTTGGTAATCTAGTGTAGCTCCCTACTTGAGCTATTTGGGTTCTCTTGATGTAGGCCTGTGAGCTGGAAAGGTACAACTGCGGTGTCTAGAAGTCAGCAGCCATGGAGGGGGGTGTCCCAATTTTTGCTGTCTTGCACCCTTGATTTAAATCATACGCCCAGCGGGGACTCACAGTGGCACCCAGGAACCATCTGTTGGGGTGATGGGTCTCAGGAGGCATGTGCTCTGGAAAGGCGTGACTGTGGTGTCCAGAGTTCTGTAGTGGTGGGGTGGGCAGACTCAGTTTTTGCTGCTGCACCTGTGGTGGATAGGTGCACGCTCCCAGAGGCAGCTCACAGGGGCACCTGTGGTGTGTTTGCCAGTGAGTGGCACTGAAGCATTCTGAAGCGCCCAGGCACTGAAGCTGCATAATTGAGGCATCTGTGGGCAGGTATCCAGGGTGAGTGAATTCAGAATTTCTACTGCCGGGGGGAGTATGTCCCTGTTTGCCCAAGATCACACCCAGCAAGGACTCACAGCAGCTCCTACGAGTGCCCTGTGGATAGATGGGCTCAGGGTGCCTACCTGTTGGAAATATGCACGGGGACTGTGGTGGTGCGTTTGCTGGCTCAGAGGTCTGACGCACTTTGAGGGGCCCTGGTGCTGAAGTTACACAGCTGGGGTGTCTTTGGACAGTTATTCAGGAAGAGGGAGTTCAGAATTTCTACTGCAGGGCAGTGCACCCTTGTCTGTACAGAATCACACCCAGCAGGGGCTCCCAGTGGCTCCAAGGCACTGCCTAAGGAGTGGTGTGCACTGGATGCTTGTGCCCTGGAAACGCGTGATTGTGGTGTCTGGAGTTCTGCCGCTGGAGAGGGGTAAGATGCACTTACTGTTGTGGGAACGATGCACCTTTGGAGCTGGAGGTCCCAGGGTCCATGGGTCTGCGGCTGGGGTAGCAGGATTTTGGCTGGAGTGGCTGCTGGGTTGTGGGCAGTGTCAAAGTCCTGTCTGGGTAGTGGTGTTGATGAGTTCCTAGAAAAGGCCACTGTCCCCTTCAAGATGGCATGGGCTCTGTGTCCGAGTACTGCAGTCCAGGGAGTTCCCACAGTGGTGGTAGTCTCTCCTTGTCCAAGAGAGCCTGGTCTGCCAGCCCCTGCTGCTCCTGAGGGATTTAACTGTCCCTTACTCACTCACACACACACACCACACACACTCTCCTTTCATCCCCTCACCCACTCACTTCCTCTCCCTCACTTCCATCCTGCCAGCCGCCATCTTTTTTTCTCTGGCCTGCAAAGTTCTTTATTTCCCTTTCAATTGTAAATGATAGCCTTGCTAGAGTAGTCTTAGGTTCAGGTCCTTGTTTTTCATTACTTGGAATACTTGATGCCAATCCCTTCTAGCATTAAGTGTTTCTGTTGAAAAACCAGCTGACATTCTAGTGGGTACTCCCTTGTAGTTAACTTTCTGTCTCTCTTGCTACCTTTAAGATTCATTCTTTGTGTTTAATGTTTGTCACTTTTATTATGATGTGTCTTGGTATGGGCCTATTTGGGTTCATCTTGATTGAAACTCTGTGCTTTCTAAACTTCTGTGACTTTTTCCTTAACCAAGTTATGGAAGTTTTCTGTCATTATTTCCTTAAACAGGTTCTCTGTTCCTTGCTCAGTTTCTTCTCCTCTGGTAACCCTATGATGTGGATGTTATGTTTCATGTTGTCCCAAAGTGTCCTTAAACAATCCTCTTACTTTAAATTTGTTTTTAATTTTTTTGCTATTCTAATTTGGTGTTTTTTTCTACTTTTCCTTGCAAGTCATTAATTCTATCTCCTGCTATATCTAATCTACTTTTCATTTATTTCTTTGTATTTTTTTATTGTTTAAAGTATTACATATGTCTGCTTTTTCCCAAATTGACCCCCCAATAGAATATTGTTGAGGATTTTAGCATATATGTTCATCAATGATATTGGCCTGTAGTTCTCTTTCTTTGTGGTGTATTTATCTGCTTTTTGAATTAGGGTAATGCTGGCTTCATAGAAACAGCTTGGAGATGTGCCTTCCTCTTGAATTTTTAGGAATAGTCTGAGGAGGATAGGTTTTCATTCTTGTTTGAATGCTCAGTAGAACTCCCCTGTAAAGTCATCCAGACCAGGGATTTTATTTGCTGGAAGATTTTTGATTACTGCTTCAATTTCTTTGGTGGTTATTGGCCTATTCAGGTTTTTTTATTCTTCCTGATTGAGTTTTGGAAGCTTGTATTTTTCTAAGAATATGTTCATTTTATCTAGGTTGTCCAGTTTTTGGAATAGAGTTGTTCATAGTATTTTTTTTTTAACAATCCTTTGTATTTCTGTGGGGTCAGGTGTTACTTCACCTCTTTCATTTCTGATTTTATTTATTTGGGTACTCTCTCTTTGCTTCTTGGTGAGCCTAGCTAGAGGTTCATCAATCTTGTTTATCCTTTTCAAATAACCAGCTCTTGGTTTCACTTATCTTTTGTATTATTTTTTTGTTTCTATGTCATTTATTTCCATTCTGATTTTTATTATTTCCTTCCGTTTGCTTACTCTGGGCTTTTCTTGTTGCTCTCTTTCTAATTCTTTGAGTTGTAGGGTTAGATAATTTATTGCCTTTTTTTATTTTTATTTTTTTTAGGTAGGCCTATAGAGCTATGAACTTCCCTCTCAGGACTGCTTTCACTGTGTCCCATAGATTTTGGATTGCTGTGTTTTCATTGTCGCTTGTTACCAGAATTCTTTTCATTTCTCCTTTGATTTCTTTGCTAACCCAATCATTGTTTAATAGCATGCTATTTAGCTTCCAAATGTTTAATTTTTAAAAAATTGTTTTCATTGTAATTTATTTCTAATTTTATGTCATGGTGATCTGAGAAGATGCTTGATATGATTTCTATCTTCTTGATTTTGAATTGACTTTGCCTGTTTCCCAGTATATGGTCTATCTTTGAAAATGTCCCATGTGCACTTGAGAAGAATGAATATTTTGTAGCTTTGGCGTAAAATGTTCTGAAGATGTCAATTATTTCCATCTGATCTACTCAGTCGTTTAGAATTGATGTTTCTTTGCTGATTTCTTGTTTAGAGTATTTATCTAGTGGTGTCAATGAGATATTAAAGTCCCCTACTATGACTGTATTGCTGTTGATTGCTCCATTAATATATTTCAGAAGATTTTTAATGTATTTGGGTGCTCCTGAATTGGGGTGCATATATGTTTACCAGAGTTATATCATCTCATTGAATTGCTCTTTGGTATTATGAAGTAGCCTTCCTTATCTCTTGTTATGGCCTTCACTTTGTGGTCTAATTTGTCAGATATAAGAATTGCTAACCCAGATTTTTTTTCATTTCTATTTGCCTGAAAAAATTTTTTTTCATCCCTTCATTTTCAGTCTGTGTGAGTCCTTTATTCTGAGCTGGGTCTTTTGTAGACAGCAGATATATGGGGCATGTTTTTTAATCCATTCAGCCACTCAATGTATTTTGTTTGGAGCATTTAATCCATTTACATTTAAGGTTATATTGATAGGTACTTGTTTGTTGTCATTTTTATGCTTTATGCCTGTGTTCCTTCTTCCCTTTCCATTTCTTCTTTCTATCACAGTCCCTTTAGCATTTCTTGCATTGCTGGCTTTGTGGTAATAAACTCCCTTAACCATTTTTTGTCTGTGAAGCTCCTGCTTTCACCTTCAATTTTGAATGATAGCCTTGCTGGGTAAAGTATTTTTGGATTCAGTCCCTTGCTTTGCATCACTTTGTATATTTCATTCCATTCCCTTCTGGCCTAATGTGTTTCTGTTGAGAAATCAGTTGATAATCTAAAGGGAGATCCCTTACAGGTAACTTTCCGTCTCTCTCTGGCAGCCTTTAATATTCTTACTTTGTCGTTAATGTTTGCCAATTTAATTATGACTTGTCTTGGTGTCAGTCTTTTTGGGTCAACTTATTTGGGAGTCTGTGAGCTTCTTGGACTTGTGTGAGTTATTTCTTCCTAATATCCAGGAAGTTTTCTGCCATTATTTCTTCAAACAAGTTTTCTATTCCTTGCTCTGTTTCCTCTTCTTCTAGCACACATTTTATGTGGATTTTGTTTTGTTTCATGTTGTCCCAAAGCTCCCTTATGCTCTCCTACTGCTTTTTAAGTTTTTTTTTTTTTCAGTTGCTGCTCTGCTTGGGTGCTTTTTCCTACCTTGTCTTCTAGCTTGCTGATGCGGTCCTCAGCTTCTTCTAGTCTACTGTTGATGCTTTATATTGTGTTCTTTATTGCAACTATGTCATTCTTCATTTCTTTTTGGTTCTTATTCATGTCCTCTTTATTCTTACACATGTTGTTGAATTTGTCTTCTATCCCTTTCAGCATCCTTATCACCATTGCTCTGAGTTCTTTGCCGAATTGCTTGCCTCAATTTCATTTACCTCCTTTTCTGGTGATTCCTCCTTTTCTTTTGTATGGGGGATGTTTCTTTGTCTTCCCATTTTTTCTCCTCTCCAGGTGTCTGGTTACGTGGCTCACTCTTTACCATGTTGAGCAAGAGGCACAAAATGCAACTCAACAAGAACTACACAGAGGGAAGAAAACACGAACGTATTCATGACACTGATTACCCCAAATAATGGTGACCTCCAGAGAAAAGAGAATTAGGGGAGAGAAAAGAGCACAAAAATGATATCGAAAAAAGGAAATAACGTAAGAGAGAGAAGAAGAGGGAAATATATACATATATGGGGAGAAAACTCCATAAAACCAACAAATAAACCAAAAAATGCAAACAATAAACACCCAGAAAAAAAAAAGGGGGGGGGGGGACTGAATCTGAAGACGCAGAGCTTATATCCAGAAAGTAAGGTAAAGTAATTGAATGGGGGAATGACCACGATTCATTATAGAGGAGGTAGAAAGAGAATATATATCCTATCTAATAAAAGAGAAATATGCACATTGACCGTACCTCTGTTACTCCCACAAGCCACGCCCACCAGGTAATCAGGGGCAAATAGGCAAATTAACCCAACCAAGATGGCTGCGGCCATGGAGCTGGAGCGAGCAAGAGGCTTGGGTTGCCCCCAGTGATGGAGGAAGCCAAGCTTTCCGCCCGCCCTGGCAGGCCCTGGGCTCCACTCAAGGCTACAAAGTTTCAATTATAGAAGATAAATAAATCCCAGATACCTGCTTCCAGCCAGCCCTGGCCTCCACTCAAGGAGGCGCTGCAAGAAAAAAGGAAAAAAGGAGGGGCTGGGAGCCTGGATCACCGGGGGGCGTGGCCAGCCTGAAAACAGCCATCAGCCCCTCACCCAGACCTGCCAGGCAACCCAGCGGGGACCCCCACCCTGAAGGGGGTGTGGCCCTCACCCAAGCCGCCCCATGCCCCAAGGGAACCCCCACCCTGATCCAGGACACCCTTCAGGGAAAACCAGCTGTCCCCCACCTGTGCACCAGGCTTCTATCTATACTAATGAAAGACTAATATGCTAATTAGACTGCAAGACCTTCTAGGAGACCTTCCGGATGTTCTTCCGGACAAAGCCATGGTGGCAGGGCTGAGGTACAGGCAGTTAGAGGCCAAGAGGGGAGGGCAGTTGTTGTTGATCAGGCCAGGATGGGACGGCAGTTGTGAGTGATCAGGCTGGTGGGGGGCAGGACCATTGGGGGTAAGCAGACCATCAGGGGGTGCCAGTTGGGGGTGAACAGGACTTCAGTGGGGGTCAGTTAGAGGTGATCAGGATATTGGGGGGAGCAGTTTGGAGTGAGCAGTCCAGCAGGGGTAAAGTTGGGGGTGAACAGGTGGGAAGGTGGGGGCGAGCAGGCCAGCAGGGGGAGCAGTTGGGGGTGAGCACACTGCCATGGGTGGCAGTTGGGGGTGACCATGACAGCAGTGGGTACAGTAAGGGTTGACCCAGCAGGCAGGCAGGTGAGCACTTAGGAGCCAGTGGTCTAGGATTGTGAGAGGGTGTAGGCTGGGCTGAGGGGATCCCCCGCATGCATGAATTTCTTGCAGTGGGCCTCTAATATATAATCATTTTCCCCTTTCTTCAATCTATCTATATAATCATCTATTTTTGGAAAAGGAGAATAGAGAGCAGATATTGCTGTTTGGTAAGTGAAACTAATTAAGCTATTAGTAGAAGAAGAGAGCAAGTGAGGAGAGGAAAAACGAAATAAAAATAAAAACAAAACAATCAATCAAACAACAACAACAAGTTGGCTAGCAAAGAAAGAGAAAAGAGAAGGGTGCGTGGACTTGGAGCAGGGGAGAGGAAATTAGATATATGAGTAAGCCAACAAGGACTACTATAATAGTAATGTGTCAAGAAAGCATATAAAGATCAATTTTTAACAAGCAGTTAAACGAAAGGAGAGAGAAAACCTAAAGCAGGAACATGAGAAGAAAAACAAGATGAAAAAGGGAGAACTGAGGAAGTAAAGATTGGCAAAAAGGAAAAAAATGAGATAAAGTAAAATAATGATAAAAATAAAAATACAAAGTAGAACACTTATCCAAAAGAAATAAAAGGTTAATAATAATAATCATCCTATCTAATAAAATAGAAACATGCAAATTGACTGTACCTCCACTACACCCACAAGCCATGCTCACCAGCCAATCAAGAGCGAGTATGCAAATTAACCCAACAAATATGGTGGCAGCCACAGAGCAGGAGAGAGCAGGAGGCTTGGGTTGCCCCTGGCGATGGAGGAAGCCAAGCTTTCCGCCCACCCTGGCCTGCCCTGACCTCCGCTCAAGGCTACAAAGTTTCAATTATAGAAGATGAATAAATCCCAGATACCAGGGCCTCCGCTTGGGTGGCCAAGGGGCGTGGCTGGCCTGCAAACCACCACAGGCCCCTCGCCCAGGCCATCCCATGCCCAAAGGGAAACCCCACCCTGATCCGGGACACACTTCAGGGCAAACCAGCCAGCCCCCAACCATGTAAAAGGCCTCTATCCTCTCTAATAAAAGAGTAATATGCAAATTGACCATCACTCCAACACACAAGATGGCTGCCTCCATGTGGTCAAAGATGGCTGCCCCCATGTGGGCACAAGATGGCCACCACAAGCTGGCCAGCAGGGGAGGGCAGTTGGGAGGGACCAGGCCTGCAAGGGAGGGTAGTTGGGGGCGATCAAGCCTGCAGGGGAGGGCAGTTAAGGGTGACCAGGCTGGCATAGGAGGGAAGTTGGGGGTGACTGGGCCTGCAGGGAAGGGCAGTTGTGGGGGACGCAGGCCTGCAGGGGAGAGCAGTTGGGGGGGACCAGACCTGCAGGGGAGAGTAGTTGGGGGGGACCAGGCCTGCAGAGGAGGACAGTTAGGTGTGACCAGGCCTTCAGGGGAGGGCAGTTAGGGGTGACCAGGCCAGCAGGGGAGGGCAGTTAGGGGCAATCAGGCTGGCAGGGGAGCAGTTAGGCATCAATCAGGCTGGCAGAGAGGTGGTTAGGGGGTGATCAGGCTGGCAGGGAGAAGCGGTTAGGGGCAATCAGGAAGGCAGGCAGGTGAACAGTTGGGAGCCAGCAGTCCCAGATTGGAGAGGGTGCAGGCTGGGCTGAGGGACATCCCCCATGCATGAATTTTGTGCACTGGGCCTGTAGTAATAATAATAATAATAATAATAATAATAATAATAAATAATAAAATAAAGAAAAAAATTAATTTCTTAAGTAAAAGATAAAAAATAATAAAATGAAGTAGTGACATGTCATTTGCTTCAGCTGCATTTTAATGTCCCATGCAGGCTGGTTTAAGACCCCTCTCTACTGTTTCGTCTGTCACATCTCAGTTTCCTTTTAGGTAGTCAGCAACATGATGAAGTTCCCAGTGATCCACCACTCATCTGTGTCAGACTCCACTGCCTTGGTTTCAGGCAGGCAGGATCAATCTGCCTTCCCCTACATAGCAGTCTCGGTGAGTATTTGTAATTGAGAGATCCTATGTACTGGGTTTAGTGAGTAAAAGCAAGGAAAATATAAAGACAGAGCAACTGCACGATAGCACATCTCTCTCCTCCTGGCACTGTGTGGCCAGTGCAGCTCTCAGGCTGCCCTTCTGGGCACAGCCTCTCACAGGTTTGGACTAGGATATAGATTCCCTGGCTGCCAGCAGTCCTGTGGATCCCCCTCCACATTCGAGTGTTACACATGTCCGCAAGGTACACAGACTTGGTGCAGCGCAGTTTCCTTCTGACCCTCTAGTATGGTTGTGCATGTCTCTCTCTCCAGCCCAGATCCTGGATCCTACCATTCTCCAGGCATCCTCTGTCCTTTCCTGCCACAGATAGTCTCACCAGCTGTATTTAATTTGCCAATTCTAGGTGGATATTGTTTGATTCAGCTGTTCCTTCTATCTGCTCTGTGAGAAGGTGCAGGATATGTCCGCCTATTTGGCTGCCATTTTGTCTCCCCCTGGACATACTTCTTAGAAGCCCACAGCTGGGGAGGCTGGAGTCTCATCATTTGTGGGTTCACAGCCCAGGCAGCAGGTTCCTGGCTGGTGTGGCTGAGGGTCCCGGGTGGTGTCCGAGGTCTCCCTGGGTGGAGGTCAGGCTTGGCTCCTAGTCACAGCCAATCTCTCTTTCAAGATGGTGCTGTCTCTGTGGCAGAGCCAGCCATCCCAGGAGAAATTTCAGTGGTAGTAGAGGCTGCCTGGCTAGGGGAGTCTTGTCCACCATCCCACAATAGTCCTGCGGACTATAACTGTCCTTCACTCACACATGCACTCCCCTTTCACTCCCTCACTCACTCACACTCTCAACCTCACTGCGTCCTGTCAGTCACTATTTTCCTAACTCTCCATTGTAATCTTGATGTCAGATATGCTATTCTTCATTTCCAACTGATTGTTATTTATAATTTCTATTTTTTGTTTCATGCTATTATAGTACCCCCTAAGTTTCTTGATGTTCTTACTAAGTTCCTTGAGCATCCTTATAACCATTACTTTGAACTCTATCTTATATAATAAAAGCCTAATATGCTATGTCACTGACCGTTTGTTTGACCATTCGACCAGTTGCTATGACATGCACTGACCAACAGGAGCAGAAGCTCTGACCAGTAGGTTAGCTTGTTGCTGAGGTCTGGCTGATTGAGACTGGGCAAGATGGGCTGGACACACCCTGGAGCCCTTCTGCGGTCCCTCCCTGGCTCCGATTGGCACCAATTAGGACTAGGCGAGATGGCCCCAATCAGCACAAATAGGCCCCGATTGGCCCCAATCGTGACTGGGCAAGACAGGCCAAGACACACCCTAAAGGAATCTGCACTGGGCCAGTTTCAGCCCGATCCCCGCACTTCAAGCCAACGGACCCCATTGGTGTATGAAGCCATGCACTGGGCCTCTAGTATATGATCATTTGTTTGTCTCCATTTTGTTTAGCTCTCTTCCTGGCATTTCCTCCTTTTCTTTCATTTGGGGATTGTTTATTTGTCTCCCCATTTTTGCTGTACCTTTGTATTTATTTGTATATATGAGAGCAAATTGGTGTGACTCCCAGTCTTTGTGGTGTAGCCTTGCATAGTAAGTGTTTTGTGGGACCCAGTGCTATAGTCTCTTAAAACTTCTGAGCTGGGTGCTATAGGAATGACTCTTGTGTGAGTTGTTTGGGCTCTCCTGCTATAATTGGGTCTTGAAGGTTGTTGTCCCATTAATGGGAGCAATCTCCTTTCAGTCCAGCTGACTGTGAGGCTGACCCCTGACCATTCAAGTGTGAGATGTGCAGGTGCTGACAGAACAAAACAAAACAAAAAACAAAACAAAACATATACAAGACCCCTACAACAACAACAACAGCAACCACAAAAGAAGAGAATATTAGTAAGGAGAAAAGAGAACAATAATAGAAGAAAAGAAAGTGAAATACGAGGAGAAAAAAAGGAGAAGAAAAGGAATATGAAAGGGCAGAAGTGAAAGAAAATAAGAATAAATAATAGGGGAAAGCAAGGTATAAAAGAAAAGAGGAAGAAACTAATTATTAAAAGGAAAATAGAGAGCAAAGTAGATAGACAAAAAATAAAAAAGGAACTACAAAGATAAAGCAGGAGAAAGAAGATAGAATGTGGGGTAAGAAAAGGGAAGGGAAAATTAGATCTATGAAAGACAAAGAAGAGACTAAAATAATAACAAATCATAAAGAAGAAAGATAAGTAAAATAAAAGAAAAAAGTAAAGTGGCATTCATTTCAGAAGAGTTTAGTGCCCCTTGGGAGCTCTCTTTGGAGTCTGCTCTTCTGATGGCTGAGGTTGACTATTTTGTCTGCCAATTCTGGACTTCCTGGGAGGTGTTTAGGTGCTAACCATGATCAGAAACTGTCTTCTTTTGGCTCTCAACAACCTGTTTGAAGCTTCAAGTGATCCAGTTTGTGTCTGTCTCCACAGTATCTGGCTATACTTGGGAGAGGCCAAGTTCTCTCTAAGACCAGTTTGTTAATAGCATGGTGCCCAGTGATGGGCTGGTTCCCTGGGCTCCACCTCTGCCTGGTTTCACCTGCCAGTCAGCTGTAAATCTTAATCACTCAAAAGCTTGTTTCTGAAAGGGCTTTAAGTGGAGTCTGGAGTCTAGACCTGGATCTCCTGTGAGGGGGAGGTGCAGTTCAGATTTCAGGGAAAGATATGGATGTGTTTCCCTGTCCCAGAGCTACTCCTCTGAGAGTGTCCTAGAATGTTTTCCTGCCTTTGGCTTGCTGGAGATGCTCGTATACAATCCAGTGGGATCAGATGGAAACCCATAGGCCCTATCAGCTCTCCTGTGAGGGGGAAGCACCAGATTCCTGGTTAGTGGTGCAGCTGGCCCCACCCTCAGCCAGTGACTGATGTTTCCTGAGACTGTTCAAACCCCTAAGCTTAGTCTCTGCTGCTGTCTCCTCTGCAAAGGTCAAGATTCATGGTGTGGCAGGCAGGGATCCTGAGAGTGGGGTGAGCTTTATCACCAAGGAAAGGGTTTTTCCTTTTCCAGAGCTGTCACTTCTGGAAAGGGCCAGTGCTTCTCAGGAAAATTGGCCAATTTGGCTTGGAGGAGTACATCCAGATGCAGGTCTCCTGGCCTTCTCTTTTCTATGTCTCCTCCAATGCTTCTGACCCCAGCCTCTCCTCAGGCACTTCAATTCACACTGACCTACCTCCACTGAAGCCTCAGGTGAGTAGCTGTAAACAAAATTCCTTTGTTCTTGGTGTTTTAAACAAACAAACAAACAAACAAACAAACAAGAAAACACGGTTTAACTGAGATCACCTCCAGACTCCTTGGCACCAGACCTGCCTGGATGTTATATGGGGTGCTGGTCTTGGCTCTGGTGCTCAGGGCTTTGGATCCCAGCCTGGGTTCTAGGCCTCCATATTCTCAGGGAAAAGACCCTCCCATGGCCTCTTCACTCAAGGCCTATGGCCTGTGGAAGTTGGGTTAATCACTCTCATGACTTCACCCTTCCTACAAGTCTCGAGGTGTTTTCTGTCCTTCCTTGATATAAGTAGCCTCCTCAGCTAGATCTCAGTTGGTAATTCCAGGTGAGTGTCCCCTAATTTAGTTGTATTTCCAGTCTGGCCCTGGCAGGAGGTACAAGAAAGGTCTGCCTATTTGGTCACCATATTCTCCCTCCAGTCCATCTCCCTTTAAGTATTTCAGAGTGAAACGTAATTATAACCAGCAGTATAAATTGTTTTTTCTCCTGGGATAAAAGATACTCTAACACCCTTTTTCTTTGCATTAAGAGTTTAATACAAAATAGCTTTCTATACTTATCCTATATAATAAAGAGATAATATGCAAATTGACCCTCACACCCTTATAAGATGGCTGCCTATGACCAGGCCAGCAGGGGTTTAGTGAGGGATGACCAAATGACTGAACAGTAGGGTGCGTGGGGCGACCAGGCTGGCAGGGAGGCCGTAAGGGGCGACCAGGCCAGTAGTGGGGGACAGTTGGGGTAACCAGACCAGCAAGGGGGGGCAGTTGGGGACAACCAGACTAGCGGGGGGGGGCAGTAAGAGGTGATCAGGCTAGCGGGGGGGGCAGTTAGGGGCAACCAGACCAGCAGAGGGGGGCAATTGGGGGTGTTCAGTCTGGCGGGGGGGGGGCAGTAAGAGGTTACCAGGCTGGTGCAGGGGGGGCAGTTAGGGGTGATCAGGCCAGCACACAGAGGCAGTGAGGGGCAATCAGGCTGGTTGGGGGAGCAGTGAGGGGAAACCAGTCAGGCAGGCAGGTGAGTGATTAGGAGCCAGTGGTCCAGGATTGTGAGAGGGATGACCAACTGCCGGTTTAGGCCCAATCCTGGGGCTAAACCAGCAGTTGGACATCCCCCGAGGGGTCCTGGATTAGAGAGGGTGCAGGCTGGGTTGAGGGGACCCCCCATGCACGAATTTCATGCACTGAGCCTCTAGTCTATACTAACAATAGAGGAATATGCAAATCATCTGGGATGCCATCATGTAATGACCCATCAGCAGGCTGTGCCCCCGCACCCTGCTCAGGCAGCTTTGAGGCCTGGGGTAGGTAGGATAGGATATAATAGGAGCGTATAAGAAAGGAGAGGGAGAGGAAAGAAGGCCTGCATGCAGACAGGCCAAGAGGAGAAACAGAAATACAGAAAGGGAACAGGAAAAAGACGCAGGAATGGAAAAGGGAAGGAAATGTGGGGCTGCGCATGGGAGGAGGTGGCGACCCCGGGGGGGGCGGAGCAGCTGCACCTGGCGAGGGGTGGGGCCAGACAGAGTGGAGCAGGGAGCCCTGCCGAGACATAGGAGGAGGGCGGTGGCCCCCGACGTGGGCTGTTGGGATGGAAAGGTGGACAGTCAGAGGCCTTCCAGGCAGAGGTGCTCCTGCTCTGCAGCAGCAGTGGCTGAGCCGCACTGGGCCAGGTGCCCTGTGCTGCGAGGGGAGACACAGCTTAGCTGGGGCACAGTCGGACACTAAGGATGGTACCGCTTTCGTCCCCGAGGGCTGGACCCCAAAGACACTGACCAGGGTTAGGTTGGTGGCGTGTTAAGTGTAATTTGTTGACCAGAAGTTGGGGCATCCTGGGCAAGGAATGGGAGGACGATGGTGGCAGGTAGGCTGGGGAAGGGGGGGCAGCGAAGGCCTAGCCAGGGCTGGGCCCTGGGCTGGGGGTTAACACCCCCCAAATGGAAGCTTTAATATCAAAGTGCACTCAGGTGGGGCTGGAAGCAGGTCCCAGAGAGGAAAGGGGAAGGTTTAAAAGAGAAACCAGTGAACATGGCGTGGGGCGGGGGGTAATAATAGGGGAGGAGGGAGGGAGGCAGGGTTCAGGCTCACAAGGGAAAGGTGAATGGAGGGGGAGGGGGAGGAGTAAGAAGGAGACAGACACAGGGAATGAAGGGAGAGAAGGAAGGAGAAAGGGAGGGAGAGGAGTTTAAAAGGAGGAGTTAGTAAAAAAAATTAAGTACAGGGTGATTTTATTAAAATGTAGTCGGACATCCCCTGAGGGCTCCTGGACTATGAAATTGCACAGGCTTGGCTGACACCGCCCCCTTCCCCGGGCATGAATTTTGTGCACCGGGCCTCTAGTAAACACATAATAGGGGACAATCTTCGAATTTCCTAACTAATTAAAACACCTTGAATTCTCCCCTTCCTCAGCAACTGTATTTACATTAAAAGAATAAAGATGATTATATAGTATTCTATAGTGATAGTTGATAATTACTGATAAAATTTAATAGTATAAAGTTGGGTTTAATGATTATTCCTACTTGTTAATAATGTTTGTCTCTCATATAACTTTGTAGGCATTTATTTAAAAAATAATATATTTTCTATATGAAATGTAACTAGAAACACAATCTTTTTTATGTAATTAAAAGGATGGTTTACAAAGAGCATATGTACTACAGGGCCTGGGTCAGGGTGGAACTCTGAACCTGTAAGTATATTTTTGGGAAAATGACCTGTGGTAATAAAAGTGAGTGCCCGAGTTTTCAGATAAAATTTATTGTAGAAAGTATCCAACTCAAAACTTTCCTACCAAAAATTCCTGGTGGGTTGTTAAAAGTGAGCTTAAAATATTAGAAAAGCAAAAATATGGAGGTCAGTATAAGCCTATAGGCCCTCATGGCACCTATTCTTCAAAGGAAGGCATTTTAAAAAAATGTAAAGGAATATTTACAAGGGATCATGTAGACATCTGTAATAATGCCTTTACCTGACATCATTACTAAGTCTCTTGAATTCCAGAACAGAATCTTGTTGACTGAAAATTGATGAAAAATTCCATGGACTAAAAGAGAACAGAAAGTACACATAAATTTCCTCTTCAGCACCCCATAACCAACACCATGTCCTCTGCACCCACCCCTTCGCCTCTCTTGTGGTGATCACACCAAGGATATTCCACACACAAGTAGGGTTGAGCCTGCCCCTATGTAGCAGAGATGCAAAGGGCTCATGGGGAACCCAGGAGCTGTGTGACAGGAGGAGCAAGCTGTTATTTATTGGGGAGGGTCACCTTGGTGACATCGTTACTGCACTGCCTCCCATCTAATCAGGGACAGCTAGAAAATAATTAAATCAGCCTATTCTCAACATAGCAGATGACCTGCTAGAGTCTGTTCAGTCTGAGTGACTCCAAGATTGATGGCACCATTACCAGGAACTCCGCAACACTGCTAAACCACCTCATCAGCCATTTTGATAGCCACAAGCTATAGATTTGTAATGAAAACAAAAATGTCACACCTCACAAGATAGATTTCTCTATGAAAATAGCATCATGCCTTCAAAAATAATTGCAGGAAAGGCTGACTAGATATATTTTTAGGGAGATTGAAGTAAATTTGTAGAATGCAGATTATTTGACATCTATCTTGGGATTGTGTCATGTACATCTGGGTCCAACCATCTATTATATATGATACCTTAACTTATAAAAGATTCTTATTAAATATAGTCGTAAGAAATTAGGAACAAAAAAGGCTTTGCTGTTAATCCAGGTGATTATTATTGTGAAGGGACATTGAACTGAACCAGCTTTGTCTGGGATTCAAGAGGAATTGGAAAATACACCTACATATCAGAGAGTACAGTCTCTTTTCTTTGTTTTTTTTTTTATAATTTCTAGAGCACATAGCTACAAGTAGATGAAATTTAAAGTTTGAAAATCATTAATTATATCCTTATGTCTATTTTGAGTGGTTTGGGTAAACATGAAGTCTGAAGTTTAATTTCCCCACTTGTGAAATTTATTAATTCTTTATTCTAAGAAACTTTGGAGTAATTTGGTTGAAAGTATCTCTAAATGTTGTTGAATTTCTTGCATTTATATTTAATATAAATAACCCAAGTGTTATGATTACATATATATTTATATACATGTACATGCATACACACAGGCATATAGATGTAGTTTGGGATTGAAAAAGGATTAGGGATTTGAGGGAGGCTGAAAGAAGGTCATTGAGTAAATATAACTGGCCTATAGCAACTTCCCTCTTGTCACACATCTGTGTTCCCATCTTTAATATTATTCTATTGCCTGTATTAGAATACAGCATGGTTGAAACTATTAGAAAAATAAAAAGTGAGCTCTTGTTCTACATATTTTAATGTATTAAATTAGACTAATATCAGAAATAAAGAAAACTTACAACTCTGGTTTGGGGCTTAAATGTGCTTCCTGTGTGGTGGCAACACCAGTGTAGAAGAAAGCTCAGGGGGTCTCCATCTACTCAACCACCACCACCAGGATTAGACTATGGCATCTAATGCCATTTTTCACTTGGGCAAAGTAATGGTGTTCAGAGAGTACTTGAAATTATTTTTAGGATCTGTTTATTGTGGGAAGTGTCCTGTGGTTACTGCCAGACTGGACATGTCTGTGTCTGTAAAGCACATAGCCATTTGTCACTTTGGACAAGCTGTGTTGGAAATCACTCTCTCCTTCTTGTTTGTCTTCTCTGTACTGCCCTTCATCTGGTAAGCCCATCAAATATGTTATAATATCTCCACACTAAATTTTTAAAGAAAAAGAAGAGAATGATCTAAGTTGTACCCCCAAATTTTATTTTCTCTTATTCAACATACAGCAAAAAACATAGAAATAGCATCTATTACTATATCAATTGCAAAAGGTAAAAGCTTTTGGTAATTGGTAACGTATTTGTTCACTGTAAGTATGATGTCTTCTGACCACCCTGGGACTGGCTGTGGAAGCCCTCTGTGCTTCTGTGACAGTGTCCGCCTGTTTCCACAATGCTCTATTCTGTGTTTGACTATGAAGTCCGCACTAGATGGCCGGCTCTTAGATTGTTAGGGAAAGGACTCATCCATCTTTGCGTTTCCAGTCAAACCTTTGTTATTCTTTGCCACAGTGAACATGATAAATATTTGTTAAATTATCTGAAGAAACACAAGTGAAATTACTAACAATTTAGAGGGTAGTTGTTTATTGCTAAGAAAGTGATGTATGTGTCTAGCCTGTATAACATATGTTTCTCAGTGGCAATTAGAGTGGGAATGATAATAATTCACTCAGGTTTTTGGAGATAGATGGACAGTTGGGGCAAAAGGGAAGTTGCAGAAGCCCAGGTGGATGGACTTGGTTTATAGCCATCACCCTTCACTTTTTGATGTGTCTTCTGTATAAATTAATATTTTCTGTCACAAAGCTATTTTCAACCACCATGGACTGTGTTCATCTTTTCTCCACCCATACCCTCACTCTGAGCTTCAGTCTGAAGCTGACTGCCCCAGAGACAGTGTAGGGACACAGTGCTGTGATGTGCTAATAATGAATGATGCCTCAATTTGGTTAATCTGGTCCTTTCTCCATCCTGCAATTCTGCAATTTACAGTATTCCAGGATTGTGCTGGGAATGTATGCACACAAAGCACTCTCTCTCTCTCTCTCTCTCTCTCTCTCTCTCTCTCTCCCTCGTGTGTGTGTGTGTGTGTGTGTGTGTGTGTGTGTGTGTGTGTGTCCCTGTGGGTGGAAGGAGAGGAGGGCAGAGATGAGTGCACCCCAGAGGCTGGCCTGCAGCTCTCACATCTCCTGCTCTGTGACTCCGTGTGTCCCAGGCTACCCAGGGAGCCTCTTTTACACCATTCTTACTTAGCACACCTTCCTGAAGGCTGCACAGTTCAGGCTTGACATGCGCACTCTTTTCACACCATTGCCCCTACCTATAGCAGAATGGAAGACAAAACAAATGCTCAGAAGAAAGCCTAGAAGGGCACTATATTGCTGGGCTTGGCTCATGGAAAGGCTCCTGACCCCCAACTAAACAGGTCAGTTTGAAACTACCATTTACTAACAGTGCAAGCATTGCTTGGTGCTGTAAATACATTGTCTCATGTGATCCACACAGGCAATCTTTCAAAGACCAGAAAATGGAAACTTGGGGAGGTTGAGTGAAATATCCCAGGGACACATGTATAGTGATAAATGCAAATCCAGCTGTCAGACTCAAAGCTTGTGAGTTTTACAATAGGCAATACCCTTTATGTCTGGTAGGTGTTTTAGAGACTCCCTTCCTGCTGCATTTAAAATACTTCTCTAATAATAAAAAAATGCAATTAGATCTGTATTTCTTTGATTCACATATATTCAATAAAAGTTTAATATCCACATCTTCCATTGCCAACTTTAGTTTAGAGATTAAAAATCTGAGTGTATCTACTTAGCTTTAGTAAAGAAATAATTTTGTTTCTCCCTCCCCCAGTTCCAATAACTTAAGCTATTTTAGTCTTTTATTGCTTTAGAGCTTCAGAATTTCAGAAGGGCATTATCAAAACTAGAAAGCTAATAAAATAGGTGTGGGTAAGATGATTATGTCAGAAAACATGTCTAACATTCATTTATCTAATTTAGACATGCTAAATATTCTGTTCCTTTAAATATTTACCAAAATAATTAGTTATTTGAATGTAGCAGCAATAACTCATTTTCCTGCTACTTTAGCAACATTACTAGTAGCAAACATATTTGAGAGGTTACTGTTTTGCAAGTACTCTGCAATATATATTAAATGTATGATCTCAGTTTGGGTAGAATCAGACTTCTGGTCAAATCTAAGGTCAGCTATTTGCATGCTATGAGGCCTTGGACTAGTCACATGATTTCTCTGAGCCTCAGTGTCTCCATCTATCTCATGGGCTATTGTGTGGATTAAATAACTGAAAACAGTATTTGATGGATAATACTAGGTCAATATATGCTAACATCTATTACTATATTAATTACAAAAGGTAAAAGCTTTTGGTAATTGGTAACTTATTTGTTCACTGTAGGTATGAATTTTGGCCACATCTATAATAATAAAAGCATAATATGCTAATTAGACTGGACAGCCAAATGACCTTCTGGATGTCATTCCAGATGTCCTTCTGGAAGACCTTCCTGATGAAGCCATGGTGTTGGGGGCCTAGGCAGAGGCAGTTATGGGTGATCAGGCAGGCAGGTGAGCAATTAGGGGCGATCAGGCAGGAAGGCAGAGTGGTTATGGATGATCAGGCAGGCAGGCAGAAGTGGTTGGGGTGATCAGGCAGGCAGGCGAGTGGTTAGGAGCCAGCAGTCCAGGATTGTGAGAGGGATGTCCGGCGGCCAGTTTAGGCCCAATCCCACAGGGATGCCTGTGGGATCGGGCCTAAACTATCAGTTGGACATCCCCCGAGGGGTCCCGAATTGTGAGAGGGTGCAGGCTGGGCCGAGGTATCCTTCCCCCCATGCACAAATTTTGTGCACCATGCCTCTAGTAGATATATAAAACTTAAAATATTCTGCTGGAATCCCAAATCGGTTCCATTTACTGATGATCACTTATAAAAGCTCCTTCCACATGCAGTTTATTTGTTCAAAATGCAAAGAGTGATTTACTATTCCTTCTTCTTTGCTGTGTGTGTGTGTGTGTGTGTATCAAAGTCTTTTACTTGGTTTCCTAGGTGAAATGTAAATATGCTCCAGAAACTGAGCTCCAATTTAGGGAAGTGTTTCGTGCTCTTAAACAACAACCTCTTCTCTCGGTTCCTTGTGACTGGTGGCAGCGTCCCACCTCTCTTAGCCACAGCAAAGCAGCCTTGTGTTGGTGGCCAGCGTGTATGTGGAACAGAGCTGGGGACTCACCCAGGCCACCCACGGCCAGAAAGCATACTGGGAGTGGATGTAACTTAAGAACCTGGAATAAGCCAAGTAGCATTAAAAACACTTAGTTTAAGGGACTAAGAATGATTCCGTCCTTTGGTTTATTCATAGTAGTTCCCTGATTATGAAAGTATGTGGCCAAAGTTAGAATATGGGCAGGATAGGTGTGGAGAAAATACTACCAGGACCCTAGATCGAGATTAAATTACATGGATAACACCCTCCCTAAGTTGTAGCTGTTAAGGGATCATAATTCCAGGGCCGGATGGGGAGCAGTTGGGCTGTGAGAGAATGTGAAATTCTCATTTCCAACACTCTGTGTTGAGGATAAACTATTGCATAGTTCATCTTGGCCTGTTGCTCAAAGTTGCTTTTTAAAAAAGAAAATCAGTAGAAATGCTACTCTGAGGAGGGATGAATAATTGCCAGGAGCATTGTGTTCTCTTTAATCAAAATTGAACTCAGGGTATTAGTCTGAAACTTGAAATACTGTTTCAGGATAAATACTGTTTGTGTGTGCTGGGTGTGTGTTCCATTATACCAGATTCTTTTCAATGTCCCAAGGAAAAAAAAAAAGTTTTCCCTGTAATGAGTTAAAATGAGGAATTTCAGGAAATAATTTTGGTTAATGTTTTCCTGACTTGAGATTCTTTGATTTATTCTTCCATTTGATTCCTTTTCAGGGTAGTTATCACTATCTTTTTGGAGAAAACATTTTCATAATCACCAAGAAATTATTTGGGACAGGAAACCAGCTTGGGTTTCCTTTATTTTGGGCTAAATTAGAACAGGTTTAACTCACGTGCTTCAGTGAGCATGCACAATTTCAGGAAACAGTTAATTTTTTTGTTAAAATTCACGTCCTTTGGTGATTATTTAGTCATTCATTACAGGTATCAAAGCAAAAACTAAATTCTGTTGTATTGTGAAGTTTGGCCCATTCAGTTGGAAAAATCTTAATGACCAAGAAACCATGTGTTTTTACTTAGATATGTTTTATGACATAGCTGTAAAATCTTGTCTCACACAGACCTACCACAGCTTGCATTGTTTCACAGACAGTAATATGCCTTTGTATTAAGTCTAAAAGACTGATGAAAACTAGAGAGCTACACATAGTAATTATTTATGACTGCTTTATTACTAACACCTAGGATCTTAACAAAACTGTGCAAGCTAAGTGTTAGCTTCAAGGTTGGAGAAGTTACAATAAGGGGAGTGTGACAGCAGTTCAAAGTCAGCCCGCCCAGACCACTATTAACAACTGTGTTGAAAGGTTTTCAATTTGGCACAAATAAAGGTCCAGAAGGATTAAAGTGTGATATGTTGGCTGGCAATCTAGAAAAAGTATTTTTCATAACAGTTGAAGGGGGAAAAAGGAATGCATTGTTGTTTTGAATCATATTGTCTCCCACAGAGAAAATAAATTGTTTTAATATGTACCATGATAGTTGTATAATTCTTGTCTTAAGGGGCAAATGACCTGTAAACTGTGAGCAACTAAATGTATTAATTTAATAAAGGATTAGCATGTAGTCAAACTATGTAACTTTTAAATGTGATACACTCTTGTAACTCTTTGCCTTTTAGCTTCCCCATAATTAATTTTCAAAAGAAGTTCTCAAAATTTTTCCCCAAGGTAAAAAACTAGAGTGGCTATTAACAAGTGGTCTGTAGGTGCTGACTATAATTTTTTACTTTAGATTCACTTAAGGTATGGTCCAATCTTTCAGGATAAAGCATCAGTTTGCACTGGGAGAATGTCAGAAAGAAATTTTCTGGATTATAGTATCATCTTCACTTTTATCCCCTCCAAATACCAAGGATAAATACGGAGTGAGACACCACACAAAGTCAAGTCACTCACGATTTTGAAATTCACTATGGGACTATGCACACATTCTGAAGTGACTCCTAAACTTCACCAGGAGTTGTGTCTCACAAATTAAAGTTACAATTGTCCTGGGCTGAATCATGACCTCCCCCATCCCCAAATTCATATATTGGAGTCCTAACTTCACTACCTCAGATGTGAAGTCTCATACAATATATTTGAGTTTGCATCTTCACTGTCTTGCTCATTCATTGTTTCTAAGGGAGTCTTGATTAGAGAATGGAGTCCATTACTATAAAAATATTCAGATTTATTTAGCACTAAGAGGAAATTATAGTAAGGAAAGAAAGGGCTTAAGTCAGGTCAGTATCAGTAGTGTAGAATTTAAATCTTAGTGAATATTCAGTGGGGATTCACAATTTTTGTGATTTGAAAAGAAATATTTTAAAGTCCTTTAAATACCTCATTTATCCTTCCTTCCCAGAATATGACATTTCTTCTTTGATTCCAAGTGTAATGCATTACCTGGATTTGTTGGTTCTTTTACTGCAGTGCCCCTGACATCACCTGTTTTGTTTTGTTTTTTTTTTACTTGAGGGCTAAACTTCTATTGTGTTCCCCTGACACCTGGATCTTGTGCCTTGAGCCATAGTTGACTTTGATCCCTCAGATAAAACTTTTAGTTCATGATTTTCCAGTGGCTTCTTATAATAAATCTCAGTTCCTCTTCTTGTTTTTCATGCTTGTGCATCAAAAGGCCCTTCAGACAACAAACAGTCTATTCTCCTCTTTGCCCACTTCCCAATCTGCTTGCTGCAGGTCCCTCTTCCCTCCTTCCTCTCCCTCTAGGAGCCCAAATAATTTTGCCCTGGGATGCCTTCTCTTTCATCTTCATTTCCTCCAGGTCCTGCTTGCTCCAAAAGAGATCCTTTGCCATGACTTGCTCCAAAAGAGATCCTCTCCTGGCTAACACTGTCCTCTAGTATACTAGTATGTGAGCAGTTGTGCTTCAGCTATTAGAATGAATGGTCCCCTGCTGATTAACAAATGTCATTACCATCTCACTGTGACCTTGATATTTAAGACTTGGCTTTGGAACAGGCAGACATGGTTTTGAATCCTGACTTCACATTTAGTAGCTCTGTGAGCCTTGGGCAGTTACTCAAAGACCCGGATGCTCTTTATCTCTACTGTCTGAAAATTTAATAATTTTAGCTTTGAATCTGTGTTTCTTTTTTTTTTTTTTTGAGGGATTATGAATTTATTTGATCATCAGAATACAAGATGGCTGAGCCTGGATGGCTCCAGCACCCAGTGAGGGGAGTCAGCGGCTTTTAAAGGACTTTTGGCGGGCTTTTTTTCTGGGCAGAGACTTCTTCTTCTTCTTCTTCTTTTTTTTTTGTTTGTTTGCTTGTTTTTTTTCACCTGCTCTGTCTACCTTTTATTTATTTATTTATTTTTAAATAAATCTTTATTGTTCAGATTATTACAATTGTTTCTCCTTTTTTCCCCCCATATATCCCCATCACCCGGTTCCCTCCCCCCCGTTGTCCTTATCCATAGGTGTATGATTTTTGTCCAGTCTCTTCCCATACCCCCCACACAGACACCCCTTTCCCCCTGAGAATTATCAATCCACTCCCATTCTATGCCTCTGATTCTATTATGTTCACCAGTTTATTCTGTTCCTCAGATTTTGAATTCACTTGATTTTTAGAATCACTTGTTGATAGATATGTATTTGTTGTTCATAATTTTTATCTTTACTTTTTTCTTCTTTTTCCTCTTTTTAAAGAATACCTTTCAGCATTTCATATAATACTGGCTTGGTGGTGATGAACTCCTTTAGCTTTTTCTTATCTGTGAAGCTCTTTAACTGCCCTTCAATTCTGAATGATAACTTTGCTGGGTAGAGTAGTCTTGGTTGTACGTTCTTGCTATTCATCACTTTGAATATTTCTTGCCATTCCCGTCTGGCCTGCATAGTTTCTGTTGAGAAATCAGCTGACAGTCGTATGGGTGCTCCCTTGTAGGTAACTGTTTTTCTCTTGCTGCTTGTAAGATTCTCTCTTTGTCTTTTGCCCTTGGCATTTTAATTATGATGTGTCTTGGTGTGGTCCTCTTTGGATTCCTCTTGTTTGGGGTTCTGTGCGCTTCCTGAACTTGTAAGTCTATTTCTTTCACCAGGTGGGGGAAGTTTTCTGTCATTATTTCTTCAAATAGGTTTTCAGTATCTTGCTCTCTCTCTTCTGGCACCCCAAAAATTCGGATATTGGTACGCTTAAAGCCATCCCGGAGGCTCCTTATGCTATCCTCACACTTTTGGATTCTTCTTTCTTTCCGCCTCTCTGGTTGGGTGTTTTTTTCTTCCTCATATTCCCGATCTTTGGTTTGACTCTTCGGGTGCGGTGGTCTACTCTGTATATTCTTTATTTCAGACAGTGTATGCATAATTTCTGACTGGTCCTTTTCCATTTTTTTTGGTATTCTCATTTAGGTCCTTGAAGGTCTCTTCAAGTTTCTCAGCGGTTTTTAGAAGATTCTTGAGTAACTTTATAAATATGGTTCTGAACACTGTGTCGTCCATTAGTTTGCTTTCATCTATCTCTCCTACCTGTGACATACTTCGATGTCTCCACATTTTGGCTGCCTCCCTGTGCTGATGGAGTGGCTTTGTGTGGTCGGTGACCTATAGGGGCCAGTAGCTCAGCTTCCCCAATCACCCTAGGTGGTCGCTCTTGGTACTCCCCTTTGTGGGCTAAGTGGAAAGTCTTGGTGTAGTTAAAAGCCCTGATTGCTGTTGGTACACTGGGAGGAATTGACCTCCGGTCCAATTGGTTGTGAGGGCCTGCTGTGTCTATAAGGGAAGAATTGCTGTGCTGGAGACACAGTAGGGCTTTGGTGTTCACTGAGTCTGCCTCTTGAATGTGTCCCTTATGAGAGTGGTTGAAATCTGGTGTCGTCCACACCGACAGAAAAGTCACTCTCACTCTCCGACCGATGGCCTAGAGTCCCGTAAGCATCTGGGTCCCCCGTGTGTCCCCAGAAACTGGAGTTCAGAGTGGTTGGGATTGTTGGTATCACTGGCGGGAGTTGATCTCCAAGCCAGTTGGTTGTGAGGATCAGCAGTGTCTCTGCTGGGAGAGCTTCCGTGCTCAGCTTAGATGGGGCAGAGTCTCAGGGTGGCGCAGACAAGCTTTGGTTTCCCATCTGCTCTGCCCTAAGAGGGGCGGTTTCTCCGTGCCCGAATTAATGGCTGCGTGCCTCTGAGAGAAGGCAGCTTTTGAGCCTCTCTCGCTGCCTAACATACCAGTTTCTCCCCAGCTGGGGCTGGATTTCAGTGCAGACCGGAGGTTTTGTTTTTCTCCCGAACGAGAAATCCAGTCACTGGGAGGGCTGTGCTCAGCTTGGATGGAGTGGAGTCTCAGGGTGGCGTAGACAAACTTGGTTTCCGTCTGCGCCGCCCTAAGAGGGCAGTTTCTCCGTGCCCTAATCAATGGCTGTGCGCCTCTGAGAGAAGGCAGCTTTCGTGCCTCGCCCGCTGCCAAACAGACCAGTTTCTCCCTGACCACAGCTGGATTTCAGTGCAGTCGGGAGGTTTTGTTTTTCTCCCAAACGGGAAAGCTAGCCACGCAGCATCTGCTGCCCTCCCTCTCCACGCGCTGTGAGCAAGCCTGCCGCGTATTCAGCCGCCCACCCTTTCCGCGCTCACGGATCTCCGCACCTCCACAGCTCCTGAGGCTCAGCGTCCCCCTCTCTGTTTTTCTCTAGTTGTAGGTTTTCCACTCTGCCAGCTTTCCGGTGGTTCTGGACGGTGTGCGCTCTGTTTTCCAGTTGTAGTTTCAAAATTGTTGTGGTAGGCAACAGTTAGATGTTTACCTTATGCCACCATCTTGGTTTTCTCCGAATCTGTGTTTCTTAAGTAAAGTCCAAAGAGACAATGGAGTGTGAGATGGGAGGAACTCAGGCCTCAGCTCACACAAGCACCACTCCCACTTCTCTCATCTCTCCAGGTTAGATTTCAGAGCCTGCTTCCCCATCATGGTGGCCCCGGTCACAGTGGGCCCCTTCCTGCCCTGCCCAGGGACTCCTGCTGCAGCCATCCACACCCTAGGTGTTAGTGCCACTGTGCATCCAATACGTGACTCACAGGGGTGATCCGGATACCTAGAGCACACACACTGGCACAGAAGCTGCAATAGTTAGGACTGCTTGTCTATTTGTTGGCACTACTGGCCCATGGGAGCTGAGAATGGAGGGAATCCAGCGGGGGTGGCCTGGAGTATTCAGGGGGGGCGGGGGAGGCTGTGCCAGATGCCTGTGGCATCTGTATATGCCCACTGGTTTTCTCTGTGCAGGAGGGAGGACAATGAGAAATACCAAAGGAAAAGCATCGAGTTTGGTCTAGAGACCACAAGGTAAGTAAAGAGCTTTATGTTTCAGTATCATTATAGGCATGGTTTTTCTGCTTTTTAAAAATCTTTATTGTTGAGAGTATTACAAATGTTCCCATTTAGTCCCCTGCTAGAGAAAGACAGATTTTCTTGCTTTAAAAAAAAAATTTTTTTATTGATTTCATAGAGGAAGGGAGAGGGAGAGAGAGAATCATTGATCAGTTGCCTCCTGCACACGCCATACTGGAGATCAAGCCCGCAACCCAGGCATGTGCCCTTGACCAGAATCAAACCCTGGACCCTTCAGTCCACAGACCAATGCTCTATCCACTGAGCCAAACCAGCTAGAGCTTTCTTGCATTTTTAAGCCAATCTCTCACATTTTCATTTTGCAGTGGTCTGTAAATTATGTAGCTAGTGATGCTTATGATTAGTTCGAGAATTAAATAACTTATGTTAAGCACTTGGAAAATGCTCAGAAAAAGAGAATTAGTGTTTTCCCAATAAGTGAATGTGTATTATCTCCAACTTACTGTAATTTCTTCAGAGCCAGAGACATAGCACCTGATAATTTCCCTGCTTTCAATTTGTCTTGGCCAGAGCTGTGCCTAAAATATAGCAATTGTAGGAGCAAAATATGCTTTGTCAGGAGATGTTAAACTGATGTTAGTGGAAAAACATCATCAGATCTAGGAATTTGCCTGAATTTGTAAGCAAAATGGGGTGTGATCTGTATATAGACTCCCCCTCCCCAAATCAATAAATTTCATCATATTCTGAAAAGGGCCCCAAAAGATAAGGATCACTGCATTTAAGTTGAAAAAAGGTACATAGGCCTGTTAATTGGAGGTGACAAGAGAGAAATGCCACAAAATAATGTCATATTTTAAAAAGTGCTATTTTAATTAAATTACAATGAATCATAAACCAACCTCTTTTTAAATTTTTACAAATACAAAATAAATCTATTACCAGATTGTAGATACAAAATAATTAGCCACTTACATGCAATAAACATTAATATTTCAAGAAAAAAAGATTTAAAATATAATAATATTACCAAAACTGTACTAATAGAGTATAATATCACAAAAGTTCTAGGAAATATTAAAAATCAGCAAATAGCAGGATTCTTCTATTATATTATAAGATATTTTTTTCTCTGACTCTATTTTTGCTCATCAGTTTATGTTGTTCATTATATTCCACAAATGAGTGAGATTATGTGATATTTATCTTTCTCCAACTAGCTTATTATGCTTACCATAATGCTCTCCAGGTCCATCCATGCTGTTGTAAATGGTAAGAGTTCTTCTCTTTTTACAGCAGCATAGCATTCCATTGTGTAGATGTACCACCGTTTTTTCATCCACTCATTTGCTGATGGGCACTTAGGATGTTTCAAAATCTCAGCTATTATAAATTGTGCTGCTATGAACATAGGGGTGCATATATCCTTTCTGATTGGTGTTTCTGATTTCCTGGGATATATTCCTATAAGTGGGATTACTAGGTTAAATGGAAGTTCTGTTTTTAATTTTTTTCAATTTTTTAAAAAATCTTTATTACATAGGTCCTCCTTTTCCCCCATTAACCTCTTCCAGCACGCTTCCCCTCCCCCCATTTTTTCTTTTTGATGCATCTGTTTTGTGATCCTTTTCCTCCCTTTTCTTGGCGTCTTTTTGAATTATCAGATATTTTTAACATTTAATTTCCCCCCTTCTAACTGGATAGCTATGCATTTTTTACAGTTCTTTTGGTTGTTGCACTAGAGATTATATTTACCATTGACCAATTATACTCTAAAGCAAATTATACTGATCCTGCCTTTTATGTTATTTAACATTTGCTATGTACCCCTTCTGCCTGTGCTGTTATTGTCATGTGTTTTAACCCCACAAGATCTTACTCCTATTGTTTTACACAATCAGTATTTGTTTATATTGACCCACATTTCCCACTTTCTGTTGCTCTTCTTTCCATTCTGCAATTCCTATTTCCTTCTGGGATCATTTCCCATTTACCTACATAACTCCTTTCACTATTTCCTTTTAGAGCAGATTCTCCAGTGGTGAATTAGCTTGTGCATCTGAAAGTGTCCTTGTTTAACTTTTAGTTTTTTTTCTTTATTGATTAAGGTATTACATATGTGTCCTTATCAACCCATTTCCCCCTCACCCTCCCGTCATGCCCTCACCTCCTCTATTGTCTGTGTTCAATGGTTAGGCTTATATGCATGCATACAAGTCCTTTGGTTGACCTTTCTCCCTTACCCCCTCCCTCCCCTACCTTCCCTCTGAGGTTTGACATTCTGATTGATGCTTCCCTATCTCTGGATCTGTTTTTGTTCATCAGTTTATGTTGTTCATTATATTTCATAAATGAGTGAGATCATGTGATATTTATCTTTCTCTGACTGGCTTATTTCGCTAAGCATAATGCTCTCCAGTTACATCCATGCTGTTGCAAATGGTAAGAATTCCTTCTTTTTTTTACCACAGCATAGTATTCAGTTGTGTAGATATAGCACAGTTTTTTAACCCACTCATCTGCTGATGGGCACTTAGGCTGTTTCCAAATCTTAGCTATGGTGAATTGTGCTGCTATGAACATAGGAGTGCATATATCCTCTCTGATTGGTGTTTCTAGTTTCTTGGTATATATTCCTAGATGTGGGATCACTGGGTCAAATGGGAGTTCCATTTTTAGTTGTTTGAGGAAACTCCATACTGTTCTCCACAGTGGCTGCACCAGTTTGCATTCCCACCACCAGTGCCCGAGGGTTCCTTTTTCTCCACATCCTCACCAGCACTTGTTGATTGTTGATTTGTTGATGATAGCCATTCTGACAGGTGTGAGATGGTACCACCTTGTCATTTTGATTTGCATCTCTCAGATGATTAGTGACTTTGAGCATGTTTTCACATGTCTCTTGGCCTTCCTTATGTCTTCTTTTGAAAAGTATCTATTTAGGTCCATTGCCCATTTTTTGAATGGGTTGTTTATCTTCCTTTTGTTAAGTTGTATGAGTTTCATGTAAATGTTGGAGATTAAACCCTTATTGGTGATAACATGGGCAAATATGTTCTCCCATGCAGTGGGCTTCATTGTTGTGTTCTTGATGGTTTCTTTTGTTGTGAAAAAGTTTTTATTTTGATGAAGTCCCATTTGTTAATTTTCTCTTTAGTTTCCATTGCTATAGGAGCTATTTCCATGAAGAAATTGCCTCGGCTTATGTCTGAGATATTGCTGCCTGTGAATTCCTCTAGTATTTTTATGGTTTCCTGTCTTATGTTTAAGTCCTTTATCCATTTTGAGTTTATTTTTGTGTATGGCGTAAATTGGTTGTCTAGTTTCATTTTTTTTGCATGTATCTGTCCAATTTTCCCAACACCATTTATTGAAGAGACTGTCTTGACTCCATTGTATTTTCTTGCCTCCTTTGTCAAATATGAATTGAGCATAGTGGTTAGGATTGACTTCTGGATTCCCTATTCTATTCCATTGATCTATATTTTTGTCTGGTGCCAGTACCGGGCAGTTTTGAGAACAGTAGCATTGTAATACAGCTTGATATCTGATATTGAGATCCCACCTACTTTGTTCTTCTTTCTCAGGATTACTGCAGCTATTCGGGGTCTTTTTTTTTTTAATTCCAGATGAATTTTTGGAGAGTTCTTTCTAGGTCTGTGAAATATGCCATTGGTATTTTAATGGGGGAGTGCATTGAATCTATAGATTGCTTTGGGTAGTATAAACATTTTGATGATGTTGATTCCACCAATCCTTGAACATGGTATGCTCTTCCATCTGATTATGTCTTTCTCCTTCTCTTTTTTCAGCATATAGGTCTTTTACTGCCTTAGTTAAATTTATTCCTAGGTATCTTAATTTTTTTTGGAGAGATGGTAAATGGGATTGTTTTTTTTAGTCCTTTCTTTCTGTAAGTTCACTATTGGTGTATAGAAATGCCATAGATTTTTTGGCGTTAATTTTGTATCCTGATACATTGCCAAATTCATTTATTTAGTCTGGTAGTTTTTTTATGGAATCTTTAGGGTTTTCTATATACAATATCATGTTATCTGTGAATAATTACAGTTTTACTTCTTTTCCAATTTGGGTGCCTTTTATTTCTCCTTCTTATCTGATCATTATGGCTAGCACTTCCAGTACTATGTCGAACAGGAATGGTGATAGTGGGCATCCCTGTATTGTTCCTGTTCTTAGGGGAAATGGTTTTAGTTTTTGCCCATTGAGTATGATGTTGGCTGTGGGTTTGTCATTTATGGCTTTTATTATGTTGAGGTATGATCCTTCTATTCCAACCTTGCTGAGAGTTTTTATCCAGAAAGGCTTTTGGATTGTGTCAAATGTTTTTTCTGTGCCAATTGATATGACTATGTGATTTTTATCTCTCAATTTGTTTATGTGATGTATCACGTTTATTGATTTGCGGATATTGTACCATCCTAGCATCCCTGGGATAAATCCTATTTGGTCATGGTGTATGATCTTTCTGATGTAATGCTGTATCTGATTTGCTAGAATTTTGTTGAGGATTTAGGCATCAATGTTTCAGAGGGATATTGGCCTGTAATTCTCTTTCATTGTGTTGTCTTTATCTGATTTTTGTATTGTAATGCTGGCTTTATAGAATGAGCTTCAAAGTGTTCCTTACTGTTCAATTTTTTGGTATTGTCTGAGAAAGATAGGTTTTAATTCTTCCTTGAATGTTTGGTAAAATTCCCCTGTGAAGCCATCTGGCCCCAGGCTTCTGTTTGCTGGAAGCTTTTTGATGACTGCTTCAATTTCCTCCACAGTTACTGCCCTATTGAGATGTTTAGATTCTTCCCTATTGAGTTTTGGAAGGTTGTATTATTCTAGGAATATGTCCATTTCCTCTAGGTTGACTAGTTTGTTGGAATAGAGTTGTTCATAGTATTTTTTAACAATCCTTTGTATTTCTGTGGGGTCTGTTGTTATTTCTCCTCTTTCATTTCTGATTTTGTTTATTTGGGTCCTCTCTCTTTGCTTCTTGGTGAGCCTGGCTAGAAGTTCATCAATCTTCTTTACCCTTTCAAAGAACCAGCTCTTGGTTTCATTGATTTTTTTGTATTATATTTTGTTGTTGTTGTTTTTGTCTCTTTGTCATTTATTTCTGCTCTGAACTTTATTATCTCCTTCCTTCTGCTCACTCTGGGCTTTTCTTGTTGCCCTCTTTCTAATTCTTTAAATTGTAGCGTAAGATGATTTACTACTATTTTTTCTAGTTTTTTTTTAGGTAGAACTGTAGAGCTATAAACTTCCCTCTCAGGACTGATTTCACTGTTCCATAGATTTTGGATTGTTGTGTTTTCATTGTCATTCATTTCCAGGATGATTGTAATTTCTTCTTTGATCTCCTTGGTAACCAAATCACTTTTTAATAGCATGCTATTCAGCTTCAAATATTTTGAATATTTTTATTGTTTTCATTGTAATTGATTTGTAATATTATGCCATTGGGGTCTGACAAAATGTTTGATATGATTTCAATCTAATTGAATTTGGAGAGACTTTGCTTGTGACCCAATATATGGTCTATCTTTGAAAATGTCCCATGTGCACTTGAGAAGAACCTATATTCCATGGCTTTGGGGTGAAATGTTTTGAAGATGTCAATTAAGTCCATCTGATCTAGTGAGTCATTTAGGATTGCTATTTCTTTGCTAATTTTTTTTGTCTAGGGCGGTGGTCGGAAAACTGCGGCTCACGAGCCACATGGAGCTCTTTGGCCCCCTGAGTGTGACTCTTCCACAAAATACCATGTGCGGGCACGATTGAAACTTCATGGCCCATGTGCAGAAGTCGGTTTTCAGCTCTCAAAAGAAATTTCAATCGTTGTACTGTTGATGTTTGGCTCCTTTGACTAATGAGTTTGCCGACCACTGGTCTAGGGGATTTATCCAGTGATGTCAGTGGGGTATAAAAGTCCCCATACTATGATTGTAGTGTTGTTGATCTCTCCCTTGATATCTTCCAGGCATTCTTTTATGTATCTGGGTGCTCCAACATTGGGTGCATATATGTTTACCAGGGTTTTTTCCTCTTGTTGTATTGATCCCTTTAGTATTATGAAGTGGCCTTTCTTATCTCTTGTTATGGCATTCACTTTGAGTTCTATTTAGTCAGACATATGTATTGCTACCCCAGCTTTTTTTTCATTTCCATTTGCCTGAAAGATATTTTTCCATCTCTTCACTTTCAGTCTGTGTGAGTCCCTTGTTCTGAGGTGGGTTGCTTATAGACAACATATATATGGGTCATGTTTTTTTTTATCCATTCAGCCACTCGATGTCTTTTGATTGGAGCATATATTCCATTTACATTTAAAGTTATTATTATTATTTTAAAATATATTTTATTTATTTTTTAAGAGAGGAAGGGAGAGGAAGAGGGATAGAGAGTTAGAAACATCGATGAGAGAGAATCATCTAACAGATGCTTCCTGCCCACCTACTGGCGATGTGCCCACAAACAAGGTACATGTCTTTGACCAGAATCGAACCTGGGACCTTTCAGTCTGCAGGCCTGTGCTCTATCCACTTAGCCAATATGGTTTGGGCTAAAGTTATTATTGATAGGTACCTGTTGGAAGAAATTTTAATTTCTTGTGCCTGTGTTCCTTCTTACCTTTTTATTTCTTCTTTTTACACCAGTCCCTTTAACAATTCTTGCATTGCTCTCTTGGTAGTGATAAAATCCCTTAGCCTTTTTATGTCTGTGAAGCTCCTTATTTCCCCTTCATTTTTGAATGATAGCCTTGCTGGATTGAGTATTCTTGGTTTCAATCCCTTGCTTTGCATCACTTTGTAAATTCCCTTCCATTCTTTTCTGGCCTGATGTTTTTCTGTTGAGAAATCCTTTCATAATCTAATGGGAGATCCCTTGTATGTAACTTTCTGTCTCTCTCTTGCAGCCTTTAAGATTCTCTCTTTGTCCTGAACATTTACCATTGTAATTATGATGTGTCTTGGTGTGGGTCTTTTCGGGTTCATCTTGTTTGGGACTCTCTGTGCTTGTGTGACTTTTTTTCTTCCCCACATCAGGGAAGTTTTTTGAAATTATTTCTTCAAATAGGTTTTCAAACCCTTGTTCCTCTTCCTGTTGTTCTGGCACCCCTATTATTCATATGTTGCTTTGTTTCATGTTGTCCCATATCTCCCTTAGGCTCTCCTCCAGTCTTTTAACTATTTTCTCCACTTGTAGTTCAGTTTGGGTGTGTTTTGCTTCCCTGTCTTCTAATTCGCTAATTCTGTCCTCCTCTTCTCCTAGTCTACTGTCGAAAGTTTCCATTGTGTTTTTTATTGCAGCTATATCACTCTTTATGTCTTCTTGATTCTTACATAAGTTATTGATTTTTCAACCATCTGATTTATGAACTGTGTAACCCTTATTCTGAATTCTTTTTTTGACATATTGCATGCCTCCATTTCACTTAGCTGCTTTTCTGGTGATTTCTTCTTTTTTTTTCCTTTGGGGGTTTCTTTGTCAACCCATTTTTGCTCTCACTGAAGGATCTAGGTGTCAAGTCATGCAGGGTTTGCTCCTTGGGTGGCAGTGGCTCCTCAGGCGTAGGCTGCTTCTCAGGCAGTCAGGCTGCACCTGCTCCTCAGTTGGCAGCAGCTCTTCTGGTGGGCGCCGTTCACAGCAGTGTTGGTTCTTCTGGCTGATGGCGGGAGGCTGCTTGCACACCTGCTGTTCCTTGTACAGAGGCAGGCTGCTTGTGTGGCTGCTGCTTCTCGGATGGTGCAGGCCATTCGCACAGCTGCTATTCCTTGGATGGGTGTGGGCTGCGTGTGGTTGTTGCTCCTTGGACGGGGTGGGCTGCGCAGGGCTGCTGCTCCTTGGATGTGGGCACTCTGCTTATGTGGCTGCTGCTCCTCGGACCACGGTGGGTTGCTCGGGCAGCTGTTTCTCCTCAAATGGGGGCAGGCTGCTTGTGGAGCTGCTGATTCTTGGACAGGTGAGGGATGTTCGCACAGCTGCTGCTCCTTGGATGGGTGTGGGCTGTGTGTGGCTGCTGCTCCTTGGACCAGTGTGGGCTGTGTGGGGCTACCACTCCTCAAACGTGGGCATGCTGCTCATGTGGCTGTTGCTCCTCGGCCTGGGGTGGGCTGCTTGGGCAGCTGCTGCTCCTCAGCTGGAGCTAACTGCTCACGTATCTGCTGCTTGCGTGGTTACAGTGCCCTGGGCAAAAGTGTTGGACCAGTCAGAGGGGAGCACACTTCAGAACTCACAGGAACCTGTGCCTGGGATGTCTGGAGTTTTGATGACCATGGGACCGCAGCTGAGGTAGCAGATCCCTGGCGGAGGTGGCTGTAGAGTTCCAGGTTTTTATCTGAGGGCACCCTGGATGGAGGTGAGGCTGGGCTCCCAGTCACAGCAGCTCTCCCCTTCAAAAAGGCAAGGGCTCTGAGGAAGAGCCAGCCCCTCTGGGACTTTGTGAAATGGTAGAAGAGGCTGCCTAGTTAGGCGAGTACTGTTAGTCTGTCCTCAAATGTCCTGCGGGATCTTACTGTGCCTCAGTCACATATACACACACCCCATGTGACCACACACTCCTCTTTTGCTCCATCTCTCACTCATGCTCTCTCCCTCACTGCTGCCTTCTTCCTGACTCTGTAGTTGCATCTGGAGTGTTATTGGCCCTTTCATGGATGGAGTTTTCTCTCTGGGTGTCTGGTTATGTGGCTTGCTCTCTAGCACATTAACCAAACAAGATAAAATTCACCTCAGCAAGACACAACACAAAGGTAACAAAACACGAATGTATTCATGACACCGATAACCCCAATATAAGGGACCACCAGAGAAAAGAGTATTAGGGGAGAGAAAAGAGAGCACCAATGATATCAAAGATAAAAAATGGTATGAGAGAAAAGAAAAAGAGGAAAAAGGGAGAAAAGGAATATATATATATATATATATATATATATATATATATATATATATATATATATATATATATGTGGGGAGAAAACACCAGAGAACAAACAGATAAACCAAAACATATAAACACCAAATTCCCAGTAAAGAGGGTGGGGGCAGAATCTTATAAACAGAAAGTAAGGTTAAGAATTGGATGAATATGGGGAGGATCTCAGTTCAGTATAGAGGAAGTAGAAAGAGGATGAGTGGACAAGAAGAAAGAGAAAAGGAAGAACATAATAAATAATAATAATAATAATAATAATAAATTTTTAAAAATTGATTAAAAATAAGATAAAACATAAAACAAATTAGAATGATGGGAAACTAGTGCAAAAAGAAATAGAAAACAAAGAAACAAATGAAAAATGGAAAATAAAGAAAAAAGAGATAATAAAATAATAAAATAAAATAAAAATGAAAAAATGAAGTGTCATTCCTTTGGCTGGTTTAAGATCCCACTCTTCTGTATTGTCTGTGACTTCTCAGTTTCCTGTTGCTGGGACTGAAGGCCTCTCTTTAGGCCAGCCCTGTGGACTCTCCGGGACTATTCAGATTTTTTTTTCCCTTTGTACCACTCAGGGCATAGTCTGGATGTGGCTGTATTAGTTGACTGGAGACTTCAGGGAGGGGCTATCTCTTCAGGAGAAAATAGCTACTTTGGTCTCATGCATCAGTTATGACTCAGCACCAGACTTGAGGCCACCTCTCCCAGGTCTTTTCCTCACCCCAGCCTCTCCCCAGATTCTACAAGTCCGCACCTCCTCCTACACCTCAGCCACGGATGAGTGTCCATATCCTAAAGGTCTTATGAACTAGGTTCAGTGTAGAAAAGCAAAGACCACAAACAGGAGAAAGAGCTGTGCCTCTGCATGTCCCTCTCCTCCCAGCACCGTGAGGCCTGGGCAGCCGTCCTGAATACCCGTCTGGGCTCAGTCTCTTGTGACTGTAGACCCAGATCTCTTGTGACTGTGGACCCAGGACCAGCAGTCCTGCGGACCTCCTTTCCACAGTCAGACGTGGTGCCTGACCCAAGGGATGTGGCCTCAGTGCCATGCAGTTTCCCTCTGACCCTCTGGGATTGAAGGGCTCGCAGTTCTCTCCAGCCCAGATCCCTAATTTTACTGTTCTCCATGTGTCCTCTGCCCTTCCCAGCTGCAAATTGTCTCACCAGCTGTGTCTGCTTTGCCAATTTGTGGTGGATGTTATTTGATTTAGTTGCTCATTCTATCTGCTCCGGGACAAGGCTCAGGACACGTCTGTCTATTCTGCCACATTTTGTCTCCCCTCCATTTTTAATTTTTTGAGGAAAATCCATACTGTTTTCCACAGTGGCTGCACCAGTCTGCATTCCCACCAGCAGTGCACAAGGATTCCTTTTTTTCTCCGCATCCTTGCCAGCACTTGTTGTTTATTGATTTGTTGATGGTAGCCATTCTGACAGGTGTGAGATGGTATCACATTTTTGTTTTGATTTGCGTCTCTCCAATCATTAGTGACTTTGAGCATCTTTTCATATGTCTCTTGGACTTCTGTGTGTCCTCTTTCAAAAAGAGTCTATTTAGGTCCTTTGCCCATTTTTTCATTGTATTATTTATCTTCCTTTTGTTAATTTGTATGAATTCCTTGTAAATTTTGGAGATTAAACCCTTACCAGAAATAACATTGGCAAATATGTTCTCCTGTGCAGTGGGATTTCTTGTTTTGTTGGTGGTTTCCTTTTCTGTGCAGAAGCTTTTTATTTTGATACTAGAGGTCCAGTGCACAACATGTGTGCACTCTGGAGGGTTCTTCAGCCCAGCCTGTGCCCTCTCACAGTCTGGGAGCCCTCCGGGGATGTCCAACTGCCACTGCCACTGAGCTCACCAGCTGTGAGCCCAGCTTCTAGCTGAGCGCTGCTCTTTCTGTGGGATCAGGCCAAAACTGGCTCTCCGATATCCCCTGAGGAGTCCTGGATTGCAAGAGGATTCAGGCCAGCCCAAGGGACCCCACTGGTGCATGATCAGAGCCAGGGAGAGACATGGTGGTTGGCCAGCCGGGGAAGGACCGTGTGAGGGTCCCAGGGTGTGTCAGGCACATCTCATTCTTTTCCGATTGGCCAGACCCCAACAGAAAGCTAACCTGCAGGTTGGAGCTTCTGCCTCCTAATGATCAGTGCATGTCATAGCAAGCAGTTGAGTGGCCTTAGCATATCATTACCATATTACACTTTGATTGGTTGAACAGCCGATCAGTCAACAGGACACAGCATATTAGGCTTTTATTATATAGGATAGTCCCACTCGTTTATTTTCTCCTTAGTTTCCATTGTCCTAGGAGCTGCTATGACATATGTCTGATATTTTGCTGCCTATGGATTCTTCTAAGATTTTTATGGTTTCTCAACTTATGTTTAAGTACTTTATCCATTTTGAGTTTATTTTTGTATATGGTGTAAGTTGGTGGTCTAGTTTCATTTTTTTGCATGTATCTGTACAATTTTCCCCAACACCATTTATTGAAGAGACTATCTTGACTCTATTGTATGTTCATGCCTCTTTTGTCAAATATTAATTGAGCATAGTGGTTTGGGTTGATTTCTGGGTTCTCTATTGTATTCCATTGATCTATATGTCTGTTCTTGTGCCAGTACCAGACTGTTTTGAGAACAGTGACTTTGTAATACAGCTTGAAATCTGGTATTGAGATCCCACCTACTTTGTTCTTCTTTCTCAGGATTGTTGTGGCTATTTGGGGTCTTTTATTATTCCAGATGAATTTTTGGAGAGTTCTTTCTAGATCTGTGAAATATGCTCTTGGTATTTTAATGGGGATTGCATTGAATTTATAGATTGTTTTGGTTAGTATGGACAATTCCCTGATGTTGATGCTACCTGTTCATGAAAACGGTATATTCTTCCACATGCTTATATTGTCCTCTACCTCTTTTTCAATGTCTTGTAGTTTTCTGAGTACAAGCATTTTACATCCTTAGTTAAGTTTTTTCCAAGGTATCTTAATTTTTTTGTTGCAAGGGTAAATGAAATTTTTCAAATTTCTATTTCTGTGAGTTCATTATTGGTGTATAAAAAAGCCATAGATTTCTGAGTGTTAATTTTGTATCCTGCTACATTGCCAAATTCATTTATTAAGTCTAGTAGTTTTTTGATGAACTCTTTAGGGTTTTCTATGTACAATATTATGTTATCTACAAATAATTACAGTTTTACTTCTTTTTGTCCAATTTGGATGCTTTTAATTTCTTCTTCTTGTCTTATTGCTATGGCTAGCATTTCCAGTACTATGTTGAACAGTAGTGGTGAAAGTGGGCCTCCTGGTCTTGTTCCTGTTCCTAGGGGAAATGGTTTATTTTTGCCCATTTAGTATGATGTTAGCTGTAGGTTTGTCATATATGGCCTTTATCATGTTGAGATATGCTCCCTCTATTCCCACTTTGCTGAGAGTTTTGATCAAAAATGGGTGTTGGATTTTGTCGAATGCTTTATCTGCATCTATTTATATGATCATGTGATTTTTGTCTTTCAATTTATTTATGTGATGTATCACATTTATTGATTTGTGAATATTGTATCAGAATTTCATCCCTAAAATAAATCCCACTTGATCATGGTGTATGATCTTTTTAATACATTGCTGGATGCAATTTGCTAATATCTTGTTGAGCATTTTAGCATCTATGTCCATCAGGGATATTGGCCTGTAATTCTCTTTCTTTGTAGTGTTTTATCTGGTTTTGGAATTAGGGTAATGCTGGCCTCATAAAAAGTTTGCAAGTGTTCCTTCCTCTTGGATTTTCTTCAATAGCTTGAGGAGTATAGGTGTTAGTTCTTCTTTGAATGTTTGGTAAAACTCCTCTGTGAAGCTGTCTGGACATGGGCTTTTGTTTGGTGGGAGTTTTTTGATGACTGCTTCTATTTCATCAGTTGTTATTGGCCTATTCAGGTTTTCTGGTTCCTCCTGATTCAGTTTTGGGAGATTATATTTTTCTAGGAATTTGTCTATTTCATCTACATTGTCTAGCTTGTTGACATGTAGTTGTTCATAGTATTTTCTTATAGTCCTTTGTATTTCTGTGGTGCCATTGTTTCGTCTCCACTTTTATTTCTAATTTTATTTATTTGTGTCCTCTCTTTTTCTTTATGAGTCTGGCTAACAGTTTATCAATTTTGTTTATCCTTTTAAAGAACCAGTTCTTGGTGTCATTGATATATATATATATATATATATATATATATATATATATATATATATATTCAATTTTAGTCTCTATGTTATTTATTTCTGCTCTAATCTTTATTATTTTCTTCCTTCTACTTACTCTGGGATTTTTTGTTGTTGTTTTCTTTCTAGTTCTTTAAGTTGTGGGGTTAAGTAGTTTGTTGCTCATTTTTCTTGTTTTTTTTTTTTTTTGTGTGTGTGTTTCTTTCTTTCTTTCTTTCTTTCTTTCTTTCTTTCTTTCTTTCTTTCTTTTTTTTTAGGTATGCCTAAAAAAAATTTATTAGAGCTAATAAATTTCCCTCTCAGACATGCTTTTGCTGTGTACCAGAGATTTTGGGTTGTTGTGTATTCATTTTCATTTGTTTCCAGGAAGTTTTTTTTTCTTTCTTGATCTCATTGGTAACCCATTTATTGTTTAATAGCATGATATGTAGCCTCCATGTGTTTGAATTTTTTTGGGTGTTTTTACTGTAGTTGATTTCTCATTTCATTCCACTGTGGTCAGAGAAGATGCTTGATATGATTTCAATCTTCTTGAACTTGTAGAGACTTGTTTTATGTCCTAACATGTGGTCTATCTTTGTGAATCATCCATGTGCACTTGAGAAAAATGTATATTCTGCTTTGTTGGGGTGATATGTTCTATAAATGTCAATTAAATCCATCTGATCCAGTGTGTCCTTTAGAATCTCTGTTTTCTTGTTAAGTTTTTGTCTAGAAGATCTATGCAATGAAGTCAGAGATTTGTTAAAGTCCCTTACTATGACTGTATTGTTGCTGATCTCTCCATTAAAGTACTATAAAAGATATATATATATATGTATATATATACTCTATATTGGGTACATATATGTTTACCAGGGTTATATTCTCTTGTTGCATCGATCTCTTTAGTATTATGTAGTGACCTTTGTTGTCTCTTGTGATGGCCTTCATTTTAAACTCTATTTTGTCGGATATGAGTATTGCTACTTCAGCTTTTTTTCCATTTGCATGGAATACTTTTTTCCATCTCTCTCATCCTCTGTGTCTTTTTTTTTTTTTGAGGTGGGTCACTTGTAGACAGCATATAATTGGGTCATGTTTTTGTATCCATTCAGCTACCCTATGCCTTTTGATTGGAGCATTTGATCCATTTACATTTAGGGTTATTATTGATAGTTACTTATTTATTGCCATTTTAATTCTGTATTGCTAGGTATCTCTCTCTCTGTTTCTTCTTCTCATTACAGCAGTTCCTTTAGCATTTCTTGTAATGCTGGCTTGGTGGTGATTTACTCCTGTAGCTTATTTATTTATTTATTTATTGGTCTGGGATGCTCTTTATTTAACCATATATTTTGAATGATAGCCTTGTTGGATATGGTAATCTTGGTCTCAGATCCTTGCTTTCCATTACCCTGAGTACTTCATGCCATTCTTGTCTGACCTGTAGAGTTTCTGCTGAGAAATTATGTGTCAGCCTTATGGGAACTCCTTTTAGGTAACAGTTTTCTTTTCTTTTGCTGCCTTTAAGATTTTCTCTTTGTCTTTAATTTTTGGCATTTTAATTATGATGTGTCTGGGCATGGGCCTGTTTGGGTTCTTCTTGCTTGGTGTTCTCTGTGCCTCCTAACCTTCTGTGACTTTTTCCTTTACCAGGTAGGGAAGTTTTCTGACATTCTTTCTTCAAACAGGTTCTCTATTCCTTTTTTCCTTTCTGCCTCTTCTGGAACCCCTGCTCTTCTAATATTGTTAAGTTTCATGTTGTTCCACAGCTCCCTTAAGCTGTCCTACTGCTTTTTAATTGTTTTTTTTTTTTTTTTTTTTAGTTCTTTGATTGAGTGATAATTTCAACTCTGTCTTCTAATTCACTGATTAGATCCCCAGCTTCCCCTAATCTGCTGCGTATTTCTTCCAATGTAGTCTTTATTTGGGTTATGGCATTATTTATCTCAGACTCTTTTTTTTCCTCATAGTTTCTATATCTTTTTTCATGCTGTTGAGCATCTTTACAATCATTATTCTGAACTCTATTTCAGATAAATTTTTTATCTCTACTTCATTTATCTCTTCTTCTGCAGAATTCTCTAGTTCTTTCATTTGGGGATTGTTTCTTTGTCTCCTCATTTTGGCTTTCTGTTTGGATTTGTGACTATGTATTAGGTAGCTACTCTACACCTCTCAATCTCTAGTGCAGGAGAGTGTTAAAGGCTGTTTCTGACTAATTAGATCAGGCAAAACTCAAAGTTTCCAGAGATTGCCTCTGCCTACAGACTGATAGGATTCAAACTTGAATTGCCCCCCAGGCCATTGTCCTCAGGTGTGGTGAGAGTTTTTTAAGCTAATTGTTATTTTTAATCTCTTAAGTGGCCTCAGGGCAAGGTGTTTTCCAATATGGTGTGTCAACTGTCTTCCCCCCAGGCAAGGCAAATATCTATGTGTTAAAGATGTCCTCTGCTGCATGAGGAAATGACTCAGCCCAGAAAACTGGGGGTGTCTGCCTTTTGAGCTCTAGCTTCTGAGTCCCTAGTTCTGGCTTCTGCTCTCACAGCTCTAGTGTGCTTCACCTCCCTCTGCCAGAGCACAAGGTGGGTGAATCCACAGGGAATTTTGTGCACTGGCCCTTTAAGAGGGTGCCTGAATTTTCAGCTGTCACTTCCTGGCAGACAGCACCCCACTGCTTTACACAGCTGGATGTTATGTGGTTACCTTTCTCAGTTTTGGTGCTCTCTGCTGGGGGGTCCAGCTTGGGGATTAGATCCCAGGGTTCTCAGTGGCAACCCCCCACAGCTGAGATATCTCTCCGGGACTTTAGTTGCTGTATACGGGTGCCTAGCCAGCCCTTTTGTGCCTCCACCCCCCCACAAGTCTCTATGCAGTCTCCACTTTCAGTCCTCAGGTACCAAGGTTCTCTCCTGCAAGTTTTCCATTGATTATTCAGGAACATTTTTTTGTATTTTATTTGTAATTCCAGCTTGTTCCTGGGAGCATGTTCATGCAGCATCCACTTACTCTGCCACCATTTTTAATCCTAACCCAACCATTTTTGAGGTATTTAGCTAAGTCTCAACATTTCTTTTTCTTTTTTTTTTAAGTTTTCATACTATTGAAACACAGAATTCCTGTGATTGTTGGGGCAAGGTGGTGGAATCATCTAAATAAAAAAAAATGTGTTTAATTTTGATTAAAGTATATGTGATTTTTTGCAGTTTCTGTAATAAATAGACTTGTAATTTATCAATGTCCATGCCTTATTCCATAGTTATGTTGACAGTTCCATTATACTTCTGACAGTTGCATGAATTGTCTTCCTGTCTGGCACTCTGATATTTGCTCTGACCCACCATGCTTCTTATACTGCACTTGTCCTGAAGGAAAATTAAGTTGTTGTTTTTTTCATTCTTCAAACAGATTAACAATCCTGAAATGAGAGTCTAATAGAATTATAATCAGCCTGGTGGTCCTTCCATCCTGAATGTCTGCTCTCTGAAGAGCCTGTACTCAGAGATTTACATACAATTCCTGGATATCAACTCTGAGTTCAGATGCAAAGTCATGAATTCATATGGGTTTCCATTTCTCCAAATTTTCCTGTGACTGTGATTTTAAGCTACCAAACCAAAAATAAAATTATTGTTGATGAAGAGCAACAATATTTAGCTTTGGAAAATGTCATTGGCCTCACATTTTTGTAGAATCAGAAGTAACACGATTAGAAATAAGCCATTTCCATTGATATTACTAGATACGTATACTCTCAAAGAAAATGATAACATGGTCTTAACAGATGTTTTTTAACTTTTTTATTTTAAAATAAATTTAGACTCACAGAATAGTTGCATATACCCTTTACCCAGTATCCCGTAATGTTAATATCATGCATAACCATAGTACAATGATCAAAACTAAGAAATTAACATTAGTGTCATATTATTAACAACTACTGACTTCATTGGATTGCCCCTGTTTTGCCAATGTTTTGCTAACATCCATATTTCTATTCCAGGGCCCAAATTTAGTTGCCAGTCTCCATTTGCTTCATCTTCCCTATTATGCCAGGTCCTTGGCATTGAAGGTGCACAGTTACATTATAGAATGTCCTCTAATTTGGGTTTGTCCTATATTTTTAAATTATTACATAGAAGTTAGTCATTTATTTCAAGAAGATTAAGAAGTAAAGGGGCTTTTTCAGTGCAATAAGTCAAGGTTATATGATACTGAGTTGTTTTATAACCAGTGATATTAATGATATTAACCTTGATTACTTAGTTAAGGTGGCATCTAAGGCTTTTTCCATTATAAAGGTACTATTTTCCCTTTCTATTTAATAAAGATCTTGTGACAGATACTTTGAAGTTACACAACTATTCCGTTTCTCCTCAAATTTTTACTCATATCCCTTGATGAATCTTGCCTACAGCTATTACTATGGTGGTCTAATGCCTATTTTGTATTTTCCACATTTATTTTACATTCTTCAGTTGAAATTCTGTAGAGAAAAGATATCTCTTCTCCATATATTAGTTGATTAATTTATTTACTTATACCAGTATGTTGGATTTGTGGGCATTTATTTATTCTGTGGGCTATAATTCAGAATTCTATTTTGTTGCTCAGATTGTTCCAACGTTGGCCATTGGGTGCTCTCTCAAGTTGGCTTCTAAGCCTTTTAATAAGCCCCTATCTTCTCTTAAGCCCTTTTTCATTTTGGTCCCACAAGATGTTCCAGGCTCTTCTTGTATTTTCTCTGCTGCAGTTGGAAATCAGCCCCTTCTTCAAGGAGTCCTGAAAAATATTGGAATGATGATTCAAACTTAGTTTGGGAACCAAAGGTACTTGATGATGCTATGTACCAATGATTTATAGTCCTCTGTTTGTGGTGTGACACTAAGAACTTATTTAAGTCCGGAAACATCAGTGGAACCTCTGCAGTGAGTGTGCTTACTGCCATTTTACCAAGGAGAAAACAGGAAAGAAGAAGAGCAAATCATTCTCCAAGATTTCACTCTAGTGAAAGAAGCAGTTAGTAAAACCTGACTCCTCCCATCTTGCAAGAACCAAAACAAAATATTAGCAAGTCCTGGTAGCAATTTGCTGGCTCACTTATGTTTAACCACAGTGAAGGGCAGTTAGAGTAAAATAGTTCTGTTGAAACCAGAGTGTCCATCCTCTCTTTTATGAAAAAAAGTGCATTTTTGCCGAAACCGGTTTGGCTTAGTGGATAGAGCGTCGGCCTGCGGACTGAAGGGTCCCAGGTTCAATTCCGGTCAAGGGCATGTACCTTGGTTGCGGGCACATCCCCAGTAGGGGGTGTGCAAGAGGCAGCTGATCTATGTTTCTCTCTCATCGATGTTTCTAACTTTCTATCCCTCTCTCTTCCTCTCTGTAAAAAAATCAATAAAATATATATATATTTTAAAAAGTGCATTTTTGACCAAAGTATGTGCTATCTTCATCTGGGATAAAAAGCCGTTAAGATAGAATTCAATTTTGGAATTATAAAAGTCAGAAGGAAATATACTTGAATCATAAGATAAATACATCTGGTGACAGAGTGCACCCAAACAGATTGTAAATAAGATATTTTTATACTGAGTTTAGGAAGAAGCAAAGCAAGGGGAGGTGAGACATTCCTTTCCCACACAGTCATACCATTTAAAACTCTAGTCAGCCTACAACCTATTAAAGTTGATAAATTCATGCAAAAAGGAATGTTCCTTGGGCTACAATAAGCACCTCTTACCCATTTTCCTTTGATTAGGTAACAGGTGACAGTTTATACTAGAATAACAGATTATGGTAACTTGGAAAAAAAGCACAAAATGTAACAGTTATATATTTCTAATAGTTGGTCACATGTAAGAGTGATTTAAAAAGATCAAGTGAAGAATTTATAGTTTTGCACAATCATATTTACAGCAATGATATTAAAGCTTTCAAATGCATGAGAAATAGAAAAATTATAATGTTATGGTTTCTCAAAATATAATTTTCTACAGTGAAGAATCATCTTGAATCATATTTGTACACTGAAATTACATTAGAAGACAAGTCTGCTTTATCACCACTCAAGGGAGGAAAGGCAGCTTTCTATGATGTGACAAACCAATAACAATGTTGCTTGTGTATAAGTTCACATCCAAGTTTCATCTTTGAGTTCAGTATATACTCTTATATACTCCAGAAATTTCCATAATTTCCTTACATGGCTTTGAAAACAGCTACCTAACAGTGCCAAAGAATAGACACCTGCCAGTTATTAAGGCATTATTGAATACATTTTTGTTTCAGGCCAGCATTTACTGACTCATGCATAAATGCATATATGAATAAACAAGATAATGTTCCCACCTGAAATGTGCCTTACAGGAGAGAAGAGATAGATTACACATATGTCTTAATACATAATAGAGCCATGCATATATGTGTATGCATACATTTATATAAATTTTAATACATGTAATCTAATATATGTGTATGCATGTGTATACACCTTTATATATAGTTTTATACATATTGTATTTTATGTTATCAATTTTGAGAGCTGATATATATTTATGTATACTATTTATATAAAACATATACTATCTGATAAAAGAGTAATATGCAAATTGATCATCACCCCAACACACAAGATGGCCGCCCCCATGTGGTCAAAGATGGCCACCCCCATATGGACAAAAGATGGCCACCACAAGATGGCTGGCAAGGGAGGGCAATTGTGGGCAATAAGGCCAGCAGGGGAGGAAGTTGGAAGGGACCAGGCCAGCAAAGGAGGGCAGTTGGGGGTGACCAGGCCTGCAGGGTAGGACAGTGGCGAGGGACCCAGGTCTGCAGGGAAGGGCAGTTGGGGGGGACTAGGCATGCAGGGGAGGGCAGTTTGGAGGGACCAGGCCTTCAGGGAAGGGCAGTTAGGGGTGACCAGGCTGGCAGGGGATGGCAGTTAGGGGCAACCAGGCTAGCAAGTGAGGACAGTTAGAGGCGACCAGGCCAGCAAGGGAGGGCATTTAGGGGTGACCAGGCCTGCAGGGGAGGGCAGTTGGGGGCGACCAGGCCTGCAAAGGAGGACAGTTAGGGGCGACCAGGCCAGCAGGGGAGGGCAGTTAGGGGTGACCAGGCCTGCAGGGGAGGGCAGTTGGGGGTGACCAGGCCAGCAGGGGAGGGCGGTTATGGGCAATCAGGCTGGCAGAGGAGCAGTTAGGCACCGATCAGCTTGGGGAGTCATTAGGGGGTGATCAGGCTGGCAGACAGAAGCGGTTAGGGGCAATCAATTAGGCAGGGAGGCGAGTGGTTGGGAGCCAGCAGTCCTGGATTGTGAGAGGGATGTCCGACTGCCCGGTGGGATCGGGCCTAAATTGGCAGTCGGATATCCCTTGAGGGTCCCAGATTGGAGAGTGTGCAGGCTCGGCTGAGGGACATCCTCTCCTCTATGCACAAATTTCATGCACTGGGCCTCTAGTAATTTTATAATACTATAATTATAATGTATTTATATCACCTATATAAATGCATATTTATATATAAGTATAATATATATAGATGAACACATGTCTATTAAAGCTAGTTGATAGCCAACATCTAGATATACAGTACTATATGATTAAAAATGATTTTTTTATCCAGTACTAAAGAACTAATAATTTCTATGCTTCCACAAAATCGAAGAGAAATAACTCAGAGGATTTGAGAAAATCTTAATACTTTTTGTTTGCCTCACATGGAAGTTCAATATGTTCCCAGCTCTGTGCAGAGCTGAGGCCTACTGACCTGTCCTTGCAATGAAAGAGGTGGCCATATATATCTAAGACTTAACTGAGTCTGGGGACTGCACAGTGTTGTAGGGGAAATAAAGTGATGAGCAAGCCCAAGCTCTATTGTGACAGGAGAGCAGAGCAAAATGTCAAGACCTCAAGTATAACAACTAGGCCTGGAAGATCTAAAAGCCCATAGGAATGATTCCTAGAAAGAGAGGAGAGAAAGGGGATAAGCTACAGGATGGGAACCTTGGGTTGGTAAGAAGTTGTCAAGAGACTTTCAAACACGAACAACTATCATTCAAATTTAATTTGTTAGAGGTATTAGCAGTGCAATCTCTTGATCCCTTTACCCAAATTCTCAATGAAGTCTATTTATATCAGCTTCATGCCAGCGATAAAATAGGAATATGAGCCAGAAACTAGGGGAACGTAAGCTCTAGGAATTCACAGATATCTGGGGAGTACAAGGGGATCATGAGATGGGATTTTGAGCCAATTTCAATTAAGTCTAGTTGGCACTTGTGTTACAGTAATAAAAAGTTAAATAAAGCGTCTTTCTTTGTAGATCCAAACCTCTAGGAAACTACAATGTGAATGTTTCAGAATTTTCTGACATTCCTTAAATCTTGAGATGGCTAATATTCCACTGTTCAGATTTAGGAGATGTTGACATCCATCATGGTATTGGAAAGGATGAATTGACAGAAGAATTTTTAAAAATAGCTATATTTAAACATATTTCTACGGTATTCCAAATGGAACCTAGAAAGCATAAATAGTATTTCACTTAGAATATTAAAATAAGAACAGAATACAAAATGTAAAGTAAGTTAAATGGTTTCTGCAAAATAGACGAGAAATGCAGAAATATACATATAGAATTTGATTTGAACAAGAGTTTTTTTATATGACCTTAAGTTGACATCATTTATAATGATCAGTGAAAATAAATTTTACTCATTTAGCAAACATCAATATCATTAAATGACTGTTACCTGTTGGTCCCTGTGATTGATGCTAAATCACCCACTGTGAATAAGACAGAACTCACAGTTGAGGGGCACCAGTGTATGATCCAGTGTTCCCCCCAATAGAAGTAGAGAAAGGGTTGGGTGTTGAACTGGGGATAAAAAGACCATCATTCTTTGCTTTTCAACTTTGGACTAATTATTTCTATGTCCTAAGGCTCACTTTTCACATGTGTTAAAAGGAGGGCACCATTATTTACTGGATAAAATAAAACCGAAATTGAGTTAAAGCCACATTTTGGTGCTTGGTTTTGTGAAAAGGAAATCATTGGAAGTTCTTGCTTCTAGATGATTAAACAAGATCATTCATGTAACGAGTTTATATTGTCATGCATACAAGCACTCAGAACTTGTTATAATATGATGATAATAGTAATGATAATGATAGTAATGAAGAGGACGATGATGATGCTTGGGCTGGGGCATTGAAATCAGGCTTAGACAACCAAGAAAAGCTTCTCTAATCACCCCCAATAAATTCAATAAAAAATAAAACTAAGTAACTCACAAAATAAGATTTTTGAAATATTTCTAGTAAGTCATTTTTTTATTTCTTTTTTTTAAAACTTTACCCCAGGCTCCCCTACCCCCTGTCGCATGCTCTGATCCCACCACCGCCCCCAGTGTCTTGTGTCCATTGGCTGTGCTTATATGCATGCATACAAGTCCTTTGATTGATCTCTTTCCCCCCTTCCCCAACACTCCCCAGCCTTCCCACTGTAACTTGACAGTCTGTTCAGTGATTTACTGCCTCTGTATCTATCTTTTTGCTCATCAGGTTATAACGTTCTTTATTTTCCATAAATGAGTGAGATCATGTGGTATATTTCTTTCATTGACTGGCTTATTTCACTTAACATAATGCTGTCCAGGTCCATCCATGTTGCTGCAAATGGTAAGAATTCCTTCTTTTTTATGGCGGCATAGTTTTCCATTGTGTAGATGTACCATAGTTTTCTGATCCACTCATCTGCTGACGGGCACCTAGGCTGTTTCCAAATCTTAGCTATTGTAAATTGTGCTGCTATGAACATAGCGGTGCATATATCCTTTCTTATTGGTGTTTCCAGTTTCTTAGGATATATTCCTAGGAGTGGGATTACTGGGTCAACTGGGAGTTCCATTTTTAGTTTTTAGGGAAACTCCATACTGTTCTCCACAGTGGCTGCACCAGTCTGCATTCCCACCAGCAGTGCACGAGGGATCCTTTTTCTCTGCATCCTCGCCAACACTTGTCGTTTGTTGATTTGTTGATGATAGCCATTCTGACAGGTGTGATATGGTACCGCATTGTTGTTTTGATTTGCATCTCTCGGATAATTAGTGACTTTGAGCATGTTTTCATATGTCTCTTGGCCTTCCTTCTGTCTTCTTTTGAAAATTTTCTGTTTAGGTCCATTGGCCATTTTTTTATTGGATCATTTATCTTTCTTTTATTACATTGTATAAGTTCCCTGTAGATGTTGGAGATTAAACCTTTATCAGTGATACCATTTGCAAATATGTTCTCCCATGCACTGGGCTTTCTTGTTGTTTTGTTGATAGTTTCCTTTGCTGTAAAAAAGCTTTTTATTTTGATGTAGTCCCATTTGTTTATTTTCTCTTTAGCTTCCATTGCCCTAGGGGCAGTATCGGTGAAGAAGTTCTTTTGGCATATGTCTGAGATTTTGCTGCCTGTGGATTCCTCTAGTATTTTATGGTATCCCGTCTTATGTTTAAGTCCTGTATCCATTTTGAGTTTATTTTTGTGTGTGGCGTAAATTGGTTGTCTAGCTTCATTTTTTTGCATGGATCTGTCCAATTTTCCCAACACCATTTATTGAAGAGACTGTCTTGATTCCATTGTATGTTCATGCCTCCTTTGTCAAATATTAATTGAGCATAGTGGCTTGGGTCAATATCTGGATTCTCTATTCTGTTCCATTGATCTATATGTCTGTTCTTGTGCCAGTACCAGGCTGTTTTGAGAATAGTGGCTTTGTAATACAGCTTGAAATCTGGTATTGAGATCCCTCCTACTTTATTGTTCTTTCTAAAGATTGCTGTGGCTATTCGGGGTCTTTTTTTATTCCAGATGAATTTTTGGAGAGTTCTTTCAAGGTCTGTGAAATATGCCGTTGGTATTTTAATGGGGAGTGCATTGAATCTATAGATTGCTTTGGATAGTATGGAAATTTTAATGATGTTGATTCTACCAATCCATGAACATGGTATGTTCTTCCATCTGTTTACGTCTTCCTCTATCTCTTTTTTCAGTGTCCTATAGTTTTCTGTGTATAGGTCTTTTACCTCCTTAGTTAAGTTTATTCCTAGGTATTTTATTTTTTTTGGTGCGATGGTAAATGGGATTGCCTTTTTAATCTCTCTCTGTAAGTTCACTATTGGTGTATAGAAAGGCCATAGATTTCTTGGCGTTAATTTTGTATCCTGCTACATTGCCAAATTCATTTATTAAGTTTATTAGTTTTTTGACGGAGTCTTTCCGATTTTTTATGTACAATACCATGTCGTCTGCTAATAAAGACAGCTTTACTTGTTCTTTTCCAATTTGGATGCCTTTTATTTCTTCTTCTTGTCTAATTGCAATGGCTAATACTTGCAGTACTATGTCAAACAGGAGTGGTGAGAGTGGGAATCCCTGTCTTGTTCCTGTTCTTAGGGGAAATGTTTTTTTAGTTTTTGTCCATTGAGTATGATGTTTGTTGTGGGTTTATCATATATAGCTCTTATTATGTTGAGGTATGAGCCTTCTATTACCACCTTGCTGAGAGTTTTTATCAAGAAAGGGTGTTGGATTTTGTCAAATGCTTTTTATGCATCAATTGATATGACTATGTGATTTTTATCTCTCAATTTGTTTATGTGATGTATCACGTTTATTGATTTGCGGATATTGTACCATCCTTGCATCCCTGGGATAAATCCTACTTGGTCATGGTGTATGATCTTTCTGATGTACTGCTGGAGCCGATTTGCTAGAATTTTGTTGAGGATTTTGGCATCTATGTTCATGAGGGATATTGGTCTGTAATTCTCTTTCATTGTGTTGTCTTTATCTGGTTTTGGTATTAGGGTGATGCTGGCTTCATAGAAGGAGCTTGGAAGTGTTCCTTCCTCTTGAATTTTTTGGAATAGTTTGAGGAGGATAGCTTTTAGTTCTTCCTTGAATGTTTGGTAAAACTCTCCTGTGAAGCTGTCAGGCCTCGGGCTTTGGTTTGCCAGAAGCTTTTTTTTTTTTTTTAATATGTTTTATTGCTTTTTTACAGAGAAGAAGGGAGAGGGATAGTTAGAAACATCGATGAGAGAGAAACATCGATCAGCTGCCTCCTGCACACAACCCACTGGGGATGTGCCCGCAACCAAGGTACATGCCCTTGACTGGAATCTAACCTGGGACCCTTCAGTCCGCAGGCCGACGGTCTGTCCACTGAGCCAAACCAGTTAGGGCTGTTTGCCGGTAGCTTTTTGATGACTGCTTCAATTTCGTCCATAGTTACTGGCCTATTGAGCTGTTTAGATTCTTCCTGATTGTTTTTTGGAAGGTTATATTTTTCTAGGAATATGTCCATTTCCTCCAGGTTGTCCAGTTTATGGGAATAGAGTTGTTCATAGTATTTTTAACAATACTTTGTATCTCAGCGGGGTCTGTTGTTATTTCACCTCTTTCATTTCTGATTTTGTTTATTTGGGTCCTCTCTCTTTGCTTCTTGGTGAGCCTGGCTAGAGGTCCATCAATCTTGTTTATCCTTTCAAAGAACCAGCTCTTGGTTTTGTTGACCTTTTGTATTGTATCTTTGGTCTCTATGTCATTTATCTCCGCTCTGATCTTTGTTATTTCCTTCCTTCTGCTTACACTGGGCTTTTGTTGCTGCTCTTTTTCTAGCTCTTTGAGTTGTAGGGTTAGGTAATTTATTACCATTGTTTTTTGTTTTTTGCAGTAGGCTTGTAGAGCTATGAACTTCCCTCTCAAGACTGCTTTCGCTGTGTCCCATAGATTTTGGATTGTTGTGTTTTCATTGTCATTTGTTGCCATGATGTTTTTTATTTCTTCCTTGATCTCTCTGGTGACCCAGTCCTTGTTTAATAGCATGCTGTTTAGTCTCCATGTGTTTGATTTCATTGTATTGTATTTATTGTAGTTGATTTCCAGTTTTATGCCACTGTGATCTGAGAAGATGCTTGATATGATTTCTATCTTCTTGAATTTGAAGAGACTTTGCCTGTGACCCAGCATATGGTCTGTCTTTGAAAATGACCCATGTGCATTTGACAAGAATGTATATTCTGTGGCTTTGGGGTGAAATGTTCTGAAGATGTCAATTAATTCCATTTGTTCTAGTGAGTCATTTAGGATTGATGTTTCTCTGCAGATTTTTTTGTTTAGAGGATTTGTCCAATGGTGATAGTGGGATATTAAAGTCTCCTACTATGATTGTATTGGTATTAATCTCTCCCTTGATATCCTCCAGGAGTTTTTTTTATGTATTTGGGTGCTCCTATATTGGGTGCATATATGTTTTCCAGAATTATTTCTTCTTGTTGGATTTCTCCCTTTAGTATTATGAAGTGGCCTTCCTTATCTCTTGTTATGGCATTTACTTTGAGGTCTATTTTGTCAGATATAAGTATTGCTACCCCAGCTTTTTTTTATTTCCATTTGCCTGAAAGATATTTTTCCATCCCTTCACTTTCAATCTGTGTGAGTCTCTTGTTCTGAGGTGGGTCTCTTGTAGACAGCATATATATGGGTCATGTTTTTTTTATCCATTCAGCCCCTCGATGTCTTTTGATTGGAGCATTTATTCCGTTTACATTTAAAGTTATTACTGAAAGGTATTTTTTTGTAGTCGTATCTATTTTTGTGTTTGTATTCCTTCTTACCTGTTTATTTCTTCTTTTTACAGTATTCCCTTTAGCATTTCTTGCATTGCTGGTTTGGTGGTGATAAACTCCCTGAGCCTTTTTTTGTCTGCGAAGCTCCTGATTTCCCCTTCAATTTTGATTGATAGCCTTGCTGGATATAGTATTCTTGGATTCAGTCCTTTGCTTTGCAACACTTTGTATACCTCCTTCCATTCTCTCCCATCCAAGTACTCCATTCTCTTCTAGCTTGTTGTGTTTCTGTTGAGTAATCATTTGACAATCTGATGGGTGTTCCTTTGTAGGTAACTCTCTGTCTCTCTCTTGCCGCCTTTAAGATTCTCTCTTTATCATTTATATTTGCCATTAAAATTATGACATGTCTTGGTGTGGGTCTTTTGGGGTTGATTCTGCTTGGGACTCTCTGTACTTGCGTAACTTTTTTCTTTCCCATATCCGGGAAGTTTTCTGTCATTATTTCTTCAAATAGATTTTCTAATCCCTGCTGCTCTTCTTGTCCTTCTGGCAGCCCTATTATACGCATGTTACTTCGTTTCATGTTGTCCCAAAGCTCCCTTAGGCTTTCCTCCTGCTTTTTAATTTTTTTCTCCAATTGCTGTTCAGATTGAGCTTGTTTCTGTACCTGGTCTTCTAACTCACTAATTCGGTCCTCTGCTTCTTGTAGTCTACTGTTGAAACTTTCCATGGTGTTTTTGATTGTAGCTATATCACTTTTCATTTCTTCCTGATTCTTGCATAAGTTGTTGATTTTCTCATCCATCCGATGTATAAATTCCATGACCATTACTCTGAACTTGCAAGCTTCCGTTTCACTAATTTCTTTTCTTGGCGACTTCAAATTTTCTTTCCTCTGTGAGTTATTTTGTTTCCCCATTCTGGCTATCACCAGAAAGCTCAAGCTTCTGTTTGGGTGGACCTGGGCTGTGTGCTGTGGGGACTTCGCTCCACCCGAGTTTCACTGAAGTGCTCTGACACTGGGACGTGTGGCTGCCTTTGGTTGGTGGGAACCAGAGTTGCCCAGGGTCAGTGTCCCCAGTGTTCCATGTGGTCTCGTGTGCACACTTAGAATCAGGGGCCCTGTTTGTACCACACTGTTGGTATGTGCCGAAAATGAGATCCTTAGCATGTGCCAGGAGTCAGAGTTTCCCTGTGTCTGCACCAAGAATCGAGTGTCAGAGTCTCTGTTGCCTTGTGAGAATCAGGGTCCCTGTGTGTGCATGCACCAACAATTGGGGTCACTGGCTCTTAGTGTGAATGCGCTGTGAGTCAGGGATCCCAGGCAGATGTGTCCGGCGTGCCAAATTCCCTGAAGTGGATCTGCAACCTGTGTGTGCTCTCTCTACTGAGCCAAACCTGCTAGGGCTTCGCACACTCTCAAATTTCTGAAGGTGAGCTGCCTCGTGCACTCTCCCAGATTCCCTGAAGGGGGGCGGAGTCCGCCCTGCGCGCCAAATTCCCCAAAGGGGAGCCCCTCTGTGCGCGCTCTAAGATTCCCCTAAGGGGACCTGTGACCTGCAAGCCAAATTCCCCGAAGGGGAACTCTCTGTATGCACTGTCAGATTTCCCCGACGGGGAGCTGCTTCTGTCCCGAGAGCGCCAGATTCCCTAAAGGGGAGCGTGTCCCTGCGCAAAGCTCTGCAGCTTGGGCGAGGGGCGGGTCTATCAGTTACTATTGCGCTATCCGTGCACCTGTGGGGAGGGGGATAGGCTCTTTGACTCACGGAAATCTGCCGGGAAGTCTGGATTCTTATTGTTTGTTGGTCTGAAGCTGTGATAGCAGTTCTCTGTCCCCAGTGGCTGCAGGGTCCTGGTTTGTGTCTGAAGCCAGGATCTGAGTCTCAGGCAGCTCTGTTTCTCAAGATGGCGTGGTCTCCGCGTCCGCACCAGCGGCCAAGAAGTGTCCGCTTTGTGCACGGGGCTCCGCCGCCTAGGACTGCCAGGTTAGGCAGCCCCTTGGAAGACCTGCAGAATCTAACTGACCCTAGCTCATACACACACACACACCACACACGTCTACACTCTCCTCTATGGGTTCCTCACTCACACACTCTCTCTCCCTACCTTCCTGCCGGTCGTCATCTTTCCAACGGCATTTACTTTTCTTTTCTGGTGATGACTGCTTTTCTTTCATATGCAGCTGTTCCTTTATCTCCTCATGATCTCTCTTCTCTGGTTGTCTGGTTATGTAGTTCTCTCTCTCCTGCATTGATTTAAAGGCACAAAATACAACACAATAAGGTACAATGCACAAGGCACTGAATAGAAATGTGTTAACGATATTAATAACCCCAAATAAAGGTGACCACCAGAGAAAGGCGAATTAGAGGATAGGAGAGAAAGAAGAAGAGGGGGAAAAAGAGTGCAAAATTGAAATTTGGAAAAGGAAAAAAATTGAGAAAAGAAAGAGAATAAGAAAGAAGAGGTGAACAAACTATATATATGGGGAGAAAACTCCAATAGAATAGCCACTAATCCCAGCAAATGCCTGCCACAAGTACCTGGAAATGAATGCAAACTACAAATAACAACTAATATCAAGTGAAGTTAGGGAAAACAGAAGCAAAAAGCAAACAAAAACAATGAGAAAAAGCAAAACAATCTCATAAACAAGCATAAAAAATTGATATAACCAACAATCAAGCAAACAACAACAAAAGGACAGAAAGAAAAAAAATTTTTGGATAATGAAAAAAGAGAAGAGAGAGGTGTGTGTGGACTTGGATCAGGGAATTGGAAATTAGATATATATCCTTCATAATATATTCTTTATGTTGGGTGAAATTTTAATGGGGGGTAAAAAGAAGGAATAGGGAAAATCTAAAGCAGGAATAGAGAAGAGAAACAGGACATCAAAAGGGGAAAAGTGAGGAAGAGAGTGATGGTATAAAGGTAAAGTTGAAATAGAGTAAAATGATGCTAATGGAAAGATGAAAATAGAATGTAGAACACTAATCCCAAAGTAAATTAAAGAGAAAATAAAAGGACACTTTAAAAAAAAAGAGGTAAAATAGTAGTAGTAATAATACTGATTGAAAATAAATATAATAATTAAAAAGGTAAAATCAAGTGAGGAAAAAAGAAAAAAATTTAGTTTCTTAAGTAAAAGATGAAAAAAATAAAAATGTGCAGTAGTGAAGGTCATTCACTTCCTCTACTATTCTGTGTGGCACGCCTGTTTCCTATTCAGGACAGTATTGAAGTTCCCTGCATTCCACTGCTCCTCAGTGTTGTAAACCAGTCCTGATTTTTAAGCAGGCAGTATGTCTTTATTTCTTATATTCCTTTATTTGTGTTTACACAGGAGTCAATTTGTGATTCAACCCCTGGGTGGCAGTGTTTCTGGATTGACCTCCGGGTCTATAGGTCCTCTCTAGCTAGTGTTTAGATTTGTTTTCCCTGTGGCACTTAATACCGGTTTGTGGGAGTGGGCTGCTCCAGAGCTGGTTCTCTGATGGTTATTCCCCACTCTGATCCCCAGGTTCCAGAAAAACAACTTTCCCCTGCAGTCTCTTAGAGTGTCCCCAATTGGGTGATCCTATGTATTGGGCTTAGTAATCAGAAGCAAGGATTTAAAGAGGAAAAAAAAAAGCCAGAGTGAGTGTGTGAATTCGGGCTGCGCACAAGTCTGTGCAGTCTTTTTTCCCCTTGGGTCTAAGCAGCCGGCACACTTTTAAAAATTTTAAGCTGTCCTTTTGCACCCAGATCAAAATGGGTTGCTTTTTAGAGTTCTCTTCTGTTAGCATCTCTGTGGACCTCCTTCCACATTCATGGATCACGCCAGCCCCAACAGCCATGGATTTTTCTAGGCGCAGACTTCCCCAGGTTCTCCAACTCTCACCGTGTACATTTCTCTCTCCTGCTGAGACCACAGACTTCACCTTATCCCAGGCACAATCTGACCTTTCTGTGAGGGAGTGTAGAGCTCCTCTGAATCTGCGTGCTTGCACTACTTGGGGACCGGTGTTCTTGGGTTCACAGCTCTTTGGTGGGTGCCATAGTTGTAGATTCCCTGGGCTTTTCAGGCTCCCGGTAACATCCACTTTCCCCTTTAAGATGGTGCAGTCTCTGTGTCCAAGCCGGTCTCTCCGGGAGGGAACCCAGCAGCAGTGAGGGCTGCCCGGTCAGGGGAGCCCTGTCCAGCAGTCCCCAACAGTCTCGTGGAGTATAGCTGTCCCTCAACTCATCAAAAAACACTCCCTGTGTGACCACACACTCTCCCTTTGTTTTCTCACTCACACACTATCTTGCAGTCTGCATTCCCATCGGCAGCCATCTTCTTTCTCCAGTAAGTCATTTTTCAATAAGGTAAATAATCACATTTATGAAGGATATATGTGGGCTTAGAAAGAATTATCAAAATGTTAAATAAAAAAAAAAACAAGAGTACTTATTGCTGTATTCTTCTCAAGAGATAAGGCATCAATCATGCAAATTGTTTATCATTAGGAGATGGATTAAGAAAAACAACATAAAAAGAATTACACTTCAGGAAATCTAATTGCCTGATTGACATGGCCTTGGTGGGTTTATTCATTAATTCATATGTTTACTCATACTTCCAAACATATGTTGTCCATTTGAGTAGGTGGTTATAGTGATATCTATAATAATCCTCTCTAATAAAATGGTAATATGCAAATTAACCATCACTCCGCTACATAAGCCACGCCCACCAGCCAATCAGGGCGAGTATGCAAATTAACCCCCATCCAAGATGGCTACAGCCACAGAGAGCAAGGTTTCCCAGGTAACAGAGGAAGCCAAGCTTTCCATAGCCATTGCAGGCCTAAGCCTCCACTCAAGCTACAAAGTTTCAATTATAGAAGGTAAACAAATTCAAACAAATGGCGGCAGAATGGAGCTTGAGAGAGCAGGCCAGGGTTGCTGGCGGCAACAGGGGAAGCAAAGCTTTCCGCACACCCTGGCCGGGCTCACCCGCTTAAGGCTACAAAGTTTCAATTGTAGAAGGTGAATTAACTGCCACAGAAATGGCTGCCGGAGCCCCAGGCTTGGCTCCGCTGCAGGCTACAAAGTTTCAATTGTAGAAGGAAAATAAATTCCAGATACCAGGGCCTCTGCTTGGGTTGCCAGGGGGCGTGGCCGGCCTGCAAACCACCACAGGCCCCTTGCTCAGGCCGCCCCACACCCCAAGTGAACCCCACCCTGATCCAGGACACCCTTCAGGGCAAACCAGCTGGCCCCCACCCGTGCACCAGGCCTCTATCCTATCTAATAAAAGAGTAATATACAGATTGATCATCACTGCAATACACAATATAGCTGCCCCCATGTGGTCAAAGATCCTGCCTCCATGTGGACACAAGATGGCCACTACAAGATGGCCAGCAGGAGAGGGCAGTTGGGAGGCACCCGGCCTGCAAGGGAGGGCAGTTGTGAGGGACCAGGCCTGCAAGGGAGGGCAGTTGAGAGGGACCAGGTTTGCAAGGGAGGGCAGTTGGAGGTGATCAACCCTGCAGGAGAGGGCAGTTAGGGGTGACCAGGCTGGCAGAGGAGGGAAGTTGGGGGCAAACAGGATGGCAGGGGAGCAGTTAAGCATCAACCAGGCTGGCAGCGGAGTGGTTAGGGGGTGATCAGGCTGGCAGGCAGAAGTGGTTAGGGGCAATCAGGAAGGCAGGCAGGCAAGCAGTTGGGAGCCAGCAGTCCTGGATTGTAAGAGGGATGTCCGACTGCCCGTTTAGGCCCGATTCCACCAGGATCGGGCCTAAACGGGCAGTCGGACATCCCTCCAGGAGTCCCAGATTGGAAAGGGTACAGGCTGGGCTGAGGGACAACCCCCCGCCATGCACGAATTTCGTGCACCGGGCTTCTAGTAAAAGTATAATATGCTAATTAGACCAGATGTCCTTCAAGACAACCTTCCTGATGAAGTCAGGGCTGCAAGGGAAGCCCGGGTCCCGGGTGTCAGAGGGAAGACAGTGCTGGCAGCCGGGGGAAAGAAGGCCTACTCTTGGCTCTAGTAGAACTATACAAGCATAATCCGAGAATTTAGACAGAAATATTCCCACTTTTTATGTTTATTAAACATACATAATAAAAAAAATCACTGTTCCTAAAGTATATATTATTGCACCACAAACAAGTGGAAGTTGTTGAAAATTGGAGGCATTCAAATAGTAAAAGAAATAGTTAAGGAAGAAATAGCTCAGTAACCTAATGAAGAGTTATGTAGCAATATAATTATTATTCAATCATTCTTTGAACCAATTGTTTCATGAACACTTATTATGTGTCTAACACTTTTCAGAGCTAAGAATGTAAGTGATCAAGATGAAATAGCCCCTGCCCCAAAGAGTTTAGAGTTCATTATCCAACACAAATATTGATCAATGTAAGTGATCAAGATGAAATAGCCCCTGCCCCAAAGAGTTTAGAGTTCATTATCCAACACAGATATTGAACAAATAATTACATAACTTTTGTTTTTGTTTTAGTGAGTATTATTAAGAATATAAGCAGGATGCTATAGAGAATAAAAATGAAGAAAGGAACAATCTAATTTATATAAAGCAGTAAGTGAAGGAATTTCTAAAGAATGGCTGTGAGTTAGTAGACACTGGAGGATGTGACCAGGGTGTTTCAGTGTTGGAAGATGGAAGTGAACTGAGTTTACATGGAGAGATACAAAAATGTACCCATTCTGTGATTATAACTGTGGACAAGAGAAACATTTATTGAACCTGAAATTGTGCTCAGCACCAAGGGAAGTGTTTTGTCTTTATTATTTTATTTAACCTTTAAATAATGTAGTGATGTATATGTATTTATTAAATAGCTTAATTAACTCATTCAAAATCACATAATAAGAGGTATAACTAGGATTCAAAGCAAGACAGTCTGATGCAAAGCTTTCAGTCTTGATCATGATGCTAAAGCTCTTTGAAAATTTAGATAGGAAAATAAAGATAGTTTTATTAAATGGGAAGTCAAATTGCAGGCTATATCCTTAAATTTTTATTATTCTGAATGGTGTTATAATATTATGGCAAAAATAATAATTTTGGTTAATTAATACTTCCACTTTTCTACATTAACTAAAGAGAAAATTTTAATAGAGGACTTAATTTCTTTAAACACCCTTTAAGTGTTCAATTTAATCAAAGTGTTTAATTTAATACTTTGTAAATACAAAGTATATGTATTTAAACTGTATTATTAGAGTGATAATTAAAAACACTTGTCCAAGAAAATGATGGTCTTTTGCCTATTCTCCCAATTGTGTGTCTACCTGTTTGTATATTTCAACTGTTTCTAATGTAATATAGCATTACATTTCTAATTAAAATGCTCTAATAGCTGTTTCTTGATTTTAAACTTTTAAATGATATTTATTACTTTCCTTATGTTGAGGTTAAGAATTAGCCTGCTGTATACAATTCTCTCTAGCCATAATAACATAAATTACCCTCAATATACTTATATTGCCCCTTTTTGGTAAATCAATAATCAGAGGATACTTTAATATGACTTATGTATGTTAAGCTATATAATGCATTATGATTACCCTAGAGGCCCAGTGCATGAAAATTCATGCACTGGAGGGGGGGCAGTCCCTCAGCCCGGCCTGCCTCCTCTCACAGTCCGGGAGCCCTCAGGGACGGGAGGCAACCCAGCGATCAGGGGAAGGTGATGTCCCCATCACACCTCTGCTACTGCCACTGCCGGCAGCGCAAGCCTTGGCTGGCCCTGGTTACCTGAGCCTTGGGAGGCCCTGGGTAGCTGGGCAGCCGTCATCTGAGGCTTGCCTGCACCTCGGGCTGGCCCTGGGTGGCTGGGGGAATAAGGGGACTTGGGGACTATGGAGGCAGGCGCCTCAGCGGGGCTGAGGGACTGGGTGCCACCATCTTGTGGTTGTGGGCACCACCATCTTTGAGGGCATAGCTGTCAATTAGCATACTCCCTTCTTATTGGTGTGGGTGCTGCCATCTTTGAGGGCAAAGCAGTCAATTAACATATTCCCTCCTTATTGGCTGTGGGCACCGCCATATTTGAGGGCGGGGCATGCAATTAGCATATTCCTTTCTTTTTTTTTTTTTTTCCCCAATTTTTTTATTAAGGTATTATATGTGTACATATCTTACCATTGCCCTCCCCATACCCCACTCCCATATATGCCCCCACCCCCCAGAGTTTTGCATCCATTGGTTATGCTTATATGCATGCATACAAGTCCTTTGATTGATCTCTTATCTCCCCCACCTCTCCCTAACCTTCCCCTTGTAATTTGACAGTCTGTTTGATGCTTTACTGTCTCTGTATCTATCTTTTTTTTCAAGTTTATAATGTTCTTTATTATCCATAAATGAGTGAGATCATGTGGTATTTTATTGGCTGTGGGCGCCGCCATCTTTCGACAGCGTGAGTGTCAATTAGGATATTCTCTCTTTATTAGATAGGATTCCTTTCGTGTACAACTTTTAATTATGCAATATTAATTAAAATAAAACTCTTGTTTATCATATGTAAAATTCTATGCTTTCAAATATGGTATGTAATAAAATAGCCTTCAGAGAACTTTTCAAGATGCCTACATAAATTGTTTTAAACACTTATGTTAGATTTTCCCTCAGTTAAGAAAACATCCAGTAGTTACAACCTTCACTCTTGTGTTTCTGTTAAATTAAAATTTATGCTTTCCCAGTTCAAGTTCAATTAAACTTTGTCTCAGATTTATTTATTTTGTTATTTCTCATATTTCTATAAAAACATGTTAACACTTAATCTCATGTTTAATAAAGTAATTCATTATTACCTTATTTTATAATCTAAGATAATTTGGATATTTATTTTACAAAACAAGCTCCAGGAAGATTAAAAAAAAATGTAAGTTTAAAACTACCTCACAAATAGCCAAGTGGTGTATTCACTATTTCTCCTGAGTGGTGGCTTAGGTGCACTGAAGGTAGGTGGAGTGAAAAAACTCTGAAGTATTTTTTCAAAGGAACATCTGCAACCAATCACATCAAAGACAAAATGACAGGGACATTTATTGAAGAAATTGTTTTTTTGCCAACATTTTACTTAGAAAGATCTTTCAAAATTCTACTTAGAAATAAAAACAACACAATGCATACACCATTTCTGTAAGTTGTAACACCAGGTGCTCCAAATTATGCGAAGAATATACTTAAGTATCCATTTGAAGTCTGTGACCATTATCAAACTATCCATAGCTACCCAAAAACTGCTGCTTCATTTATTTTTCCAAACATTTTTACCCACAAAATTCTTTGTGTTACTGTGTACTGAATTTTCTAGTATTGAATGTACATCAAGAAGGTAATTTATGAAATAAAAAGGCCTCTGCTCTGAACTTGATTTCTTCTTGAATTTATTCATTTTATCTCAGGCTGCATGCCCTACCTCTTTTTGCTCCCCTCCTCATCTCCCATACTTTGCCTTTAAGTCATTTTTTCAGCTTCTGGAGATAGTTTTGAAAGCAGCATGCTTAGTCAAAGCCTAAAC